>NC_091986.1:192385999-192725999 GCF_044704955.1 Pristiophorus japonicus | reverse complement strand
ACACTCCGCCAACTGAATGGGAGGGGTAGCACTGGCAGCAGAGGATGCAGGCAATGGGGGTGTAAGAGGCTACAGTGACTGGAGTCTAAGTGAGTGCGGGAAGGCAGCGGCCGGCCTGTGCGGCAGGCCACTCGGCCCGGGATAGGGGCGGCAAACATCGGCTCGTCCCTTAGAAACAGAAACATAGAAAATAGGTGCAGGAGTCGGCCATTCGGCCCTTCGAGCCTGCACCACCATTCAATAAGATCATGGCTGATCATTCACCTCAGTACCCCTTTCCTGCTTTCTCTCCATACACCTTGATACCTTTAGCCGTAAGGGCCATATCTAACTCTCTGCGGTAGAGAATTCCTCAAGTTAACAACTCTCTGAGTGAAGAAGTTTCTCCTCATCTCAGTCCTAAATTGCTTACCCCTTAACCTTAGACTGTGTCCCCTGGTTCTAGACTTCCCCAACATCGGGAAGATTCTTCCTGCATCTAACCTGTCCAGTCCCGTCAGAATTTTATATGTTTCTATGAGATCCCCTCTCATCCTTCTAAACTCCAGTGAATAAAGGCCCAGTCGATCCAGTCTCTCCTCATATGTCAGTCCTGCCATCCCGGGAATCAGTCTGGTGAACCTTCGCTGCACTCCCTCAATAGCAAGAACGTCCTTCCTCAGATTAGGAGACCAAAACTGAACACAATATTCCAGGTGAGGTCTCACCAAGGCCCTGTACAACTGCAGTAAGACCTCCCTGCTCCTATACTCAAATCCCCTAGCTATGAAGGCCAACATACCATTTGCCTTCTTCACCGCCTGCTGAACCTGCATGCCAACTTTCAATGACTGATATACCATGACACCCAGGTCTCGCTGCACCTCCCTTTACCTAATCTGCCACCATTCAGATAATATTCTGCCTTCGTATTTTTGCCACCAAAGTGGATAACCCCACATTTATCCACATTATACTGCAACTGCCACACGTTTGCCCACTCACCTAACCTGTCCAAGTCACCCTGCAGCCTTTTAACGTCCTCCTCACAGCTCACACTGCCACCCAGCTTAGTGTCATCTGCAAACTTGGAGATATTACACTCAATTCCCTCATCCAAATCATTGATGTATATTGTAAATAGCTGAGGTCCCAGCACTGAGCCCTGCGGTACTCCACTAGTCACTGCCTGCCATTTTGAAAAGGACCGGTTTATCCCGACTCTCTGCTTCCTGTCTGCCAACCAGTTCTCTATCCACGTCAATACATTACCCCCAATACCATGTGCTTTAATTTTGCACACCAATCTCTTGTGTGGGACCTTATCAAAAGCCGTTTGAAAGTCCAAATACACCACATCCACTGGTTCTCCCTTGTCCACTCTGCTAGTTACATCCTCAAAAAATTCTAGAAGATTTGTCAAGCAGGATTTCCCTTTCATAAATCCATGCTGACTTGGACCGATCCCGTCACTGCTTTCCAAATGCGCTGCTATTTCATCTTTAATAATTGATTCCAACATTTTCCCCACTACTGATGTCAGGCTAACCGGTCTATAATTAACCACCTTCTCTCTCCCTCCTTTCTTAAAAAGTGGTGTTACATTAGCTACCCTCCAGTCCATAGGAACTGATCCAGAGTCGATAGACTGTTGGAAAATGATCACCAATGCATCTACTATTTCTAGGGCTACCTCAATAAGTACTCTGGGATGCAGACTATCAGGCCCCGGGGATTTATCGGCCTTCAATCCCATCAATTTCCCTAACACAATTTCCTGCCTAATAAGGATTTCCTTCTGTTCCTCCTACTCACTAGACCCTCGGTTCAGTGCGCAGGGCTGTAGCTCCGCCCCCCCACTGTGGTTGCCACACCATGCCAGACCCTAGGACGGTCCACGGAGCGGGGAGAATCAGCAGCTACATTTTCGGCATCGTTTTTGGAGCAGAAAGTCAGCACACCACGGGTAAATGCGCTGGAAAAAGGCATTGGGGAAACTTGGGGCCATAGAATGGGAAAACAACAGTGTAAATGGCAAACAGGGGGAGGCATTCCTCAAATGTGTACAAGAGAACTTTCAATCAGTGTGTTTCCAGCCCAACAAGGAAGAAAGCAATGTTGGATCTAGTTCTGGGGAATGAATTGGGACAAGTGGAGCATGTTTCAGTGGGGGAGAATCTGGGAAACAGTGATCACAATATCATTAGGTTTGGAATAGTTATGGAAAAGGGACAAGGAAAAATCAAATGTGAAAATACTCAACTGGAGCAGCACTAATTTCAATAAGTTGAAGAGGAATCTGGCCCAAATGGATTGGACTAAAAGAGTGGCAGGTAAAACAGTAAATCCAATTTAAAAATATATCAGGAAAGCAAAGACAAAGCATGAAAGAATGTTGGCAAGTAAAATCAGGGAAAATCCAAAGATGTTTTATCAATACATTAAGAGCAAGAGGATAACTGAAGAAAGAATGGGGGCGACTAGAGACCATAAAGGAAATCTGTGTATGGAAGCAGAAGACGTGGGTAGGATTCTTAATAAATACTTTGCATCTGTTTTCACAAAAGAGAGGGGTGATGCAGACTTTGAAATGAGGGAGGATGAATGTGAAATATTAGAAGAGACTATGATAATAGTGAGAGAGGAAGTATTAAGGGACTTAGCAGCTTTGAAAGTGGCTAACTCCCCAGGCCCAGATGAAATGTAACCCAGGCTGTTAAGAGAAGCAAGAGAGGAAATAACAGAGGTTCTGACCATCATTGTCCAGTCCTCTCTGGCAACAGGTGTGGTGCCAGAGGACTGGAGGACTGCTAATGTTGTACCTCTGTTTAAAAAGGAGAAAGGGATAGACCAAGTAGTTACAGACCAGTCAGCCTAACCTCAGTGGTGGGAAAATTATTGGAAAAAATTCTGAGGGACAGGATAAATCTTCATTTGGAAAGACACGGATTAATCAAGGACAGTCAGCATCGAAATGTTGCAGGAAGGCCATGTCTGACTAAATTTTTCGAGGAAGTAACCAGGAGGGTCAATGAGAGCAGTGCGTATGATGTAGAGTATATGGATTTTAGCAAGGCTTTTGATAGGATTCCACATGGCAGACTGATCATGAAAGTAATAGCCCATGGGATCAGAGCAAAATGGCAAGTTGGATCCAAAATTGGCTCAGAGGCAGGAAGCAAAGGATAATGTTTGATGGTGTTTTTGTGACTGGAAGGCTGGGTTCCGCAGGGCTCAGTGCTGGGTCTCTTGCTTTTTGTGGTATATATCAATGACTTGGACTTGAATATTGTGGGCATGATTAATAGGTTTGCAGATGACACTAAAATAGGCTGTATGGTTGATAATGAAGAAGAAAGCTGCGTACTGCAGGATGATATCAAGATATTGGTCAGGTGGGAAGAACAGTGCCAAATGGAATTCAACCCAGATGAGTGTGAGGTAATGCATTTGGGGAGGTCTAACAAGATAAGGGAATACACATTAAATGGTACACATGAAAAGTGTAGAGGAACAAAGGGGCCTTGGAGTGCAGGTCCACAGATAGGCCAGGTAGGTAAGGTGGTTAAGAAGCCATATGGAATACTTGCCTTTATTAGTCGAGGCATGGAATACAAGAGCAAGGAGGTTGTGCTTGAACTGTATAAAACTCTGGTTAGGCTGCAGCTAGAGTACTGTGTGCAGTTCTGATCACCACATTACAGGAAAGATGTGATTGCACTGGAAAAGGTGCAGAGGAGATTTACAAGAATGTTGCCTAGACAGGAGAATTTTGGCTTGAAGAAAGATTGGAGATGCTTGGTCTGCTTTCTTTGAAACAGAGGAGGCTGAGGGGAGACCCGATTGAGGTGTATAAAATTATGACGGGCCAGGATAGAGTGGATAGGAAGGACCTGTTTCCCTTGGCAGAGGAGTCAACAACCAGGGGGCATATATTTAAAGAAATTGGGGGGAAGTTAGAGGAGATATGAGGGGAAATTTCTTCACCCAGAGGGTGGTGGGGGTCTTGAACTCACTGCTTGAAAGGGTGGTAGAGGCAGAAACCCTCACCACATGAAAAAAATACTTAGATGTGCACTTGAAGTGTCATAACCTACAGGGCTACGGACCAAGAGCTGGGAAATAGGATTTGGCTGGATAGCTCTTGGTCGGCCGGCGTGGACACGATGGACTGAAATGGCCTCCTTCCGTGCTGTAAATTTCTATGGGCTAGAACCTCCACTTTTTTTTTGCACGCTTAACGCCCACTTTGCTGCCATTTTACCGCTGAAATGACGTATATCGCCTATATATCGCCCATTTTGGCACAAAATGGAAACTGACGGGCATTTTTAGAAAACTTAGGAAAGTGGAGGTTCTAGTCCTATGATTCTATGAAATGAACAATGGGAGGTCTTCAAAGAGAAGGTAGTTTGGGTACAGATTAGACAATGTGGATGACTTAAGACATAGAGATTAATATGAAACAAAAAAAAAGGCTTATGTTAAATGTTGGGTTCATAATTCAGTAGAGAACCAAGCTGAATACAAAAAGTACAGGGGAGAACTGAAAAATAAATAAGAGGGGCAAAAATAGTGTATGAGAATAGATTAGCGGACAATATAAAATAGAACATAAAAGTCTCTTAGAAACATATAAATAGTAAAAGGGTAGTCAAACGCAGGGTGGGGTCAATTGGGGACCAAACAGAAGGCTGAGGTACTAAATGAGTACCTTGCATCTGCCTTCACTAAAGAAAAGGATGCTGCCAGTTTTGCAATAGAGGAGGTAGTAGAGAAATTGGATAGGATAAAAAAAGATAAAGAGGAGGTAATTAATAGGTTGTCAGCACTCAAGGTAATAAACATCATCCAGTCCAGATGGGATGAATCCTAGGTTGCGGTGGAAAGTAAAAGTGGAAATTGCGGAGGCTCTGGCCACAATCTTCTAGTCCACCTTCGATATGGGAGTGGTGCCAGAGGATTGGAGGATTGCAAATATTAAAGCCCTGTTCAAAAAAGGGGAGAGGGATAAACCAGTCAAACACAGGCCAGTCAGCCTAACATTGGTGGTGGGGAGACAATAACCCAGAACAAAATTAATTGGCCCTTCAAAAAATATGGGTTAATTCATGAAAGTCAGCGCAGATTTGTTAAAGGCAATAGTGTTTGAATAACCTGATGAAGTAATAGAGAGGGTTAATGAGGGTAGTGCAGTTGTTGTTGTGTATATGGACTTTCAAAGGTACCACATTGTAGACTTCTTTGCAAAATTGAATCCTATGGGATTAAATGGGCAATGGTAGTGTGGATATGTAATTGGCTAAGGGACAGAAAGCAGAGAGTAGCGGTGAGCAGTTGTTTTTCAGACTGGAGGGAAGTGTGCCATCGTGACACCCAGGGGTCGCTGTTGGGACCACTGCTCTCTTTGATGTATATTAGTAACCTGGATTTGGCTATAAAGGGCATAATTTTAAAAGTATGCAGACAACACAAAAATCGGCAATGTCGTAAACAGTGAGGAGGAAAGTAATGGATTGCAGGAGGACATCGACAGACTGGTGAAATGGGCAGGCACATGGCAGATGAAACTTAGCACAGAGAAGTGCGAAGTGAATCATTTTGGTAGGAAGAATGAGGAGGTGCAATATAAACAAAACAGTATAATTTTAAAGGGGGTGCAGAAATAGAACGATTTGTGGATCTACTTACACAAGTCTTTAAAGGTGACAGGACAAGCTGAAAAGGCTGCTAAAAAGACATACACGATCCTTGGCTTTATAAATAGCACATGGAGTCCAAAGAAAGGAAATTATGCTGAACCTTTACAAAACACTGGTTAGGCACCAGCTGGAGTATTGCAGTCAATTCTGGGCATCACATTTTAGGAGGGATGTCTAGGCCTTGGAGAGAGTGCAGAGAAGATTTACCAGAACGATACCAGGGATGAAAGACTTCAGTTACGTGGCGAGGCTAGAGAAACTGGGATTGTTCTCCTTAGAGCAGAGAAGATTAAGAGGAGATTTTATAGAGGTGTTCAAAATCATGAAGGGTTTTGATAGAGTACATAAGATGAAACTGTTTCCTGTGGCAGAAGGATCAGTAAACAGAAGACACAGATTTAAGGTAATTGGCAAAAGAACCAGAGGCGACATAAGGGAAAACAAATTTACACAGTGAGTGTTTATAATCTGCCTGAAACTTTCAAAAGGGATTGGAATAAATACTTGAAGGGAGAAAATTTGCAGGGCAATGGGGAAAGAGTAAGGGAGTGGGACTAAGTGGATCGGTCTTTCAAAGAGGTGGCACAGGCATGATGGGACGAATGGCCTCCTTCTGTGCTGTATCAATAGAAACATAGAAACATAGAAAATAGGTGCAGGAGTAGGCCATTCGGCCCTTCTAGCCTGCACCGCCATTCAATGAGTTCATGGCTGAACATTCAACTTCAGTACCCCATTCCTGCTTTCTCGCCATACCCCTTGATCCCCCTAGCAGTAAGGACCTCATCTAACTCCTTTTTGAATATATTTAGTGAATTGGCCTCAACAACTTTCTGTGGTAGAGAATTCCACAGGTTCACCACTCTCTGGGTGAAGAAGTTCCTCCGCATCTCGGTCCTAAATGGCTTACCCCTTATCCTTAGACTGTGACCCCTGGTTCTGGACTTCCCCAACATTGGGAACATTCTTCCTGCATCTAACCTGTCTAACCCCGTCAGAATTTTATATGTTTCTATGAGGTCCCCTCTCATTCTTCTGAACTCCAGTGAATACAAGCCCAGTTGATCCAGTCTTTCTTGATAGGTCAGTCCCGCCATCCCGGGAATCAGTCTGGTGAACCTTCGCTGCACTCCCTCAATAGCAAGAATGTCCTTCCTCAGGTTAGGAGACCAAAACTGTACACAATACTCCAGGTGTGGCCTCACCAATGCCCTGTACAACTGTAGCAACACCTCCCTGCCCCTGTACTCAAATCCCCTTGCTATGAAGGCCAACATGCCATTTGCTTTCTTAACCGCCTGCTGCACCTGCATGCCAACCTTCAATGACTGATGTACCATGACACCCAGGTCTCTTTGCACCTCCCCTTTTCCTAATCTGTCACCATTCAGATAATAGTCTGTCTCTCTGTTTTTACCACCAAAGTGGATAACCTCACATTTATCCACATTATACTTCATCTGCCATGCATTTGCCCACTCACCTAACCTATCCAAGTCGCTCTGCAGCCTCACAGCATCCTCCTCGCAGCTCACACTGCCACCCAACTTAGTGTCATCCGCAAATTTGGAGATACTACATTTAATCCCCTCATCTAAATCATTAATGTACAGTGTAAACAGCTGGGGCCCCAGCACAGAACCTTGCGGTACCCCACTAGTCACTGCCTGCCATTCTGAAAAGTACCCATTTACTCCTACTCTTTGCTTCCTGTCTGACAACCAGTTCTCAATCCATGTCAGTACACTACCCCCAATCCCATGTGCTCTAACTTTGCACATCAATCTCTTGTGTGGGACCTTGTCGAACGCCTTCTGAAAGTCCAAATATACCACATCAACTGGTTCTCCCTTATCCACTCTACTGGAAACATCCTCAAAAAATTCCAGAAGATTTGTCAAGCATGATTTCCCTTTCACAAATCCATGCTGACTTGGACCTATCATGTCACCTCTTTCCAAATGCACTGCTATGACATCCTTAATAATTGATTCCATCATTTTACCCACTACCGATGTCAGGCTGACCGGTCTATAATTCCCTGTTTTCTCTCTCCCTCCTTTTTTAAAAAGTGGGGTTACATTGGCTACCCTCCACTCCATAGGAACTGATCCAGAGTCAATGGAATGTTGGAAAATGACTGTCAACGCATCCACTATTCCCAAGGCCACCTCCTTAAGTACTCTGGGATGCAGTCCATCAGGCCCTGGGGATTTATCGGCCTTCAATCCCATCAATTTCCCCAACACAATTTCCCGGCTAATAAGGATTTCCATCAGTTCCTCCTCCTTACTAGACCCCGCGACCCCTTTTATAACCGGAAGGTTGTTCGTGTCCTCCTTCGTGAATACCGAACCAAAGTACTTGTTCAATTGGTCCGCCATTTCTTTGTTCCCCGTTATGACTTCCCCTGATTCTGACTGCAGGGGACCTACATTTGTCTTTACTAACCTTTTTCTCTTTACATATCTATAGAAACTTTTGCAATCCGTCTTAATGTTCCCTGCAAGCTTCTTCTCATACTCCATTTTCCCTGCCCTAATCAAACCCTTTGTCCTCCTCTGCTGAGTTCTAAATTTCTCCCAGTCCCCAGGTTCGCTGCTATTTCTGGCCAATTTGTATGCCACTTCCTTGGCTTTAATACTATCCCTGATTTCCCTTGATAGCCACGGTTGAGCCACCTTCCCTTTTTTATTTCTATGCCAGACAGGAATGTACAATTGTTGTAGTTCATCCATGCGGTCTCTAAATGTCTGCCATTGCCCATCCACAGTCAACCCCTTAAGTATCATTCGCCAATCCATCTCAGCCAATTCACGCCTCATACCTTCAAAGTTAGCCTTCTTTAAGTTCTGGACCATGGTCTCTGAATTAACTGTTTCATTCTCCATCCTAATGCAGAATTCCACCATATTATGGTCACTCTTCCCCAAGGGGCCTCGCACAACGAGATTGCTAATTAATCCTTTCTCATTACATAACACCCAGTCTAAGATGGCCTCCCCCCTAGTTGGTTCCTCGACATATTGGTCTAAAAAACCATCCCTTATGCACTCCAGAAAATCCTCCTCCACCGTATTGCTTCCAGTTTGGTTAGCCCAATCTATGTGCATATTAAAGTCACCCATTATAACTGCTGCACCTTTATTGCACGCACCCCTAATTTCCTGTTTGATGCCCTCCCCAACATCACTACTACTGTTTGGAGGTCTGTACACAACTCCCACTAACGTTTTTTGCCCTTTGGTGTTCTGCAGCTCTACCCATATAGATTCCACATCATCCAAGCTAATGTCCTTCCTAACTATTGCCTTAATCTCCTCCTTAACCAGCAATGGTACCCCACCTCCTTTTCCTTTTATTCTATCCTTCCTGAATGTTGAATACCCTTGGATGTTGAGTTCCCAGCCCTGCTCATCCTGGAGCCACGTCTCCGTAATCCCAATCACATCATATTTGTTAACATCTATTTGCACAGTTAATTCATCCACCTTATTGCGGATACTCCTTGCATTAAGACACAAAGCCTTTAGGCTTGTTTTTTTAACACCCTCTGTCCTTTTAGAATTTTGCTGTACAATGGCCCTTTTTGTTCTTTGCCTTGGGTTTCTCTGCCCTCCACTTTTCCTCATCTCCTTTCTGTCTTTTGTTTTTGCCTCCTTTTTGTTTCCCTCTATCTCCCTGCATTGGTTCCCATCCCCCTGCCATATTAGTTTAACTCCTCCCCAACAGCACTAGCAAACACTCCCCCGAGGACATTGGTTCCGATTCTGCCCAGGTGCAGACCGTCCGGATTGTACTGGTCCCACCTCCCCCAGAACCGGTTCCAATGCCCCAGGAATTTGAATCCCTCCCTGCTGCACCATTGCTCAAGCCACGTATTCATCTGAGCTATCCTGCGATTCCTACTCTGACTAGCACGTGGCACTGGTAGCAATCCCGAGATTACTACTTTTGAGGTCCTACTTTTTAATTTAGCTCCTAGCTCCTTAAATTCATTTCGTAGGAACTCATCCCTTTTTTTACCTATGTCATTGGTACCAACGTGCACCACGACAACTGGCTGTTCTCCCTCCCTTTTTAGAATGTCCTCCACCCGCTCCGAGACATCCTTGACCCTTGCACCAGGGAGGCAACATACCATCCTGGAGTCTCGGTTGCGGCCGCAGAAACGCCTATCTATTCCCCTTACAATTGAATCCCCTATCACTATCGCTCTTCCACTCTTTTTCCTGCCCTCCTGTGCAACAGAGCCAGCCACGGTGCCATGAACTTGGCTGCTGCTGCCCTCCCCTGATGAGTCATCCCCCTCAACAGTACTCAAAGCGGTGTATCTGTTTTGCAGGGGGATGACCACAGGGGACCCCTGCACTACCTTCCTTGCACTACTCTTCCTGCTGGTCTTCCATTCCCTCGCTGGCTGTGATTCTATGATTATTTTTTACGGTTGTATTAATACTATTTGTTATTTGCCTCAGTTTCTATGGAGGTCATTATTTTTCCAACTTTTAATTGTTTCTCCAACTGATGTGTGCTGCTGAGTTGCAATTGCACCAATTAGAAACCTAGAAACACAAAATACTGGAAATATTCAGCAGGTCAGACAGCATCTATGACGAATGAAACAGAGTTAATGGGGCCAAGTTTCGGCCTGAGTTGCTCCTGTTTTTTGGAGCAACTGGTTTGGAATGGAGTATCTTAGAAATTGCAATTCTCGGCATTTAGTTTGCTCCAGTTCTAGTCAGTTAGAACAGTTTCAGTTTGGAACAGATTTTTTTTTTTCAAAAGGGGGCGTGTCCGGCCACTTACGCCCATTTTGAAAGTTTGGGCAGTGAAAACATACTCCAAACTAACTTAGAATGGAGTAAGTGTAGATTTTTGTATGCTCAGAAAAACCTTGTCTACACTTAGAAAATCAGGCGTTGGTTACAAATCAAGCGTAGGGAATGGGGGGGCGGGGGGTTTAAAGGGAAGTTTACAAACATTAAACACTTCAGTTTTACAAATAAAGAGCCATCATCAATAATAAATGATAAATACATCAATAAATCACCCCACCCCAAGTGTGTCTCTGTCTGTCTGTGTGTGTGTCTCTCACTCTCTTTCTGTCAGTGTCTGTGTTTCTGACAGCGAGGGGAGGAGGAGGAGTAGGGTAGAGGGGGGAGAGGAGGGGGTTGGAGCGGGGAGAGAGAGGGGGAGGGGAGGAGAGGGGAGGGGGAGGGGAGGGGAGGAGAGGGGGGGTAAGAAGGAGAAGAGGGGGAGAAGGAGGAGTGGGGGAAAAGGAGGGGGGAGGAGGAGAAGGGGGGATAAGGAGGAGCGAGGGGGAGAAGGGGGGGGAGAATGGGGAGGGGGGGAGAGGGGAGGGAGGGAAGGGAAGGGGAGAGGGGAGGGAGGGGAGGGGAGGGAGGGAGGGAGGGAGAGAAGGGAGAAGGAGGCTGAACGGGCCGGGACCAAGACTTCGGGCTGGATTTACAAGACTTCAGCACCGGATTTACAGGTAGGTGGTGTTGGGTCCTGGGTCCGGGGCGGGGGGGGGGGTCGGGAGCGCGGGTCGGGGGGGGATCGCGGAGGTCGGGGGGAGGGGTTGAGGAGGTCGGGGGGGGGTACGGAGGTCGGGGGGGGAGCGGAGGTCGGGGGGGGAGCGGAGGTCGGGTTGCTGGGGGGTGGGGGGGAGCGGAGGTTGGGTCGCTGGGGGGGGGGGGTGTTGCGGAGATCGGGTCGCTGGGGGGGGTGGAGCAGAGGTCGGGTCGCCGGGGGATGGGGGGAGCGGAGGTCGGGGAGGGAGCGGAGGTCGGGTTGCTGGGGGGTGGGGGGTTGGGGGGGAGCGGAGGTTGGGTCGCTGGGGGGGGGGGGGGGTGTTGCGGAGATCGGGTCGCTGTGGGGATGGAGCAGAGGTCGGGTCGCCGGGGGATGGGGGGAGCGGAGGTCGGGGGGGGAGCGGAGGTCGGGTTGCTGGGGGGGTGGGGTCGCAGAGGTTGGGTCGCCGGCGGGGGGGGCACGTTGCGGAGATCGGGTCGCCGGAGGGAGCAGGGGAGTGGAGGTCGGGTCGCCGGGGGGTGGGGGGTGCGGAGGTCGGGTTAGTGGGGGGAGCGGAGGTCGGGTCGATGGGGGGAGCGGAGGTCGGGTTGGGTCGGGGGGGGTCGGGTTGAGTCCGGTTGGGGGGGGGGGGGGTCGGGTCGGGTCGGGTCCGGTCTGGGTGGGGGGTTTGGGTCCGTTCGGGGGGTCGGGTCCAGGGGAGCGGGGGTTGAGTCCAGTCCGGGGGGTGCAGAGCAGGAGTCAAGTCAGGTCCAGTCCGGTCGTTAGGAAGCAGGAGTTGGGCGTGGGAGGTGAGCCTTATCCACACAGCCCCAGTGAGGCCATTCGGCCAGGGCTAGGGGCTGTGTGCTTCGGGCCCCTCCCACACAGTTTTGGGTGCCTGGAGCTACTGCACATGCGCGTCCACTGTAGCGCGCATGTGCAGAGGTCCCGGCACTGTTTTCAGCGCAGGGACCTGGCTCCGCCCCCCACAGCTTGTGCTGCGCCACGCCCAGCTCCAGAGGACCTGCAGGGAGCCGGAGAATAGGTAGTTTTTTTTAGGCGCACTTTGTGGCGTGAAAAACGGGCGTCCAGGTCGGGGTTGTGCTGTTCTAGGCGCGGCCTGAAACTTGGGCCCATAGAAACTAGGTGCCGGAGTAGGCCATTCGGCCCTTCGAGCCTGCAACGCCATTCAATAAGATCATTCACCTCAGTACCCCATTCCTGCTTTCTCTCCGTACCCCTTGATCCCCTTAGCCATAAGGGCCATATCTAATTGCAGTAAAAATGTGAATGCAGCAATTAAATTCTTCTTCAGTTTTAAAGTTGTATACAATCTTAATCATTTAAATATTGCTATTTGCATTTTCCTGTGTTTCCCCCAAGAATATTGATTACTAAAATGCAAAGAGAAGATTGTCAGTCACCTTTTGCTGGTGGATGAAAAAAATACACAAACTGACAAGCAACCAATTAACTAGACAACCAGTGCTACATTAGACCCCTTAATGATTATTTTAATTTTTAAATCTCGCCATGCTACCACTAGCTCTGGCAGAGACAGTGTAAAGAGACGGCCTCTACCGCAACCACGCTTTAGTCAGTCGTTGAAAGACGTGGAAAGCGCGTGGGTTTACTCAAACTCTGATTATTTTTTTTCGAAGCTTCACTTCCTTTTGAGACTGGGTAAAAATCTTTCTTTAAGACCATAAGAACATAAGTAATAGGAGTAGGAGTAGGCCATACGGCCCCTCAAGCCACTCAGTAAGATCATGGCTGATCTGACCTTGGCCTCAACTCCACTTTCCTGCCTGTTCCCCATAACCCTTGACTCTCCTATGGTTCAAGAATCTGTCTATCTCAGCCTTGAATAGATTCAATGACTCAGCCTGCACAGCTCTGGGGTAGACAATTCCAAAGATTCACGACCCTCTGAGAGAAGAAATTCCTCCTCATCTCCGTCTTAAATGGGCAACCCCTAATTCTGAAACTATGTCCCCTAGTTCTAGATTCCCCCACAAGGGGAAACATCCTCTCAGCATCCTTCACTCATCCCCTTCCAGACAGCCCAGAAATTGATTAGAATAGATCCTGTCACTCAATTGTACAGAATTCTAACATGGTAACGTGTTGAACTACACAATTGTTTCAATGTTTAGGATTTGTAGCATCAAGGTGTAATCATTAAAATACAATACCTGCATTAAACATAGGCTGAGGAGCATCCATTAACATGGTGTGAACTTCTGCCAATGTGCTTCTAGCCTCCTCTATCTCGCACCAGATGAGAAACACATCTTCTCTGACTCCAGCTCCTGAAAACACACGAGTTACACTTGTTAATTTGTTACAATATTAATCAATTTGATCTTTATGCACCGTCTTATAGCTTAAGCAAGGTTCATCGAAGGGATTTGTTCGTTAAGACACAAATGAAAAAAATGCATCAAACTTAGCTGATAAGATATGCTATAAACCTCAGCACAAACCAAAAGCTGAACCCGAAGTCTTGTAGTCTGCAAGGCTTAGTGCTAGAATGTGAGTTTACAAATAGCCAACATGGAGTCAGTCATCAAGCACTTTAAGTATATGGGAGAATTAACCGGTGCTGAAACAAACATTCTGCTTAAATGAATCTTGTCATAGTGGTTCACATTAGCTAACATTGTCTGTCTCGTTGATTAAGAAAGAACTAAAAATTACTATTCATCAACTATCAAAGAGACATAAAGGGATGTAATGTACCGAGTTCATTCACTATAAAGGCTCATAGATCATATAAAAAGAGCAAAAGTAGAAAAAAATACAATATTCATGTATATATTTAGGAATAGAATTGAAAAAAATGAAAAAAATAGCTTGCAATCTGGAAAAGTGATTATAATCACTCAACCATTGGTGGCTGTACCTCCTGTTGCCTAGGCCCTAAGCCTCTGGAATTCCCTGCCTAAACCTCTCCGTCTCTCTTTCCTCCTTTAAGACACTCCTTAAAACCTGCCTTTTTGACCAAGCTTTTTGTCATCTGCCCTAATTTCCCCTTATGTGGCTCGGTGTCAAATTTGTTGTCTTATAACACTCCTGTGAAGTGCCTTGGGACATTTTATTATATTAAGGGCAAGTTGTTTTTGTTGTAAGACAAAGTGCACTCCAATCAATGCCAAATAATAACCAAATAACACAGCCTGTGAATTCAATTTCTCTTCCTCTTTTGGATGAGAAACTTTACCTCTTGGCAAACCTTGGTGATCACTTTAGCATTGCAACGCTGTAATAACTTGGAGATTTATATTTTAAAATCTCTTAAACTGGAAGGGAAGTTAGGAGGAATGATTTTTTGTTTAAAATGCTCCTTCATTTAAGAGAGTAAAATAATATACAGTACAAAACAAACTAACTAGCATAAGTTTGATCTCTCACTCCTCACCAAACAATGGTTCTGCCAGTTAAAAGGTGCAGAGATTCAACAGTATCTGCTCACCTCTTGGCAACTCAATCATGTGTCTAACCGAACTTTGTGTCCGGGCTCAGCTTCTCCAGTACCCTCCTCATCAGCTTCCTGAGTTCCAACTATTAAGTTCCCACTCACTTCACACCTTGCTAACGTCCATTGGCTCTCTATTCCAAAATCCTCATTTGCGAATCCCTCCATACAACCCTTTCCCAGATTTGACGTTACCGCCTGTGTCCTTCAGTCTCGTGCATCTCCCTGCCCCTCCACTCCAGCATCTATAGCAGAACCTTCAGCAATCTTGACCCTACACTTTGAAGCTGCCACTAAACCATTCCACCTCGCTTGTTCTCTCCCCATCTTCATAAGCCTCCTCAAAGCACCTCAGAACATTCTCTACATTAACGGCACTATACAAATGCAAATTGTTGATGGAAACATCAAATAGGATGGGTGACAATGGACAAATTTGCCTAACTCCTCTTTCAAAAGAGTGCGATTCAATGAGTCTGTCATTTACCCTGACATGCATCTTTGAGCTCAAATACACATCCCAGATAAAATCGACCACATTCTCCCATAGCTTCCAGATTTTCAATGAGGGCTGCATGAGATACCAGGGCCAAAGCCTTACAGAAATGTATGAAAGCAATGTGAGTGGGCTACCCTTAAGCTTTATAATGATCTGGGATCTTCGATAAAGCTTCAACCTTGCAGCCAAGCTAGCAATTGCGCTTAGATAGCAGAGATCCATAGCACTGACTGCGCACGACCACCCTGTATGCCTCGACTCCAAGCATCAGAGTTCCACTGGATCGCTATTGCTCTGATACAGCCAGATTATCCAAGGACGACTCCAATCCGGAGCAGGTCAGTGTCCTTTCCTAACCCCAATTCCAATCTTCAGTGCAGGATTGGAGCCAGGACGCGTCTCTGCTTTACTCTAGATCTGGTGTAGAACCTTGCAGACGTGGTTCCTCAGTTGGACCTGTAGTCCTGGATCATTATGTAGATTCTTGATTTGGCCTGCTTTGTAGTGTCTTCTATTAGGAATTTCTGTTGACAGAATCAAAGGCTGCCTTAAGGTCTACGCATGCAACTGCCAGAGGGCTGTTGAATTTGCGACAAATCTCAGACAATACACATAGATTGCCCATTGGTGAATCCCGGTTTCTCAGAGTGAACGTGTAGCTGAAGCCAAGCGAGTAGGGCATATGAAAAGACATTTCCATGAAAAGAAAGGAGAGTTATTGTTCTGTCATTGCCACACTCAGTACATAGGCCTTTTGCCTTTTCCTGTATAGAGCAAGATAATGATCGCTTCCTTCCACTCCGCTGGCACCTTCCCAGAATTCTAAACCCAAAGAGTTGATGTAATGCTTAGCTTGTGGGCTCAAGGGCTTGAGCAGTTCGGGAGTTATACAGTCAGATCCAGAAGCATGCCCATTTCATAATTCCTTTATAGCTGAGCGGACCTCTTCCATCATGGGTATACTGATGTGAGTCCGGGGATCGGCAATTGCTTCTACTGCTGATAAGTCCGGGTCTAAGCATGGTATTGCTTCAGGGTGGTTGTTCATAATGTCCTTTCCATCTTTGCAGGTTTCCTCTTAAATTCAGGCTGCATCTCCACGTAAATCATGAGAACAAAATCTAGCCAATGTGCAATATATGCAAAGCAAAGGCGAGTACTATTCATTAGCACCTCTGCACCACTGATTATAAATAATTACAGGATTTGGAAATGGAAATCTAAATATATAAGAGGAAAGAGAAATAAGTCAGTAGGGGGGGGAAATTTGTGTCTCCCACTCGCACCCCCAGGGGGCGGCACTGACGGGAGGCACAAATTACTTTTTGCCCGGGGGTGGCGCCTCGCGGGAGTTTAGCGGGAGCGCTACCCGTACCTGTAGCAACCCGAGCCACTGCTCCAGCGGTGGCGACTTCATTACCGTGCGCAGCGAATCATTTACGCTGTGAAGCTACCGCGGGCTGTAGGCCGCTCGCGGGGCGAAAATTGAAGAGGTACGGCGGTGAAAAATGTTTAAATGGTCGACTTACCGGATGCGGCCTTCTTTGCTGCAGATCGCGGGGTCCGTGCCGCGATCTTGCAGCCCGGCACTCCGCTTGTGTGCCAGGCTGCTGCCCCGGCAACCCTGCTTCCTGGTGGTCCAGCGATGGCCCCGCCTCCCTCCCGCAGAGTCGGTAGCTTGGCCCTCCCCTTTAATGGCGTTACGTGTCCCACCGTAGAGCTGGAAAATTCAAGTCCTTTGCGCCCCCGTCCCGCCCCCGAGGGGAATTGGTGCATGAGATTTTGTGCTCCACTTCCTCTCAGGGTCAGTAAGCCCAATACAGCTCGCGGGACGCCTGGAGCAGGACTTCCCGCCTTGAGGCTGCTAAACGGGGCGGTATTGAATTTTCGGCCCTAGAAGTGTAAAATGTCATATTTAGAAGACACAGCGACATAGGATATATTTTCTTCCTTTTGCCAATGTTAGTAAAAAAAAAACTCATTTGCGTATAAATCCGGTTACCCCGCTTTATACACATGCCAACTTTTTTACTAACATTTGTGACCAGGGTGAAATATATCTGCAGATGATGTTCAATCCACATGATATGATTACTGCCTCTAGACACACTGACCTGGTGGCACTCCTCCAATAAGCTTCCGATGGATTTTTGGAACCTGGGTATCTGTGTCCTTCAAGCCACTGGGGGAAAGTGTTTCATCTTCTTCATATTCACTCATGAGAGCAAATGCATGAAATCTGCCGGGATATGGGTACGTGTACATTAACCAGCATATAACGAAGACCAACACAAGAACCACAATGTTAAGCATTTCAGGATCTGCTCGCCTACATGGCTTTCACAGTTAGTTAACCAAGCATTAAACCAACAATGAGGTCACATAAAGTGTGATATAATCGGCTAAATAATTCCAAGCTGACTTGAAGCCTTTCTCAGGTAAATATGATTAGGGGATGCTCTCCCCATTCATACCAAAATTCAATAACAAACGCATTGCTAATGAGTCTGCTGATGGCTCAGTTAAGTTTTCCAATCAGTAGCTAAGCCATACAGGTCCATTCCCTGGTCTGTGCTGAATGAACTGGTTTCTGGAAAGAAGTGGGAGGGCTAGTAGGGGCAGAATCTCAGCACTCCTCAGTGAGGGAGAGGAAATAAATTGCTCACAGTCTTAATCACTAGCCAGTGACATCTAAACTGGAGGCATGTATGTGTTGGAGTTTGTGAGGAAAAGGATAGGGCTTGGCTTTATTGTCTTCTGCAGTCAACTTGCTTGTCAAATCAAGCCTCATACTTGAATAATAGCCACTATTAAGTAATTTGTGCCTCCCGTCAGTGCTGCCCCCAGGGGTGCTAATGGGAGGCGCAAATGACCCGAATTTCTAGGCATTAGTGCTATGATAGAATGAAAAGAGTTTTACCTGGGATTGGCTGGTGGTGACACTAAGGGGCTAAAATTATTCTTTGCACTACTGTAAAAAGATCATGAAACTATTTCAACTCTGAGTGTTGAAAACAAAGAAGTTTTCCCTTTCCCTCCCATTGACATACTTACCTGGCGAAAGAACAAGCGAGGCCAAAAGATTTCTTTTTAATTAACAAAATGGTGTGTCCCTAAATTATAATGTGGAAGTGTGGAATAACCCGGCTTGTGGTTATGTTGGAGCAAGCTGCTTACAATGAAAATGGGTTCAATCTGTTTCAATGGACAGAAATATTTTCCAGAAGGTGGCAGGAATGTTGAATGGATTAACCTATCCGCTGGCATTAGGACTTGAGTGCGGAAATCTAGTCCGACGCTCCAGTGCAGTGCAGAGGGAGTGCTGCACTGTCGGAGGTGCCGTCTTTTGGATGAGACGTTAAATCGAGGCCCCGTCTGCTCTCTCAAGTGGACTATTTCGAAGACGAGCAGGGGAGTTATCCCCAATGTCCTGGCCAATATTTATCCCTCAATCAACATAACAAAAAAAACAGTTTATCTGGTCATTATCACGTTGCTGTTTGTGGGAGTTTGCTGTGTGTAAGTTGGTTGCCTCATTTCCCACATTACAACAGTGACTACACTCCAAAAGTACTTCATTGGCTGTAAAGCGCTGTGTGACATCCAGTGGTCGTGAAAGGCGCTATATAAATGTAAGTCTTTCTTTTTCTTTCTTTGTCCTGACTACAAAAAGTGAAATTTTTTATCTGCTGAATAAAAGGAAAAGAAACACTCACCAAAATTACACAAGTACCATTTCATATTTTAAAATGTTCCTGAGATGGGTTTGGTAATTAATAGCTCCTAAACTCCAGTCTATAAGCAGATTACATATCAAGATAATTACTCAGAAATCGCAGGCCTAAAGTAGATAATGCCATACCATTACCAGTTAGCTTAAGTGAAAATGTGATTTGTTACTTAATTTAAAAATGTACCAGTAATTTTTTAATTTCGTGGCACTAGTTAAATGATAGCCATTTTGCATCTGCTGGCAACACATTCAGCCGAGTGTCTAACTGTTTAATGCACTATGGCCTTCACCAAGGCCTCTCATTTTAAAAACAGAAAATTAAATTTCATGCCCAAGGATTGCTGATACTTGGATGTGCCTGTTTTATTTGGGGGAACTTGGTCAGTTGTGATTCAGGTAACTGTATGAAAGATAATCCTGGAGAATACCGTTGGTTGGCTGCTCCATCTACAAGTCGCAGAGCTACATAGATGATGGTCTTGGGAAAGTCCATAACCCAGAATGCCCCACCATGCCAAAAGAACAAGGGTTAAGGGGACCGATAGGGGGGAAATGGAAAGAAGTAATAAAGGATATGGCAGTTCTTTCTACAGTCTAATTAACCTGTAGCTCTCGAAACCCCTGGGCATGAGTGAATTAGGATGGTCTGTGAATGAAAGAACATCGATTCGCTGTCGCGGAGGAGACATTACTTATGGTAGGACGTTGATACATCAAAAACTGAAATCTGGAGCTGCACATTCTGCTACTAAACATTGTGTTATTTCACACATGAATTATCAGTATCTGGCACTTAATATGTTTTTCAAAATCAGAAATGTGGCTCTATTAATGTTCCAATGCTCAATAAAGCCAAAAAGTGGCAAGTAGGATTTATCCATTGTCTGATGTGTTGTTTTCTGTTGTACCTTCCTGCAGTAAAATGAGCTAATTCTTTCAGAAACCGAATTGTTGCTTCCGCCTTGGCGTTGAATGATACTGTGTGGACTGGACATGGGCTCTTTGCCAACTTCTGATGCAAAAGTTCCCTCATCGCCTCAGGACCATCACCAGCAGCGAAAAAGTAAACAGCTTCAATCTGAAAGAACAGTAGAAATATGGCATGGATTCTTCTTATGAATAAACTCGGGGGAATAGCAGAATAACCAATTTATTCCAGGAGCAAAGGAAAGTCACCTTGACGATTCACTTGTGACTCTGTCTCTCATGAATTATGAGGAAAGGTATTTCTCACCTAAGCAAAGTGGTTACTTCACTGTTCCTCATTATGCATTCTTCTTGTAATTATGTACTGACTTTATCTAATAAAAACTGTCTGATTAAATCTACCCCAATTATGTCGGCACATCACATCACACAACAGGAATGCACGTCAGGAAATAAATGGATACAAAATAATGTAGGACCCGCTGACCTTGTGCCTGAGTTCCCATAGGGGCTCCCAATGCACAAAGCCGTGTGCCGAGAGCACTAATTCATAAAATCTGCTCCACTATATGTAGAACAATAACGTGGGCTGTATAATTTGCTCCAGCATTTTTCCAAACTTAAATATAAAGTTAATCGCAGTTCTTTTTCAATGTTCTTTTGTGTTTCATTAACCTGCGCTGGCATCACCGGTAGTAGAAATAAATTTCCAAAATCCAAAAATAATCACTTTTTTTGTACTTTTACAGTTATCGAATATTTGGTTAAGATCGAGATTTTTCTAAAACTTAAATAAAATTGTTGAATTTCAGCTAATATCTACTTCTGCTGTGAGATGGTTTTAGAAATTGGCATTTGGTAGGACCTACTAATATAATTTTGAAAGTAGAATACAAGAGCAGGGAAGTTATGCTAGAACTGTATAAAACACTAGTTCGGCCACAGCTAGAGTACTGCGTACAGTTATGGTCACCACATTACAGGAAGGATGTGATTGCACTAGAGAAAGTGTAGAGGAGATTTACGAGGATGTTGTCAGGACTGGAAAACTTTAGCCATGAGGAAAGATTGGATAGGCTGGGGTTGCTTTCCTTGGAACAGAGGAGGCTGAGGGAGATTTAATTGAGGTGCATAAAATTATGAGGGGCCTACATAGAGTGGATAGGAAGGACCTACTTCCCTTAACAGAGAGGTCAATAACCAGGGGGTATATATTTAAATAGTTGGTAGAAGGATTAGAGGGGAGATGAGGAAACATGTCTTCACCCAGAGGGTGGTGGGAGTCTGGAACTCACTGCCTGAAAGAGTGGTAGAGGCAGAAACCCTCATCACATTTTAAAAGTACTTGGATGTGCACTTGAAGTGCCGTAACCTACAGGGCTACGGACCCGCAGGGACACGATCAGCTGAATGGCCTCCTTCTGTGTCGTAATTTTCTATGATTCTATGATTCTATGAAATGTCCCATCCAAATGAACCAAGTCTCACAGTTTTATCACTCGTTGCTTGCAGCACAGCCTCCACTGAACTTGTCGTGCTAGTAGCTGGCATATGGTGAAGATTCCTTATCCAATCCATCGCTGAGACTATTGTTTGTGCCGTAACGGGAACAGCTTTGTCCTGCCATATAACCATTTCTTCAGCTGCCCTGTAGATCATAAGCAACAAGAAAATATAGATTAACTATTTGAGCACAGAATTAACATTATGCTTAAACATGTACACGTGTCGAAATATATTCCATGTGCCTTACCTGTGAACGCACTTTTACTTTTATGACTGCCTTTCATTCATTATCTGAACACAACTATAAACAACTCAGATACTATAGAACCGACTTTAACCTCCCGCACCCGACGGGAATGTGGTAGGCGAGGGGTTAATATCGGGGATGCGTTCTTCCCTCCACTTTCTGGCCGTGCTATCACTTCGCCATTTTAACTCCTGGGATTGCAGAGGCATCAGAAGTGCTCACCAGAGTCAGGAAAGGGGCGAGGTGCTCAAATGTGCACAAGGGGGCGGTCATATGATGCAGTTTGACATTTTAACATGTGACCGCGGAAGTCACGCTGGTTGTCAGAGCTACCAGTGAAATCTGGCAGCCAGCGAGAGTGTGGTCAGAAGAGGCCCAGGTAAATAAGCAAAATACATCCTTTGTATGTTTTCCTTGTGGCCCAGGAGGGGCAGGAGTCCTTCCTCGCCCACAAGGAAATCTTGGGCTTCATTCCCCCAACCGTGATCCGCTCCAAACCGCCCACTGCTCTCTTTATCCCACCCCCGCAATACTCACCTTAAAGCAGGAGACTGTTCACTTGAGATCCCAGTACGAATCCCACTCCCACTCACCGGCCACCTAGTGATTCCCACCTAGATAGGGCTAAAAGTCGGCCCTGGAACTTGGTAATGAGGCCCAGGAGTTAAACTGGTCCAGGCTTCACATTGGCCTTGTCAGGTGCACTTACCGCTCACCCAAAGTTAAAATTGGGGCTTGTAGATTTGAATGTTCCTCATCTGCAGAACCACTACTTTATTTTTAGTACTTGTAGTACTAACCATCATTAAGTGGCAGTTTCAAACATAGGATGACTATACTTCATGCATATTCTGAAGGCTTCTGCCTCATTTTCTCTGTATGTGCAAAAACACCCATCAACCATTACCCTTTGCTTCCTGCCTCTGAGCCAATTTTGGATCCAACTTGCCACTTTGCCCTGGATTCCATAGGCTTTTACTTTTGTGATCAGTCTGCCATGTGGGACCTTATCAAAAGCTTTGCTAAAATCCATATACACTACATCATATGCACTGCCCTCATCGATCCTCCTGGTTACCTCCTCGAAAAATTCAATTAAGTTAGTCAGACATGATGTTCTGAAGAAGGGTCATTGACCCGAAACGTTAACTCTGTTTTTCTCTCCACAGATGCTGCCTGACCCGCTGAGATTTCCAGGATTTTCTGTTTTTATTTCAGATTCCAGCATCTGCAGTATTTTGCTTTTGTAGTCACACACGACCTTCCCTTAACAAATCCATATTGACTGTTGTTGATTAATCCATGTCTTTCCAAATGAAGATTTATCCTGTCCCTCAGGAATTTTTCCAATAATTTTCCCACCACCGAAGTTAGGCTGACTGCCCTGTACTTACTCGGTCTATCCCTTTCTCCCTTTTTATACAAAGGTACAACATTAGCAGTACTCCAGACCTCTGGCACCACACCTGTAGCCAGAGGGGATTGGAAAATGATAGTCAGAGCCTCTGCTATTTCCTCTTTTGCTTCTCTTAACAGCCTGGGATACATTTCATCCGGGCCTGGGGATTTATCCATTTTCAAAACTGCTAAGCCCCTTAATACTTTCTCTCTCACTATGTTTATCTCGTTTAATATTTCACACGCCTCCTCCCTCATTGCAAAGTCTGCATCGCCCCTCTCTTTTGTGAAAATAGATGCAAAGTATTCATTAAGAATCATACCCATGTCTTCTGCCTCCACACACAGATTTCCTTTATGGTCTCTAATAGTCCCCACTCTTTCTCTAGTCATCCTCTTGCTCTTAATGTATTTATAAAACATCTTTGGGTTTTCCCTGATTTTATTTGCCAACATTCTTTCATGTTGTCTCTTCGCTTTCCTGATATCTTTTTTAATTGCAGTCCTGCACTTCTTATACTCCTCAGCAGGCCGGGGCCATTGGAGGGAGCAGCGTGCAGCGGCCCAGTCTGGAAATCAGCGCGGTCCTGGCCTGCAAGACCATCAGCAGGCTGGGGCCATTGGAGGGAGCAGCGTGTGGCGGCATATCACTGCAGGGAGCAGCGCGAGCTGCTGCAGGAGGGAGACGGCTGTGAAGCCAGGTCGCTGATTGCAGTGTGGGCAGGCATAGCAGGAGGGGCGAAGGAGTGGCAAGAGTACGTAGAGGGAAGTGACCGGGGCCCAGGAGGGGCGTGAATCTGGGGCCCAGAAGAGGCGAGAGTCTCTGGGTCAGCACGGGCCAGCCCACACTGCGATATGTGTGCATGCTCGGTCTGTGCAGCAGAGCTGGTCTCCAGTTAGTCTTGGGTAATCCTTGCCACTGGACCAAGACCTAGCTATGTCAAGCCCGTGTGGTGGCTGGTGTGCAATGGCCACCACACATTAAAAAAATCCAAGCACAAGCATCTTCCACCCTTCACGATGTAGTTCAGGATCTGGAATATTAGGTCCTTCATTGAAACACCTGTGAACTCATCCCTTTTTGGCGTGGAAGCAAGTCATCCTCGTTTCGAGGGACTGCCTATGATGATGATACTCCTCTTGAGTTTCTGCACTGTTGAGTTCTCGTTATCTGTCATAAGCTTCCCTTTTTTTCTTTATCTTACCCTGTCTGTCCCTTGACATCCAGGGGGCTCTAGTTTTGTTAGCCCCACCTTTTTTTTTTAAGGGAACATACTTGCTCTGTACCCTCAGGATCTCCTCCTTGAATGCCTTCCACTGCTCTGACACTGATTTACCGTCAAGTAGCCGTTTCCAGTTTGGCCAAATCCCATCTCAGCTCAGCAAAATTGGCTTTACCCCAATTTGAGAACTTTTATTCCTGGTCCCCCTTTGTCCTTTTCCATAACGACCCTAAATCTTATTGAATTATGATCACTAGCACCAAAATGCTCTCCCATTGATAGCCCTTCCACCTGCTCCTCTTCATTCCCCAAAATCAAGACCAGAACCGCCCTCTCCCTTGTTGGGCTTGTTACATGCTGGCTAAAGAAGTTCTCCTGAGTGCATTTTAGGAATTTTTCACACTCTGTACCATTCACACTACCTTTTTCCCAGTTAATATTTGAGTAGTTGAAATCCCCCACTATTACAGCTCTATAGTTTTTGCACTTCGCAGCAATGTTCCCACATATTTGTTCTTCTATCTCCCTCTGACTGCTTCGGGGTCCCAGTAGTGTGATCGCCCCTTTTTTGTTCTTTAATTCAACCCATATGGCCTCGTTGGATGACCCTCTAACATATTATGCCTTCTCACAGCTGTAATTGTTTCTTTAATCAAACCTGCGACCCCCCCCCTTCCTTTTTTACCCCCCCCTCTCACCAACCATTCTATGTTTGCAGGCTTAAATTGCATACAACAGGATGGAGCAAAGGAGGACTGATGGTGGCGAGCCTGACGTCCAAATCCTCACACCCTTGGAGGAGAGAATCGAGGCGCTCATCGGCAGACATGCTGCCTTCCCTGTGGCCACCAGTACTGCTGATGCCGATATGGGTAAGCGAAGCGCCTCCTTTAATGCGCTCTCTCCCTGACTGCTCCAGCGCCTACTGTGCCTTTCCCTCTGAAAGTCTGCTCGTTGCAGCCTCCATGCGACTATCCCCCACTTCCCCCTCACAGCAGCACTTTTCCCATTTATGCTTGCAGATGAGACTGCCCCTGTGGCCTCCAGTACTGGCGATGACGATGTGGGCAGCATGGGTAAGTGAGACCCTCCTTTAATGATCTCTCTCGTTGAATGCCTTTCCTTCCAAAAGTGTGTTAGTTGCAGCCTCCATGCATCAATCCCCTACCTCCCCCTGCCCAAGAAGGTAAGTTTATGTTTAACACTATTAAAACATCCGTGGCAAGCCTCCGACTGCAATTTTTGGCCCAATATGTAAAATCCTATGTGATGACAGTTGAAATGGGCACAATCCAATTCTACTTTCACGGGTTAGATTTTCCTAATGAGGATTCACAGCCTGCTTTTATGTGTAGAAAAATATATCCATGCTATTATAAACAAGGACATTGCTTGTCATTCATGCCACTGCAAAATCTGTTGTCAATAATAAAATACTGAATAAAGTTCATGGTCTATATAGTACCAGCCCTCCTGTATAGCTCAGAGACGTGGACCATGTACAGCAGACACCTCAAGTCACTGGAGAAATACCACCAACGATGTCTCTGCAAGATCCTACAAATCCCCTGGGAGGACAGACGCACCAACATTAACATCCTCATCCAGGCCAACATCCCCAGCATTGAAGCACTGACCACACTTGATCAGCTCCGCTGGGGAGGCCACATAGTTCGCATGCCAGACACAAGACTCCCAAAGCAAGCGCTCTACTCGGAACTCCTTCATGCCAAACGAGCCAAAAGTGGGCAGCGGAAATGTTACAAGGACTTGATAAGGACTTGATAGGTCAGTCCCGGAATGGTGGGACTGACCTATCAAGAAAGACTGGATCAACTGGGCTTGTATTCACTGGAGTTCAGAAGAATGAGAGGGGACCTCATAGAAACGTTTAAAATTCTGATGGGTTTAGACAGGTTAGATGCAGGAAGAATGTTCCCAATGTTGGGGAAGTCCAGAACCAGGGGACACAGTCTAAGGATAAGGGGTAAGCCATTTAGGACCGAGATGAGGAGAAACTTCTTCACCCAGAGAGTGGTGAACCTGTGGAATTCACTACCAAAGAAAGTTGTTGAGGCCAATTCACTAAATATATTCAAAAGGGAGTTAGATGAAGTCCTTACTACTAGGGGGATCAAGGGGTATGGCGAGAAAGCAGGAATGGGGTACTGAAGTTGCATGTTTCTATGTTTCTAAGGACACCCTCAAAGCCTCCCGGATAAAATGCAACATCCCCACTGACACCTGGGAGTTCCTGGCCAAAGACCACCCTAAGTGGAGGAAGCGCATCCGGGAGGGTGCTGAGCTCCTCGAGTCTCGTCGCCGAGAGCATACAGAAATCGCTTCTCGGCCTTTTGGCTAAGATCATGCGTAACTGACCTGACAGGGGAGTAGCCACCATGACCTCCGGGTGGTTCTCCCTGGATCAGGAAGGTATATGCTTGCTTTTTTGGAAACAGGAGGTGGGTGGGGTGGCTTGACCCATCCACCTCCACGGAGGTGTGTGGGGGACCTGACCCATCCACCTCCATGGCACGAACCTGGTATTGCAGTACTTCCAGGAACGGTGCAGTGGCTCTAGGCCTTTTGGCTAAGAGCATTGGCGCAGAGTGATCCTTGGCGTGTGCAAGGTGACCTCTGGCGTTTGTGATTTGACAAAGAATTGGAACGATTGGCTACGAATTTCAAAAAAAAAAATACAGAAATCAAGTGCAGGCAGCGGAAAGAGTATGAGGCAAACCAGTCCCACTCACCCCTTCCCTCAACAACTATTTGTCCCACCTGTGACAGGGACTGTGGTTCTTGTATTGGACTGTTCAGAACTCATAAGAACATAAGAAATAGGAACAGGAGTAGGCCATACAGCCCCTTGAGCCTGCTCCGCCATTCAATAAGATCATGGCTGATCTGATCATGGACTCAACTCCACTTCCCTGCCTACTCTCCATAACCCCTTATCCCTCTATCATTTAAGAAACTGTCTATTTCTATCTTAAATGTCCCAGCTTCCACAGCTCTCTGAAGCAGCGAATTCTATAGACCTACAACCCTCTGAGAGAAGAAATTTCTCCTCATCTTTGTTTTAAATGGGCGGCCCCTTATTCTAAGGTCATGCCCTCTCGTTCTAGTCTCCCCCATCAGTGGAAACATCCTCTCTACATCCACCTTGTCAAGCCCCCTTAAACGTTTCGATAAGATCACCTCTCATTCTTCTGAATTCCAATGAGTAGAGGCTCAACCTACTCAACCTTACCTCATAAGTCAACCCCCTCATCCTCGAAATCAACCTAGTGAACCTTCTCTGAATTGTCTCCAAAGCAAGTATATCCTTTCGTAAATATGGAAACCAAAACTGCACACAGTATTCCAGGTGTGGCCTCACCAATACCTTATATAGCTGTAACAAGACTTCCCTGCTTTTATATTCCATCCCCTTTGCAATAAAGGCCAAGATACCATTAGAAACATAGAAACATAGAAAATATGTGCAGGAATAGGCCATTCGGCCCTTCGAGCCTGCACCACCATTCAATAAGATCATGGCTGATCATTCCCTCAGTACCCCTTTCCTGCTTTCTCTCCATACCCCTTGATCTCCTTAGCCGTATCTAACTCCCTCTTGAATATATCCAATGAACTGGCATCAACAACTCTCTGCGGCAGGGAATTCCACAGGTTAACAACTCTCTGAGTGAAGAAGTTTCTCCTCATCTCGGTCCTAAATGGCCTACCCCTTATCCTAAGACTATGCCCCCTGGTTCTGGACTTCCCGCATCTAACCTGTCCAGTCCCATCAGAATCTTATACGTTTCTATGAGATCCCCTCTCATCTTCTAAACGCCAGTGAATAAAGGCCCAGTTGATCCAGTCTCTCCTCATATGTCAGTCCAGCCATCCCTGGAATCAGTCTTGTGAACCTTCGTTGCACTCCCTCAATAGCAAGAACATCATTCCTCAGATTAGGAGACCAAAACTGAACACAATATTCCAGGTGAGGCCTCACTAAGGCCTCTATGTTTCTATGATCTCACACTTTCCAACATTATACTCCATCTGCCAAATTTTTGCCTACTCACTTCGCCTGTCTATGTGCTTTTGCAGGTTTTTTGTGTCCTCCTCACACATTGCTTTTCCTCCCATCTTTGTATCGTCAGCAAACTTGGCTATGTTACACTCAGTCCCTTCTTCCAAGTCGTTAATGTAGATTGTTAATAGTTGGGGTCCCAGCACTGATCCCTGCAGCACCCACTAGTTACTGGTTGCCAACCAGAAAATGAACCATTTATCCCGACTCTCTGTTCTCTGTTAGTTAGCCAATCCTCTATCCATGCTAATATATTACCCCCAACCCCGTGACCTTTTATCTTGTGCAGTAAACTTTTATGTGGCACCTTGTCAAATGCCTTCTGGAAGTCCAAATATACCACATCCACTGGTTCCCCTTTATCCACCCTGTTCGTTACATCCTCAAAGAGCTCCAGAAAATTTGTCAAACATGACTTCCCCTTCATAAATCCATGCTGACTCTGCCTGATCGAATTTTGCTTATCCAAATGTTCTGCTACTGCTTCTTTGATAATGCACTCCCAACCACAGATGTTAGGCTAACGGGTCTATAGTTACCTACTTTTTCTCTGCCTCCCTTTTTAAGTAGGGGTGTTACATTTTCAGTTTTCCAATCTGCTGTTAAGAGTGGAAGCAAGTCTTCCTCGATTCTGAGGGACTGCCTATGATGATGACTGAATAAAGTGATCAATGCAGAATCTCGAAATAAAGACACAGTCGGCTTGATTAAATGGCATTTTCCTCACCTAATGAGATTAACCTTTCTGATCAGTGACACCTGCTCCTGGAGAACCATGCAAAGAGCATCACGAGAAAGATGGAAAAGGCTCTCAGACATCGCGGCAAAGTCTAAAACAATAACAATGCAACGTTCCTGAATTACGCCAAAGAGCTGTTTGCTCCCACTGGTCAGCCAGTCCAGCCGTTTCTGGTAGAATCTTATTGCCCCAGTCAGAGAGACAGCAACCTGCTGAAGCTGTTCTTCACTGGCCGTCAGCTGAAAAGGAGAAGACAAACACAGGCAATTTTTGTCAATATATCTAGAAATATTTGAAATTACGCCATTTTGGCTCCTCTACAAAAATTGGTGGAAAAACGGTGAAATGCTGTTTAAATAATCTTGCATCATTGCTGTAACTTATGTATTGCTAGTGTGGGTATAGCACTGTAGCAGTATATGCATCAGTGGTCCGGTTTATAAATGGTGTTGACATTTTCAGTATTTACTTCATATCTTCTATTTAATCACCTATGCCAAACAGCCTAACACATTCAATTCAGCATGGTTTATACGCCTTTTTTTGGAAAAGGTGGGCAGCGGAAAGAGAAAATAACTAATTTTACATTTCTGTCCAATGCTCAACTGGAATGAGTATGCAACAATCAAACTTAGTGGCATATAGTGTCATATTCCATCCAAGCAGCTAAATATTGTCTTTGGTTCGCAGCCCTGCTTTAATCAAAGGTGTGCTGCAGCATCAGCCAAAACACAGAAATACTTTCACAGATGGGAAAGATCAGGCAACTTAAAAAGACAGGAATGCTTATTTCCATGCTAAGTCTCAATATGAAAAGCTCCTATAAGCATGCCAAGGCATAAACAAAAGATAAGCTCCCTACTGCATGATTCTCAGATTGGCTCTAACATAAAAGCTCGCATCTGTTTCCAATATAGGGCCAGTTCCATCACCTCTCCTTTTGAGAAGCACAGGCATGTCACACCTCTGCATACAAGATGAAATTGTCACCAACAATTGCTCAACCGGGTTACTTCAGGTGAAAACCATTGTATGTGGTACCCATCTAGGCATCAAGGCTCCTCATATCAACATAACCCTCATGAACAGAATGGGTTTGTACTCAATTAATGTTTAAGTGGTATCTGGCCATAGAAACATCACTGCATGCATTGGTGGTTATTAACAAGGAACCAGTTATGATGCCTTCATTGTATGGCTTTCCATGCTGCCCACATTATTTGAAGAATACATATGAGGTGGATGGCTCTTCCAGTTCTGACGAAAGGTCTTCGGCCTGAAAAGTTAGCTCTGTTTCTCTCTCCACAGTTGCTGCCTGACCTGCTGAGTACTTCCAGCACTTTCTGTTTTTATTTACGATAGATAATGGTGCATAAATATCAAAGGAGAAAAGTACAAATAGGGATTTACAAAATTTACAAAACAGAATTGCTCATCTTACTGTATTTTGATGCAGTTATTCACATACTCACATTGTAAATCCTGCCATCTTTTCTTATGTATTGATGAAACAAGCCTTTGCCATAACATGATGACACAGGCTTTCGCAATCCACAGTCAAAATCTGTAACACAAAAAAAGTAATTATCAAGAGAAAATCGTTTATGTGTCCATCTGTTTGAAATGACTCAGCCTTTGCCACACCAAAGGTTCAATGGATATAAAAGGGCAGCAAATGTTAAAAGACACTTTCAGAGAAACATTTTAATCCTTAGCTGATGCATAACCTCATTTTTGTCAAGCCAAAATAAATGTAACAGTCATTTCACATTTCCTACACTGACTGAACACTTATACAGGTATTCATGGTAATAATTTTTCAGAACAATTATTGAGCGTTCTTTATGAAGTCTATGCACTGATTTATTAAATAGAAGATATACCTTGGGACAACAGGACAGAACGGGGCTGAAATTGAGCCTCTCGATAAGGCCTATTACCGCCGGAAAGCAGCGGCCACACGGCGGCATCGGATTTGTAGTCTAATAGCCACGCTCACGAAATTCTCCTCGGTGATTTTGCTGTCGGTGCACTGTGTTTGTAGTGTGTGTAGGGGAGGGCCCACTGCCACGGCCGCCATCTTGTTTTTTGTCATCCAACTGCCAGGTCGGCCCAACAATTATGCCTTCAGGTTTAGCCCCCCCACCTTGGGTGCCAGGCCACTGGCCCGGCCGAAACCCTCCCTGGTGGCCCAGTGAATCTAATTTGGAAAGCTGCAGAGCCTGCAGCGGCCCTCCCCTTTAATTGAAGGGGAGAGACGTGTTGATGCATCAGCGCGATGATGTCACCAGCCCGGCGCTGATGACTGACAGCGGCGGAGACTCCGTCCGGCCTCCACTTCCGCCCCCATTATGACCGACACTCCGCTCCCACCCCCACTTCTGTCCCCATTATGACCGACATCCACCCCGCTCGGAAAAAACGACAAAGAGCTCAATTCCGTAAGGTGGGCCGCCGCATCCGTTCCGGCGGCCAAAACATAAGATAAAAGGTCGGTGCGACCTGTTTCCAGTGGGGGTGAATTTCAGCCCCAACATTTCTTCCTGCAAGGCCAAAGAGCTCCTAAGTGAAAGAAGTTAAGATTGAAGTGTAGCTTGGCTAAATGTTAGAAATAGTTTTCATATTGAACTCACTTACCTAAATGTTAGTTCTTGTGATTCTTAGGAGTTTTTTTCATAATTGTATTTGTTGTGATTCAGCAATATGCTGTTAGTATAGAGTGTGCCAATGTTATGTTAATATTGTGTCCAAGCAAGATTTCAACTGATTCAGGCTATGATGGTTTCTAGGTAAATTTGACAGACGTGACAACAATGAATGTATTGCAGAGAGGTACATGCAGTTCAATATGCATTGGTTCAGCTACAGTCACTCTAAGAGTAGACAACATCCATCAACTTGCTGGGAGCCACCATTAATCAGAAACTTAACTGGACCAGCCATGTAAATACTGTGGCTACAAGGGCAGGTCAAAGATTGGGGGGCCAAACCTGGTGAAGACGAAGTCCCGCCCAAGTGCCGCCCAAAAGGCTGCTGATGGCTGCCGAGAGACCGGGCGACACTTTGGGTGGGAAATTGATGAAACATAATTTAAAAGTTAAATTATCGGCAACAAATACACCGTCAAACTTGGCGGGAGCGGGCGGGAGCTCCCAACCTCGGCAGCAAAGGCTCTTACCGTCGAAGTGCTGCCGAGGATGGAGTCGGGCCCATGGAGGGTCGAAGACGTTCAAATAAAAATGATTGGGAAAAAAAAATTACCCGGAAGACCTTCAGGGGAACCCATTAAGGTAAGTCGCTGTGAAAAGAAATTTATTAATAAGTTCACTAACCTTTTTTTTCAGTTTTTTATACTTACCTTGGGGGTTACACCAGTCTCTTCGCAGAGGTCCGACTCCCGCTGACTCCCGCCCGCACCAACCAGGCATCTCGGTGAGCGGGAGGTCACTTGCACCACTTGGCCGTCCACTGACATCAGTGGGCGGTTCCCAGCAGTTCTACCCTCCCACCCGCACCAGCCCAAGTACAAACTGGCACAGGACGCAATCCGGAGAGGAATGTTGACGGATCCCGGCGGCAGTCGGCGGCATTGGGCGGTAAGGCCATCAATTTCGGCCCCTGGGTATTCTGCAGCGAGTGTCTCACCTCCCCAAAGCCTTTCCACCATCTACAGGCACAAGTCAGGCGTGTGATGGAATACTCTCCACTTGCCTGGGTGAGTGCAGCTCCAACAGCACTCGAGAAGCTCGACAACATCCAGGATAAAGCAGTATGCTTGATTGGCACCCCAGCCACCAGCCTAAACAATCAAACCCTCCACCACCGGCGCACCGCGGCTGCAGTGTATCTACAAGATGCACCACAGCAACTCACCAATGCTTCTTCAACAGCACCTCCCAAACTTGCGACCTCTACCACTTAGAAGGACAAAGGCAGCAGGCGCATGGGAACACCACCACCTCCACGTTCCCCACCCAGGTACACGCCATCCTGACTTGGAAATATATCGCCGTTCCTTCATCATCACATGGGTCAAAGTCCTGGAACTCCGTCCCTAACAGCACTGTGGGAGTACCTTCACCACACGGACTGCAGCGGTTCAAGAAGGCAGCTCATTACCACTTTCTCAAGGGCAATTAGGGATAGGCAATAAATGGCCTTGCCAGCGATGTCCACATCCCGCGAATTAATAAAAGAAAGAGAGGCAGGATTGCTTTGCGCAGGGATAGCAGCACTGGCGATGCAATTCTGGCAGTCTCGCTCTGCCAGCGGAGGAGTTGCGGAGCGGAATTCCTGGTCACACATGGAGAAAGACGTCAACACCATCCCAAAACCCATTAACATGTTGGGGGTGGATGGCCTATGCCTGTTAGAGAGTGTCAAAGTCAGCCATCCCAAAGTGCCAGCAGAAGTCAGAGTGTCACTATGTCACTCCATTAGAGGAGGACTGAATGTCACTATGCCACTCCAGTAGAGAAGTCAGAGTGTCACTATGCCACTCCATTAGAGGAGGACTGAGTGTCACTATGTGTCATGTATGTACATGCTGTTTGTAGCCACCAGATGGTGTCATTGTTGGAGGCCACTGAGCAGCACGCATATGGTGCTGCTCTGGTATAAAAGGCCAGTCATTTTGTGAGTCAGGCATTTTGGGCCGTAATAAAGCAGAGCCAAGGTTGTACCTTGTTCAATTAAACGGTACTCAGTTGTACCTTTATTGCATACATAACATTTGGCGACGAGAATGCAAGAACCTTTATTTGCAAAATGAGCATGATTGGATTTTTAGAGCGATCCGTGGAGGGAGAAGATTGGGAAGACTTAGTAAGCCGTTTGAACCAGTACTTCATGGCCAACAAAATGAAGGAGGTCAGCGATGCAGATCAGCGCCGGGCCCTGTTCCTCACTGTGTGCGGTTCAAAGATCTACAGTCTGATAAAGAATCTACTCATATCAAGTGATCCAACAGTGAAAACGTACAAGGAGTTGTGTACATTGGTACGGGAGCACCTCAAGCCAGATGATGGCATTATCAGATACAGGTTTTATACACACGTTCAATCGGAGGGCCAGAGCGCGGCGATCTGAGATGTCTAGCGGGACCGTGCAAGTTTGGGACGGTGTTGGCAGACATGCTGTGGGACTTCTTCCTTATCAACCACGAGGTGATCCTGCGCAAACTTCTGGCGGTGGAGGTGTTGAATTTAAAAAGGGCCATCCAAATCGCTCAATCAAGTATGACGATGAACAGGAGTTTAAAGCAAATATCAGTCAAGAACCGAATCTTGGCAAGTACTGTAAATGCGATTGATTCGGTGTTCGGCAGAGCGGCACATGGCAGGGCCTATCCGGCTGCGTTCGCGAAACCTGTGGCTGCCCAAAGTCCACCAGCGGGAATGCATCCGACTTCTCCGTGTTGGCGTTGTGGGGAAAATCATCGGCAGCAGCAGTGCCGATTTAAGCAATATAGTTGCAAAGGCTGTCTGAAAGTGGGGCATCTCCAGCACAAGTGTCCGCAGATGAGCAAGCATGCTGTAACACACCACATGGAGGATGAGAGTCAGATTAGCGTGGATCCGGATACGCAATCCAAGATGCCAGAGGAGGAAGTGTATGGACTGTACTCTTTAATAACCAAGAGTAAACCAATTTTGATTAAGGTGAAGTTTAACGGGATACCAATATCGATGGAACTGGACACAGGGGCAAGTCAATCGATCATGAATGATAGGGCATTTAATAAGCTGTGGGATACTAAGACTGTGAGGCCCAGGCTGAGCCCTGTTAATGCCAAGCTGCGCGCGTACACCAAAGAACTGATAAAGTTGATTGGCAGTGCACAAATTAATGTGTCGTATAACGGTGCGTTTCATGAGTTACTGCTGTGGATTGTTCCAGGCAATGGCCCAATGCTGCTCGGCAGAAGCTGGTTGGAGAAAATCAGATGTGACTGGAACGACATAAAGGCGTTGTCGGAGGAGGAAAATACATGTGCCCAAGTATTGAGTAAGTTCCCCTCGCTGTTCGAACCGGGTATCGGCAACTTCACGGGAGCCAAGGTGCAGATCCACGTGGACTCAGATGCAAGACCCGTCCTTCATAAAGCTCGGGCAGTGTCGTATATGATGAGGGAGAAGGTTGAAATTGAACTGGACAGACTCCAGCGTGAAGGGATCATATCACCGGTCGAATTTAATGAATGGGCCAGCGCCATTGTTCCTGTGCTGAAAAGCTATGGCACAGTCAGAATCTGTGGAGACTACAAGGCTACAATCAACAGTGTTTTGAAACAAGATCAATACCCGTTACTGAAGGCTGATGACTTGTTTGCGACGCTAGCCGGAGGGAAGTCGTTCACAAAACTGGACTTGACGTCGGCCTATATGCAGGAGTAGGTCGAGACGACGAAGAGACTTGCGTGCATTAACACGCACAAAGGACTGTTTACTTACCACAGGTGCCCGTTTGGAATTTGCTCAGCTGCAGCAGTATTCCAGAGGAATATGGAAAGTCTATTGAAGTCCGTTCCCAGAACCGTCGTGTTCCAAGATGAATCCTGATCACCGGTCGTGACTCCAAGGAACATCTGAACAAGCTGGAAGAGGTTCTATGCCGTTTGGACAGAGTGGGACTCAAACGCTCGAAGTGCGTCTTCATGGCACCGGAGGTCGAATTCCTCGGGAGGAAAATCGCCGCTGATGGCATCAGACCTACTGACGGGAAAACCAAGGCCATCAAGAATGCACCCAAGCCGCAGAACGTGACGGAGCTGTGTTCGTTCCTGGGTCTACTCAACTACTTTGGTAACTTCCTACCTAAATTGAGCACCTTACTTGAACTACTGCACATGCTATTGAGAAAAGGCAACAGTTGGGTGTGGGGCACATTGCAAGACAGAGCTTTCGAGAAAGCCACCAATCTGCTTCGCTCGAACAAGCTGCTGGTACATTATGACCCATGTAAACGTTTAGCTTTGGCCTATGACACATCGTCATATGGAATTGGTTACGTGTTACAACAAGCCAATGAGTCGGGCAAACCTGTCGCATATGCATCCAAAAGTTTGTTTAAAGCAGAAAGAGCCTACAGTATGGTAGAAAAAGAAGCTTTAGCATATGTGTACAGTGTTAAAAAGATGCATCAATACCTGTTCGGTCTGAGGTTTGAATTAGAGACCGATCACAAACCGCTGATTTCATTGTTTTCCGATAGCAAAGGTATCAATACCAACGCTTCATCCTGCATCCAAAGGTGGGCGCTGACATTATCTGTCTATGATTATGTCATTCACCACAGACCTGGTACAGAGAATTGTGCCAATGCTTTGAGCCGGTTGCCGTTGCCCACACCGGAGGTGGAAACGCCACAACCGACAGATTTAATGTTAATCATGGATGCTTTTGAGAATGAAGGTACCCCTGTCACGGCTCAACAAGTTAAGACCTGGACCAGCCAGGACCCAATATTATCAGTGGTAAAGGGTTGCATCCTCAAAGGGGATTGGTCTGCCATACCTAAGCAAATGTGCGAGGAGGCCAAACCGTACATTCGTCGCAAGGACGAACTGTCTATTCAAGCAGATTGCATATTGTGAGGCAATCGAGTTGTAATGCCTAAGGGAGAGAGAAGTTTGTGCGTGAGTTACGCAGCACACATCCTGGTATAGTGATGACGAAGGCCATCGCCAGGTCCCACGTATGGTGGCCAGGAATTGATTCTGAGCTGGAAGCATGCGTGCATCAGTGCAACACCTGTATGTAGCTCAGCAAAGCACCAGCGGAATCGCCGCTGAGTCTGTGGTCATGGCCATCCAAACCTTGGTCCAGGATCCATGTAGATTTTGCAGGTCCCTTCCTGGGCAAGATGTTTTTAGTAGTGGTGGATGTTTATTCGAAGTGGATAGAATGCATAATCATGTCATCCAGTACGTCCACGGCAACCATAGAGAATCTCAATGTCATGTTCGCGACACATGGTCTGCCTGACATAGTGGTGAGCGACAATGGGTCGTGCTTCACTACTCAGGTGTTTCAGCAGTTTGTAAAACTTAACAGCATAAAACATGTAAGGTCAGCACCGTTCAAGTCTGCGTCCAACGGGCAAGCAGAACTTGAAGTACAAATTACCAAGCAAAGCATGAGGAGAGTCATAGGCGATCCCTCAAACGAGGATGACTTGCTTCCACGAGAGTTCACAGATGTTTCAATGAAGGACCCGATGTCCAAGTCGTAAACTCCAGTTGAGGGGGTGGAAGATGCCTGTGCGTGAATTTTTAAACGTGCGGTGACCATTGCACATCAGCCACCACACGGGCTAGGCCTTTATCCAGTGGAAAGGATTAACCAGGATGACTGGAGACCTGCTCTGCTGCAGGACCTAGTGCGCACACATATCGCATTAATACATAGCGAGAAATACCCAGAGGGCAATTGGTGTCTATGTAACCATACAATAACTAAAAATCAACCCGGTGAAAGAAGAATAAATGACTTGCTGAACAAGAAAGGGAACAAAATTAATTATTGAAAAAGTAACCTGCAAGTTATGACAGTGTGGTAACTTGGACAGATTGCAGAAGCATATTGTTGTGCTCAGTGAGACACGGCATTCCATGCAAGGCTCTAAACACGGCAGTAAGTTATTATTACACAGAGCATCTATAGCAGAGTGGCTAGTCTTGTGGATGAAGTACTTATGGAGCAGCATGGAGTGTCATACATCAGACTTGTATTTATTTAGTGTCCATATTCATGTGGTTGGTTGGTTTGGTACTTTCTGAACAAAGGCACAACAGAGGCATCAGCAGCAGGTCCTTTTGAGCATTATATGAGGAAGTGTAACATTAATACATTTTGGATGAGTTGTTAATCATCATCATCATAGGCAGTCCCTCGGAGTCAAAGATGACTTTCTTCACCACAGAAAGTAGTTGAGGCCAATTTACTAAATATATTCAAAAGGGAGTTAGATGAAGTCCTTACTACTCGGGGGATCAAGGGGTATGGCGAGAAAGTAGGAAGGGGGTACTGAAGTTGCATGTTCAGCCATGAACTCATTGAATGGTGGTGCAGGCTAGAAGGGCTGAATGGCCTACTCCTGCACCTATTTTCTGTGTTTCTATGTTTCTATGTTTCATCAGTTCAGTTCAGAGAAGGTTCACTAGGTTGATTCCGGGGATGAGTGTGTTGACTTATGAGAAAAGGTTGAGTAAGTTGGGCCTCTACTCATTGGAATTCAGAAGAATGAGAGGTGATCTAATCGAAACGTATAAGATTATGAGGGGGCTTGACAAGGTGGATGCAGAGAGGATGCTTCCACTGATGGGGGAGACTAGAACGAGAGGGCATGATCTTAGGATAAGGGGCCGCCCATTTAAAACAGAGATGAGGAGAAATTTCTTCTTTCAGAGGGTTGTAAATCTATGGAATTCGCTGCCTCAGAGAGCTGTGGAAGCTGGGACATTGAATAAATTTAAGACAAAAATAGACAGTTTCTTAAACGATAAGGGGATAAGGGGTTATGGGGAGCGAGCGGGGAAGTGGAGCTGAGTCCATGATCAGATCAGCCATAACCTTATTGAATGGCGGAGCAGGCTCGAGGGGCCGTATGGCCTACTCCTGTTTCTATTTCTTATGTTCATATGTTCTTATGTTCTATGCTAAAATTGAGTTCTCAGGTGACTGATGAGTCCAATGCAGGACCTACAGTCTCTGTCACAGGTGGGGCAGTTGGTGGTTGGAGAAACGGGAGGGTGGGGTGCCTGAGTTGCCGCGCGCTCCTTCCGCTGTCGACGCTTGGCTTCAGCTTACTCTTGCCGAAGAGATTTGAGGTGTTCAGCTCCTTCCCGGATGCTTTTTCTCCATTTTGGGTGGTCTCGGGCCAGGAATTCCCAGGTGTCGGTGGTGATGTTGCACTTTGTCAAGGAAGCTTTGAGGGTGTCCTTGAAGCATTTCCTCTCCCCACCTGTGGCTCACTTGCTGTGTCGGGGCTCTGAATAGAGCACTTATTTTGGGAGTCTCATGTCAGGCATGCGGACGATGTGGCTAGTCCAGCGGAACTGCTCGAGCGTGGTCAATACTTCGATGCTGGGGTGTTGGCCTGAGTGAGAACACTGATGTTGGTGCGCCTATCCTGCCAATAGATTTGCAGGATCTTGCGGAGGCAACGTTGGTGGTACTTCTCCAGTGTTTTGAGGTGCCTGCTGTACATAGTCCATGTCTGTAAGCCATATCGGATAACAGGTTATCACTACTGCTCTGTAGACCCTGAGTTGATGTTGAGTTTCAGGTCCTGGTCTTCAAACACTCTCTTCCTCAGGCGACCGAAGGCTGCGCTGGCACACTGAAGGCGGTGTTGGACCTCGTCGTTGATGTCTGCCCTGGTTGACAATAGGCTCCCGAGGTATGGAAAATGGTCCACGTTGTCCAAGGCCTTGTCGTAGATTTTGATAACCAGGGGGCAGTGCTGTGTGGCAGGGGGCAGGTTGGTAGAGGACCTTTGTTTACGGATGTTTAGTGTAAGGCCCATGCTCTCATATGCCTCGGTGAAGGTGTTGGCGATGGCTTGGTGTTCGGCCTCCGTGTATGCGCTGACTCAAGTGTCGTCTGCGTACGGTAATTCGATGACAGAGGATGGGACAACCTTGGATCCGGCCTGGAGGCGGTGGAGGTTGAACAGATTCCCCTTTGTCCTGTAATTCAGCTCCACTCCAGCGGGGAGCTTGCTGAAGATGAGATGGAGCATTACAGCAAGGAAGATCGAGAAGAGCGTTGGTACGATGACATAGACTTGCTTGACCCCGATGTTAAACCGAGATATTAAACCGAGGACCCAACTGCCCTCTCATGGATGTAAGAGATCCCATGGCATTATTTTGAAAAAGAGCAGGGGAGCTATCCCCGGTGTCCTGGCCAATATTTATCCCTCAATCAACTTCACTGAAACAAATTATCTGGTCGTTATCACACTGATGTTTGTGGGAGCTTGCTGTGTGCAAATTGGCTGCTGCATTTCCTACATTACAACAGTGACTACGGGCCCAAGTTTCCACATGATTTGCGCCTGATTTTTAGGAGCAACTCGTGGAGAACGGACTATCTTAGAAATCGCAATTCTCCACATTTTTTTTTCTGCAGTTCTAGTCAGGTAGAACAGTTCTACTTTGGAACAGAATTTTTTCTTCAAAAGGGGGCGTGTCCGGCCACTGACGCCTGATTTCAAAATTTCCACAGTGAAAACGTACTCCAAACTAAAGTAGAATGGAACAAGTGAAGATTTTTGTAGAACTGAAAAAACCTGTTCTACACATTAAAAAATCAGGCGCAGATTACAAATTAGGCGTCAGGAACGAGGTGGGGGGGGAGGGGGGGCGGAAGGGAAGTCATTAAATTCTACAATCAATCCTTATTTATACTTCTACAAATATTATACAAATAAATCCAACCTGAATAAACATTTATAAGCAAAAAAAAGATTAAATAAACCATCTTCCTACCTGTGTGAAAGTGCTTCAGCCATCGTTCGTTGCCGCGAGGGATGGGGAAGGAAACCGCCGTTTGTTGCCGTGGAGGGTGGGGAGGGGAAGGAGACAGTGAGAAGGGTAGCCTCAGTGCTGATGTGCTGATGGCAATGTGCTTTTATTAAAAAATGTTAAAAAATTAAACAGCTACAAAGAACTACAAAAATGGCCGAGTGCCAATGTTTCCTTCACACTGCGCGTGCGCGAACGCTCCAACGCGCACGCGCAGCGTTGCCGGCAGGAAAAAAACTAATTTAAATAGTACCCGCCCCCTCCCACTTACAAAATCGGCACGAGTGTAGGCTCCGCCCCCCTGGGCGCCGCGCCAAACAGACAAGGAGCTGCAGGGCGCTCGAGACTAGCGCGTTTTTTTTCTGGCGCCATTTTAGGCTCGGAGGGGCGCCCGTTTTTTATCCTGTGGAAACTTGGGCCCTACATTTCAAAAGTACTTCATTGGCTGTAAAACACTTTGGGACAGCCGGTGGTCGCAAACGGCGCTATATAAATGCAAGTCTTTCTTCATTTATTATCTTGCTGCCATTTGGGGGCCATTTCTGGACCATTAGCGCAACTTTATCAAACTCTCAGCTCGTACAAGAGCGTAGTAGGATGAATTAACGGGATACGCTCTAGACAACTTCCGTTTATGTGGGGGGCCGAAGACTCCATCCCACCCCCTCCCCCACCTCCCCACCGCTCCCCCCCCCACCCCACTCCATCCCCAAGTGGAATTTAGGACTGAATTTAAACTGGGAGAAAACCCAGAAGAACTGGGTTCTTTTCCACGTACCCAGTTCCTCCTCTCCCGCCGATCCCCAGCAAGCTATACGCCCATTCTCCGCCCTCCCCAGCCCTAGGAATAGAATGTACTCTATTTTCTTTCATTCTAAGTATGACATATAAGCAGTACAATTGAAAGGAATAGAAATATTTTCAAAGCAGATACCATGCCATAAACTAATCCCACAATCAACAACTTCATTTAGTGGCTACAAACATCTACGCCCTACATTCCTTAAAGTGACAAGGCAGGTGACTGATCAAGTGATAGCTGTACAAAAATGTGTCAGTGTCGTTCTATAAACAATGCAATAAATGTTACCTTCTCTATGTTTAAATCCGATCTGTGACAGGATCTGAGACAGGGTCAACCTGTTTCTCTTGAGCCCATGAAGCTGAAGCCATTTTGATGAAGGAAGGAGAGTCCGTACGTCAAGCTCAAAATGTGAATTCTTCTCATGGATTTTCATCATTTTCAATTGCTTGTGGTTGAACTTATTAAAATCATGCAAATTAGTCTCTGCTGGCTTATCTCTGCTTCAACTCAAATGTCATTGCTGCCAAACCAACATATTCAATTAATGGTTTATAAACATGTCAACTATGTAAAAATTGCATCAACTTTTAGAAGTTTATGGCACATTTTATGCAGCAAAATATGCCATGATTGAAACATAGTACTCTATGCCAATTATACCGCAAGGCACTAAGATATTTTCTTAGGTTCTGTGCATTCCTCAAATTCTACTTCATAAAACTCATCAACACGTTTGCAGTTACTGCATAAGAGATGTGCAATTTGGTTGCAAAATCTTTTACTTACTAACTTTTTTCCAAATTTATGACTGAGACAAATACAGCTAATAGTTGCGGCACATGTGGTGCAGGATAAAATATAACCTCAAATCAATTGTATTTTTCATTATTCATTCTCGGGATGTGGGCATTACTGGCATGGCCGGCATTTATTGCCCATCCCTAATAGTCCTTGATAGAGGGTGGTGATCCGCCTTCTTCAACCGCTGCAGTCCGTGTGATGAAGGTACTCCCACAGTGCTGTTAGGTAGGCAGTTCCAGGATTTTGACCCAGCAACGATGAAGGACTATTGTATATTGAAATGATCATTCAAATAATGACAATCTTCTGAGTTATGAATCAGCTATCAGTCCTATTTCGTGTTTTACTTGCAACACTAATCAGAATTAATTCTGAAACAGTAATCATAATAAACAAATCAAAGCAAACTATTTGCATTTTAATGAAGCTTAACAAAATTTATCTTTTAAGTATCAAGTCTTATGCTTTATACTGTTACACTTTTTACCGAGGGGAGATATAAATATTCCAAGTATATCCAGGTACTAGGCTAGTCAGGTTTGTTTGGGTTTTGCTTAACCCTTTATGCATCATTAGATTCTAAACTAAAGCTTTGATTTTAACTCGGGCGAGTGTGGAAGGGCCCATGATGGGGTCGGCAGGAGGCCCTTGCCGACCTCAATGAATCCCAAGCTTCATTGGCATGTTTCAGGACAGACTCCCGCCCGAAGCCGGCAGGAATGACGATGTGGCTGGCGGGAGGAGATGGGATCCCGCCTGGCAGGAGGCGGCCACCGGGGACCACAGGGAATGGTCCCCGGCATAAGGTAAATGGTGAGACGGAGAGAACTGGAGGTTATAGCAGTCAGAGGAGAGGAAGGCTCAAAGTTTCCTTGTAGGAGCATTCCTATTCCACCTGGCCCACCTTAAAAAAATGGAAAAAAGTCTCTTGCTTTTTTTTCAATTAAATCTGGGGATGTGGGCGACGATAACATTTATTGCCCATCCCTAATTGCCCTTGAGAAGGTGGTGGTGAGCCGCTTTCTTGAACCGCTGCAGTCCGTGTGATGAAGGTACTCCCACAGTGCTGTTAGAGAGGGAGTTCCAGGATTCTGACTCAGCGATGATGAAGGAACGGTGATATATTTCCAAGTCAGGATGGTGTGTAACTTGGAGGGGAACTTGCAGGTGTTGGTACTCCCATGCACCTTTGTCCCTCTTTCTGATCAGACGTTAAACCGAGGCCCAGCCTGCCCTCTCAGGTGAATATAAAAGATCCCATTGCACTAACTCGAAGAAGAGTAGGGGAGTTATCCCCGGTGTCCTGGCCAATATTTATCCCTCAATCAACACAACAAAAACAGATTATCTGGTCATTATCACACTGCTGTTTGTGGGAGCTTGCTGCGCGCAAATTGGCTGCCGCATTTCCCACATTACAACAGTGACTACACTCCAAAAGTTATTAATTGGCTGTAAAGCGCGTTGAGACGTCCGGTGGTTGTGAGAGGCGTTATATAAATGCAAGTCTTTCTTTAGGTGGTAGAGGTCGCAGATTTGGGAGGTGCTACCGAAGTAGCCTTGGAGAATTGTTACAGTGCATCCTGTAGATGTATATATTGCAACCACGGAGAGCCATTGCTGTCACTTACTCACTGACCCATGTTAAGGTGGGGGTTCTTCTGAAAATAATTCTGCTGGAATCAAAGACCATTAATGCAACCATTAACGCAGCCCTGAAGCCAGCACATTAAACAGCCACGAATTTAATACATGGGAAAAGATAAAAGCAGATTAATCTGGAATTGAGCGGGTTAAAACAATGCGTCCAGTAAAAGTGCTTCAACAGGTGTTCAGTTTGTCGCTAGGTCAAGCTTAAGTCTGCAAACAACGGTTTGATGTCTTCCCAGCAAATTCCAACGATAGAAGAAAAAGCAAAGAAAAAATAGTCCTTTAAAAATAAATTACGCTCTTGCTGAAGAAAAAGTGCCAGTGGGTCTGTTACTAAATCATAAAATTACAAAGTTGCCCTTACCCTGTTGCTGTTGTGAGGCGGTGTCGGCCTGTGCACTCTGCTCTGTTTACCTTGACTACGGTCGTTGCGAGGCAAGGCTGCCCTGGGAGCTGTCACTCATCCTGCAGCCTGTTCTGACCAGGGCAAACATGTAAAAAGGTTGAATCTTTTTTTGCTGTTAACATAAATTTGAAGAAGTTAATTAAGCACGCTAGTGTTTGAATGTATCAGCATTTACTTTGCAATCACTAGCTACACAGAATTGTGTGTTTTGTCTTTTTAACCTGCATCTGGACAAGCAAATGGGGTTTCCCAATAATTAATCAGGAGAAAATAAAACAAATGCAACGTGTATCCAAGAAAATAATAAAGCTCTGTATATTCATTGGAAAATAAGCACAAAGACCATTGTGTGTTCAAACCCAGCTCTGGAGGCTGACACTCCTGTGCAGAACTGAGGGAGGGCTACACTGTCGGAGGTGCTGTCTTTTGGATGAGATGTTAAACTGGAGACCGTCTGCCCTCTCAGGTGGGAGTTATCCCCAGTGTCCTGGTTAATCTTTATCCCTCGGTCATCATCACTAAAAATAAATTATCCAGTCATTATCACATTGCTGTTTGTGGGAGCTTGCTGTGCGCAAATTGGTTGCTGTGTTTCTTACATTACAACAGTGACTACACTTCAACAGCACTTCATTGGCTGTAAAGCTCTTTGGGATCCTGAGGTCGGGAAATGCGCTATATAAATGCAAGTCCTTTTGTTTAGATCCAATCCATGGTCTTGCCCCCCCACCACCACCCCATACCTGAGGGCCGCTGTGATGATAGCAGCAGCCCGATTTTTCTTCAGATTTCATCCAGTCTTTGCTGCTTACTCCGCACTGGCTTATATTACAATGAGGTCCGAGGCCAAATATCTTGGGAGCCTCGGACCTCACCATTCAGGTGTAATTACTCTCCGACCCCGGCAACCTCCCCACCCCCAAAAAATGAGCGAGCCTTAATTTCTGGGCCAATGTTTTGCAAGAACAATACGGTACGTTAGTGTAGTGCTTATCTTACTGGTCTAGTGATCCAGAGGCCTGGACTAATTATCTAGAGCCATGAGTTCAAACCTCACCACAGCAGCTGGGGAATTTAAATTCAGTTAATTAAATAAATCTGGAATTAAATAGCTCATATCAGTAATGGTGGCCATGAAATTACCGGATTGTCGTAAAAACCCAACTGGTTCACTAATGTCCTTTAGGAAAGGAAATCTGCTGCCCTTACCCGGTCTGGCCTATATGTGACTCCAGACCCATAGCAATATGGTTGACTCATAACTACCCTCTGAAATGGCCTAGCGAGCCACTCAATTGAACCAAACCACTATGACAAAGTCACTGTGGGAGTACCTTCACCACACGGACTGCAGCGGTTCAAGAAGGCGGCTCACCACCACATTCTCAAGGGCAGTTAGGGATGGGCAATAAATGCCAGCCTTGCCAGTGACGCTCTCATCCTATGAACGAATAAATTTTTTAAAAGGAAAACTTTTTAGTTAATAATTTCTCTTTCAAATGTGAACCAAGCAGAAGATTGTTTTATGTTGTGATATTTCACATTGTTATACAATTAATAAGTCAATCCATAATTTATTACGGGCAGTGGTTTGTACAATACAATAGGCACATGAAGGATGACCACTTGGCCAATGCATCAAAGGACAGTCAGTGCCCAGGGAACAATGCCCAGGCACGGATCACCACTCTGGTACTGGAGGACGCAAGACTCCCAAAGCAAGCGCTCTACTCGGAACTCCTACACGGCAGGCAGGCCCAAGGTGGGCAGAGGACACCCTCAAAGCCTCTTTGATAAAGTGCAACATCCCCACCGACACCTGGGAGTCCCTGGCCCAAGACCGCCCTAAGTGTAGGAAGTGCATCCGGGAGGGCGCTGAGCACCTCGAGTCTCGTCGCCAAGAGCATGCAGAAACCAAGCGCAGGCAGCGGAAGGAGTGTGTGGCAAACCAGACTCCCCACCCACCCCTTTCTTTCAACGACTGTCTATCCCACCTGTGACAGAGACTGTAATTCTCATACTGGATTGTACAGTCACCTAAGAACTCATTTCGAGAGTGGAAGCAAGTCTTCCTCGATTTCGAGGAACTGTTTATGATGACTGGAGGAAAATACAATCTATTCAACAACCAATAATTCGGGAGTCGTAGAGATTGGAATTCTAAAGGTTGCTATTTTTAAAGCACTGGTTAGGGTGTGTGAAAACAAAGGAGTTAAGGAATGTGCTATAATAACATACACCTAGATATTTTACATAAGCACTAAAATAATGCTCAATTGAATTTCAGCTCCACAATCTGGACAAGTCTGATTTATATCATTCAAAAATGCAGGGGGTGGTTAATCGCAAGTATTTTATTTCCCAATTATACTTCAGGTGTAGTATAAGAGCAGTGCATATGTTCCCATCACTCCAATACAGATCAGCAGTATGACTCTATCCCTGTGACAGGGCATTGTTTTTAAAAGATCCTCTCAAATTGTTGGTTATGCATACCGACTACTTGCCTGGATGAGTGCAGCTCCAACAAGACTCAAGAAGCTCGATACAATCCAAGACAAAGCAGCTTGCTGTATCGGCACCCCATCCACCACCTTAAACATTCACTCCCTCCACCACCGTGGCTGCAGTGTGTACCATCTGCAAGATGCACTGCAGCAACTGGCCAAGGCTTCTTCGGCAGCACCTCCCAAACCCGTGACCTCTACCATCATAGGCAGTCCCTCGAAATCTGACCTCTAACTCCTAGGAGGACAAAGGGCAGCAGGCTCCTGGGAACACCACCACCTCCAAGTTAGCTCCAAGTCACACACCATCCTGACTTGGAAATATATCGCCGTTCCTTTATCATCATTGGGTGAAAATCCTGGAATTCCCTCCCTAACAGCACTGTGGGAGTCATCATCATCATAGGCAGTCCCACGAGTCGAGAATGACTTGCTTCCACGCCAAAAAGTTCACAGGTGTTTCAATGAAGGACCTAATATTCCAGGTCTCGAACTAAATCTTGAAGGGTGGAAGATGCCTGTGCATGGATTTTTTTAACATGTGGTGGCCGTTGCACACCAGCCACCACACGGGCTTGACAGAGCTAGGTCTTGGTCCAGCGGCAAGGGTTATCCAAGACGACTGAAGACCAGCTCTGCTGCATGGACCTAGTGCGCACATGTATCACAGTGTGGGCTGGCCCGTGCTGCCCCTGGGCCCTTGCCTCTTCTGGGCCCCGAACCCATGCCTCTCCGGGGCCCCGATCACGTCCCTCTGCATTCTCTCGCCGCTCCTTTGCCCCGACCTCGCCGCTCCTACAGTACCTGCCCATGCTCCAATCACCGACCTGGATCTTGGTGACGTCCAATCCAGTCACCCTCTTTGCTGCCGCTGCTCTCCTGCTCCAGCACGTGCTGCTCCCTGGAGTGGTACGCCGCCACACTGCTCCTTCCGCTCCCCGGCCTGCTCCGATGGTGCTCGCAGGCCGGGGTCGAAGTGATACTGTGAGAGTACCATCACCAGAAGGGCTTCAGGGGTTCAAGAAGGCGGTTCACCACCATCTTCTCAAGGGCAATTAGAGGTGGGCAATAAATGCTGAATTTGTCAGCGACGCCCACTTTCCGTGAATTAATTTTAAAAAAGAATGCTGCCTGTATCCAGCAAGTTTTTTAAACTTAAAAAAACTCTCAAGCAGCACACTCGACTGTTTTTTTAACCTGTAATGGCCCAAAATAAGCTAACCCTTGTGAGTTCCCTTCGCTCTTCCCTTTGTTCTGTTCCTTTTTAAACGCTGTTCACCTGTAATTTATTCCAGGTTCTGTTGAAGGGTCCACATCTGAAATGTCAACCTGTCTGTTCCCTCCACGGATGCTGCTTGAGCCGGTTAGCGTTTTTAGCATTTCCTATTTTTGTTTATCCTGTGAGTTCTTTTCTAACACTTAAATGTTCACTAGAAATGGAATGCCAAGGAAGTTAAGAGTTCCATGCTCTCATTTTCGTGCACATCGGTTGAACTCTGCTTTTCTCCCTTGCAACGCTGGTGTAAATAGCAGTGTAACTCTGGATACTTGCTGAATTGCAATTAAAGAAAAGAAAAAGAAACTTGCATTTATATAGCACCTTGCATGACCACCAGACACCTCAAAGCGCTTTACAGCCAATTAAGTACTTTTAGAGTGTAGTCACTGTTGCAATGTGGGAAACGTGGCAGCCATCTTGTACACAGCAAGCTCCCACAAACTGCAATGTGATAATGACCAGATGATCTGTTTTTGTTACGTTGATTGAAGGATAAATATTGACCAGGACACCGGGGATAACTCCCCTGCTCTTCTTCGAAATAGTGCCATGGGATCTTTTGCATCCACATGAGAGGGCAGACGGGCATCAGTTTAGCGTCTCATCCAAAGGATGGAACCTGCAACAATGCAGCACTTCCTCAGCACTGCACTGGAGTGTTGAGAGAGATTTACGTGCTCAAATTGCTGGAAGCACCAGATAGTGCACTGTTTAATTCAGCACAGCTGGATATAGAAGATGGAGCAAACAGAAGATTAGCTAAAATATGCATTTTAGTTTGTCAAAATGAAGCAAGATTTGTTCATTATTAAAAGTAAATCTTGCAAATTGTATCCACACAGGTGTGATTTATTCCCAATGGGACAATTACAGATTTACTGCCACAATGCAAGGGGTAATTAATCTGCCAACCGTTCTTCCCTCAAAAGGATTAGATTTGATAGAGGTGTTCAAAATCATGAATGGTTTTGATAGAGTAAATAAGGGGAAAATGTTTCCAGTGGCAGAAGGATCGGTAACCAGAGGAGACAGGTTTAAGGTCACCCAGGCCGTTAGTTAACCCAGCTAATAAAGTGTACCTGACTTGCATTGGAATCATAGTACAGCTTCTTCTACTCGGGGTACCCTTAAGGGCAGTCAATTCACCTACAGCCATCCTTATGAATCTTCTTTTTGTCTTCATGAAAACGAATGACAGTAAATTCCGGCATGGACTCGATGGCCAGAATGGTCTTCTTCTGTGCCGTAATGACACCATGACTCTATGAATAATCTCTGTGATAATGATCCAGAATTTGCGGAAGCAGGGTATCTGGTGGTGTACCCAGTTAGTAAGACGTTTTCTTGCACCAGTTAGTTCAAAATATGTTTGCCCTGTAAGTTGCTGGAAGTGCCAGCTGATAACGGTGTATCGAGGGCAACAGGCCATCTGGGACCTTGGTGACCAATAGGACAAATGGCCAATCTCCTCAACCAATGAGATTTAAGGAGTGAGAAATAAACAGAGAAAGGACTGAGAAGGAGGATGAATTAGAGTGGGTGAATTCAGCATTAATTCATGTACAGAAGGAGAAATAAAAAGAAGGAAAGAAAAATTGGATCACGAGAGAGGGAAAATAGACAGAAAGGAAACATACGAAACCATTTTTTTTTTAATTTTGTAATGTTAAAAGCTCTGACAATTTAATACCTGATGGATTGAGACTCCATACTTCTAATTGATCACTTTCTGGGGCAGAGAGTTTATCAGCAGTCATTCACAATTATCATGTCATTAAAAGGGTACTTATGCTAGTAATTACTAGGCTTAACTTTCTGTGGTGAGTTTAATGAGCCATCATTGTGCAAATGCAGCAAATTCATGTAAGTGCGTTGGAGAGGCGGGAGATCGCTGCGGCAGGCCTATAAAAGGCCCAACGCCACGGCAGTTGAGGGAGTGCGTTGGAGAGGCGGGAGATCACTGAGGCAGGCCTATAAAAGGCCCAACGCGGCGGCAGTTCGGGGAGTGCGTTGTAGAGGCGGAGCTTGTGCAGCTGCAGCGGGGTGAGAAGGCAAAAAAGAAGTAGAAAGAAATCGAAAGGTGACGTCACAGCCAAGGGGGTAAGTGATTGGCTGGTGATTGGTGAGTAGCTTTTCTTTTTCTTTTCTATTTCAGTAAGTAACCGTTAGCATTGTTGTTGCCAAATTAAGTTAATCTAAGGGTTAAGTCATGGCAGGAGAGCTTGGACACGTGTTATGCTCCTCCTGAACCATGTGGGAAATCAGGGACGCCTCCGGTGTCCCTGACGACTACATGTACGGGAAATGCATGCGCCTCCAGCTCCTGACGAACTGCGTTGCGGAACTGGAGCTGCGGGTGGATTCACTCTGGAGCTTGCACGATGCTGAGAATGATGTGAATAGCACATTTAGTGAGTTGGTCTTACCGCAGGTAAAGGGTCCACAACTAGATAGGGAATGGAAGACCAGCAGGAAGAGCAGTGCAAGGAAGGTAGTGCAGGGGTCCCCTGCGGTCATCCCCCTGCAAAACAGATACACTGCTTTGAGTACTATTGGGGGGGAATGACTCATCAGGGGAGAGCAGCAGCAGCCAGGTTCATGGCACCGTGGCTGGCTCTGCTGCACAGGAGGGCAGGAAAAAGAGTGGGAGAGCAATAGTGATAGGGGATTCGATTGTAAGGGGAATAGATAGGCATTTCTGCGGCCGCAACCAAGACTCCAGGATGGTATGTTGCCTCCCTGATGCAAGGGTCAAGGATGTCTCGGAGCGGGTGCAGGACATTCTGAAAAGGGAGGGTGAACAGCCAGTTGTCGTGGTGCACATTGGTACCAACGATATAAGTAAAAAACGGGATGAGGTCCTACGAGATGAATTTAAGGAGCTAGGAGTTAAATTAAAAAGTAGGACCTCAAAAGTAGTAATCTCAGGATTGCTACCAGTGCCACGTGCTAGTCAGAGTAGGAATCGCAGGATAGCTCAGATGAATACGTGGCTTGAGGAGTGGTGCAGAAGGGAGGGATTCAAATTCCTGGGACATTGGAACCGGTTCTGGGGGAGGTGGGACCAGTACAAACCGGACGGTCTGCACCTGGGCAAGGCCGGAACCAATGTCCTAGGGGGTGTGTTTGCTAGTGCTGTTTGGGAGGAGTTAAACTAATATGGCAGAGGGATGGGAACCTATGCAGGGAGACAGAGAGAAATAAAATGGAGACAGAAGCAAAAAATAGAAAGGAGAAGAGTAAAAGTGGAGGGCAGAGAAATCCAAGGCAAAAAACAAAAAGGGCCACTTTACAGCAGAATTCTAAAGGGTCAAAGTGTGTTAAAAAGACAAGCCTGAAGGCTCTGTGCCTCAATGCGAGGAGTATTCGGAATAAGGTGGACGAATTAACTGCGCAGATAGCAGTTAACGGGTATGATGTGATTGGCATCATGGAGACATGGCTCCAGGTGACCAAGGCTGGGAACTCAACATCCAGGGGTATTCAGCATTTAGGAAGGATAGACAGAGAAGAAAAGGAGGTGGGGTGGCGTTGCTGGTTAAAGAGGAAATTAATGCAATAGCAAGGAAAGACATTGGCTTAGATGATGTGGAATCGGTATGGGTGGAGCTGCGGAATACCAAAGGGCAGAGAAAGCTGGTGGGAGTTGTGTACAGGCCATCAAATAGTAGTAGAGAGGTTGGGGACAGCATCAAACAAGAAATAAGGGATGTGTACAATAAAGGTACAGCAGTTATCATGGGCGACTTTAATTTACATATAGATTGGGCTAACCAAACTGGCAGCAATGCAGTGATGGAGGATTTCCTGGAGTGTATTAGAGATGGTTTTCTTGACCAATATGTCGAGGAACCAACTAGAGAGCTGGCCATCCTAGACTGGGTGATGTGTAACGAGAAGGGATTAATTAGCAATCTTGTTGTGCGAGGCCCCTTGGGGAAGAGTGACCATAATATGGTAGAATTCTTTATTAAGATGGAGAGTGACAAAGTTAATTCAGAAACTAGGGTCCTAAACTTAAGGAAAGCTAACTTCGACGGCATGAGGTGCGAATTGGCTAGAAGACACTGGCAAATGCTACTTAAAGGGTTGACGGTGGATCGGCAATGGCAAACATTTATAGATCACATGGATGAATTTCAACAGTTGTACATCCCTGTCTGGAGTAAAAATAAAACAGGGAAGATGGCTCAACCGTGGTTAACAAGGAAAATTAAGGATAGTGTTAGATCCAAGGAAGAGGCATATAAATTGGCCAGAAAAAGCAGCAAACCTGAGGACTGGGAAAAATTTAGAATTCAGCAGAGGAGGACAAAGGGTTTAATTAGGAGGGGGAAAATAGAGTATGAGAGGAAGCTTGCCGGGAACATAAAAACTGACTGCAAAAGCTTCTATAGATATGTGAAGAGAAAAAGATTAGTGAAGACGAACGTAGGTCCCTTGCAGTCGGACTCGGGTGAATTAATAATGGGGAACAAAGAAATGGCAGAACAATTGAACAAATACTTTGGTTCTGTCTTCATAAAGGAAGACACAAATGACCTTCCGGATATACTAGGGGACCGAGGATCTAGTGAGAAGGAGGAACTGAAGGATATCCTTATTAGGCAGGAAATTGTGTTAGGGAAATTGATGGGATTGAAGGCCGATAAATCCCCAGAGCCTGATTGTCTGCATCCCAGAGTACTTAAGGAGGTGGCCCGAGAAATAGTGGATGCATTGGTGATCAATTACCAACAGACTCTGGATCAGTTCCTATGAACTGGAGGGTAGCTAATGTAACACCACTTTTTAAGAAAGGAGCAAGAGAGAAAACGGGTAATTATAGACCGGTTAGCCTGACATCAGTAGTGGGGAAAATGTTGGAGTCAATTATTAAGGATGAAATAGCAGCGCATTTGGAGAGCAGTGACAGGATCGGTCCAAGTCAGCATGAATTTGTGAAAGGGAAATCATGCTTGACAAATCTGGAATTTTTTGAGGTTGTAACTAGTAGAATGGACAAGAGAGAACCAGTGGATGTGGTGTATTTGGACTTTCAAAAGGCATTTGACAAGGTCCCATATAAGAGATTGGTGTGCAAAATTAAAGCACATGGTATTGGGGGTAATGTACTGGCGTGGATAGAGAATTCGTTGGCAGACAGGAAGCAGAGAGTCGAGACATACGGGTCCTTTTCGGAATGGGAGGCAGTGACTAGTGGAGTGCCACAGGGCTCAGTGCTGGGACCCCAGCTCTTTACATTATACATTAATGATTTGGATAATTGAGTGTAATATCTCCAAGTTTGCAGATGACACTAAACTGGGTCGTGGTGTGAGCTGAGAGAAGGATGCTAAAAGGCTGCAGGGTGACTTGGACAGGTTGGGTGAGTGGGCAAATGCATGGCAGATACAGTAGAATGTGGATAAATGTGAGGTTATCCACTTTGGTGCAGAAACACGAGGGCAGAGTATTATCTGAATGGCGGCAGATTAGGAAAAGGGGAGGTGCAACGAGACCTGGGTGTCATGGTTCATCAGTCATTGAAAGTTGGCATACAGGTGCAGCAGGCGGTAAAGAAGGCAAATGGCATGTTGGCCTTCATAGCTAGGGGATTTGAGTTTAGGAGCAGGGAGGTCTTACTGCAATTGTACAGGGCCTTAGTGGAGGCCTCACCTGGAATATTGTGTTCAGTTTTGGTCTCCTAATCTGAGGAAGGATGCTATTGAGGGAGTGCAGCGAAGGTTCACCAGACTGATTCCAGTGATGGCTGGACTGACTTATGAGGAGAGACTGGATCAACTGGGCCTTTTAGAAGGATGAAAGGGGATCTCATAGAAACGTATAAGATTCTGACGGGACAGGACAGGTTAGATGTGGGAAGAATGTTCCCGATGTTGGGGAAGTCCAGAACCAGGGGACACAGTCTTAGAATAAGGGGTAGGCCATTTAGGACTGAGATGAGGAGGAACTTCTTCACTCAGAGAGTTGTTAACCTGTGGAATTCCCTGCCACAGAGAGTCGTTGATGCCAGTTCATTGGATATATTCAAGAGGGAGTTCGATATAACCCTTACGGCTAAAGGGATCAAGGGTTATGGAGAGAAAGCGGGAAAGAGGTGCTGAGGTGAATGATCAGCCATGATCATATTGAATGGTGGTGCAGGCTCGAAGGACCGAATGGCCTACTCCTGCACCTATTTTCTATGTTTCTATGTTTCTAATTCATGCATAGGTTAAGTGCAAAATGCCATTTTTGTAAAGCTCACAGCGGAGCGTCATAAATTGGCCAGCAACTTGTAAATTCACAGGATAGCTCTTCCTTGCCACAAGGTGCTGGCTGATTTTTTTTAGTTGCTCCTAGGATGTGGGCATTGCTAGCAAACTCAGCATTTATTGCCTATCCTAATTGCTATTGAGAAAGTGGTGGTGAGCTGCCTTCTTGAACCACTGCAGTCCGTGTGGTGAAGGGTCACCATTGACCACAACTTAACTGGACCAGCCACATAAATATTGTGACTATAAGAGCAGGTCAGAGGCTGGATATTCTGTGGCGAGTGTCTCACCGACTGGCTCCCCAAAACCTCCAACAACCACAACCATCTTATTAATGATTTGCTCAATAGTAAGCATTCTGTTATTTTCTCGGCAAATTCTGGCCCATTGCCTTTGTTCTATCATTCAATATTAAGCTCAACATGTTAGCTATTGTGTATAGTGTTGAAGCTGTGCTGCGAATTGATCACTAGGTGGGAGACACTCCTAAACTGGACCTTCAGGTACAGAAGGGGAAGTTCCACCCACCTTCATCACTTGGAGTGCTAGGGAATAAAGGGCAGGTCACAGACTGACCTTCTCTCAAGCATTTATACTGTATAGTAAGGACGTATCAATGGCGACGAGAAACTGGGATTTAAACCACGCGAGCATGGCCACTAGCAGAACAGACGAGAGGTACTGTGTTAAGGAATGGTTGGGACAGAGATTCAACATTGTTAAAACAGCACACAGTTCTCCAGGCAGACAAGGGCAGTCGGGCATGCCCCAACATGTAGTCGAACCCAGAGGGGGAGTTCGACAGAGACAATGGCAAGCTGAACGACGATTCACACTATTGCAAGGGACAATGCGGCCAGTAATGGGGCCATCAACACCTGTTAATGGCGCACTCAAGGACAATAACAGGGGCAGTCAGGGACAATCGACTGGCAAGGGACCTTTTGTTTCCAACAACAACTCATGTTGGAGGCGTGGAGGCACACACTCAGCCGGAGTTTGCAGAGATGAGCAAAATAACTGCAGAAATTGCAGAAATGAATGCTGGGGGAAATCACTGAAGTTCAGTGAGTTCATGTGGAGCACGTATACAGTTCATACACCAGGACGCCACCAATAATGATGAAAGTGCTCCTCAATGGCATCCCAGTATCAATGGAGCTGGACACGGGGGCCAGCCAATCTCTGATGGGTATCAAACAGTTCGAAAAGTTGTGCGCGTCCAAGGCCAGGAAGCCAAAATTGACGCACAGCTACGGACTTACACAAAGCAGATCATTCCGATCCTAGGCAGCGCTACGGTAGTTGTGACCCACAAAGATTCGGAGAACAGATTGCCATTCTGGATTGTCCCAGGGGACGGTCCCGCACTACTGGGGAGGAGTTGGCTTGCTGTCATGAACTGGAAATGGGGCGATGTCAATGCAATTTCCTCTGTGGAGCGAGTATCATGCTCACAGATCTGGACAAATTTAACTCACTATTTCAACCCGGCATCGGCACTTTCATGGGGGCCAAGGTAGTGATTCACATAAACCCGGACGCCAGGCCAGTACACCACAAGGCCAGAGCGGTGCCGTACATGATGCGGGAAAAGATAGAAGGCGAATTGGACCGCCTGCTGAGGGAAGGCATCATCTTGCCAGTCGAATTCAGTGACTGGGCGAGTCCGATTGTGCCGGTGCTCAAGGCGGATGGGTCGGTCAGGATATGTGGTGATTACAAGGCCACCATCAATCGAGTGTCACTCCAAGACCAGTACCCGCTACCGAGAGCGGAGGACCTCTTTGCGACGCAATCCGGTGTCAAACTTTTTTCAAAATTGGACCTGACCTCAGCTTACATGACCCAGGAACTGGCGAGTGAGTCGAAGAAGCTGACCACCATCACGACACACAAGGGGTTGTTTGAGTACAACAAATGTCCGTTCGGGATTCGCTCGGCCGCCGCGATCGTCCAACGAAATATGGAAAGCCTCCTCAAGTCGATTCCAGGGATGGTGGTTTTTCAGGACGACATCCTCATTACGGGTTACGATACTGAAGAACACCTCCACAACCTGGAGGAGGTGCTACGCAGACTGGACCGGGTAGGGCTGCGACTGAAAAAGGCGGAGTGCATCTTCCTAGCTCCAGAGGTAGAATTCCTGGGGATGAGGGTAGCAGCAGGCGGGATCAGCCCTACTGCGTCCAAGACGGAAGCGATCCAGAGAGCAACCAGACCCCGTAACACGACGGAGCTGCGTTCGTTCCTGGGGCTCCTGAACTATTTTGGTAACTTTCTTCCCAAATTGAGTGTTCGAGCCGATACACGTGCTCCTACGCAAAGGTCACGAATGGGTCTAGGGGGACAGCCAGGAAAGGGCTTTTAATAGAGCACGCAATTTGTTATGTTCCAACACTCTGTTAACACTATACGACCCGTGTAAGAAACTTGTGTTAACGTGCGATGCTTCATCCTATGGTGTCGGGTGTGTGTTGCAGCATGTCAATGTCAAGGGTCAGTTACAGCTGGTAGCTTATGCCTCCAGGAGTCTGTCCCAGGCAGAAAGAGGTTACAGGATGGTAGAAAAGGAGGCGCTCGCATGTGTATATGCTGTAAAGAAAATGCACCAGTACCTGTTTGGCAGGAAATTTGAGCTGCAGACAAATCACAAACCCCTAACGTCCCTTTTGGCCGACAATAAGGCCATAAATGCAAACGCATCTGCCCGCATACAGAGGTGGGCACTCACATTAGCCGTCTATGACTATACAATTCGGCACAAACCGGGCACCGAAAACTGCGCCGATGCACTCAGCAGGCTCCCACGAGCCACCACTGAAGGGGCTTCCGAGCATGTTGCTGAGATGGTCATGGCTGTTGAAGCTTTCGGAAGCGAAGGCTCACCCGTGACAGCCCGTCAGATTAAAGTCTGGTCAAATAGAGACCTGCTATTGTCTCTCGTCAAGAAATGTGTCCTGAATGGGGACTGGGCAGCCACGTACAGGGCATGCCCTGAGGAATTTAAACCATTTCACAGGCGCAGGGATGAACTCTCGATTCAGGCCGATTGTCTACTGTGGGGAAACTGCGTAGTCATGCCCCAGATGGGCAGAGAGGTGTTCATCAGAGAACTCCACAATGAGCACCCGGGCATTGTCATGATGAAGGCAATTGCCAGGTCACATGTTTAGTGGCCAGGGATAGACGCAGATCTGGAACTTTGTGTTCGCAGGTGCAACACATGTGCCCAGCTGGGCAATGCGCCCAGGGAAGCCCCCCTTAGCCCCTGGCTAAAGCCCGCCAAGCCTTGGTCACGCATCCATGTGGACTACGCAGGTCCTTTCATGGGAAAAATGTTTTTGGTTGTAGTAGACGCCTACTCCAAATGGATCGAGTGTGACATTTTAAATTCAAGCATATCCTTTGCCACGGTAGAAAGTCTACAGGCAATGTTCGCCGCCCACGGTCTACCGGACGTCTTGGTCAGCGACAATGGCCCGTGCTGCACAAGCACTGAATTCCAGGACTTCATGGCAGGCAATGGAATTAACCATGTCAGAACGGCACCATTCAAGCCGGCCTCAAATGGCCAGGCAGAACGAGCAGTGCAGATAATCAAACAGGGGATGCTCAGAATCCAAGGGGGTTCCCTACAAAGACGCTTATCACGCCTCCTGTTGGCCTATAGATCCCGACCACACTCACTCACAGGGGTTCCACCCGCAGAGCTGCTAATGAAAGGACGCTCAAAACCCGGTTATCACTTATACACCCCACCATGAAAGAAATTGTCGAGAGCAGGCGCCAGCCACAATATGACTACCATGACAGGAATGCGAGGGCATGATGTATTGATGTAAATGATCCTGTTTTTTACCTCAACTACGCTGCAGGGCCCAAATGGCTCGCAGGCACTGTGATTGCCAAAGAGGGAAATAGGATTCTGGTAGTTAAACTTACCAATGAACAAATCTGCCGCAAACACGTGGATCAAACAAAAAGGAGGTTCAGCAACCCCATAGAAGAAGCAGAGGAAGAACACGATGTAGAGTTCACTCCACCACAGGTGACCGAACACCGGAACCAAAGAGAGGAGAGCCCAATCACTGTGGGCAGTCTGGATAGGCCTGAGGCACCGCAACAGCAGACACTCAGGCCAGCGCCCAACAACCGGAGCCCCAACCCAGGCGCTCTACAAGAGAGCATAAACCACCAGAGAGACTCAACCTGTGATCACAATAAGACTTTGGCGGGGAGGTTATGTCATGTATTCAACCAGCATTGTCACCCATGTATAATCTGACCTAAGTTGTACACTGTGAGAACAAAGACCACTAGGTGGGAGACATTCCTAACCTGGGCCTTCAGGTACAAAAGGGGAAGCTCCACCCACCTTCATCACTTGGAATGCTAAGGAATAAAGGACAGGTCACAGACTGACCTTCTCTCAAGCATGGGCCTCGTGTGCATTTATACTGTACAGTAAGAACCTATCACGAATGATATAAGAAAATCCTTTGGTGTTGGAAAAAAGTGTCAGCCGTGGTTCAGTGGGTAGCACTTTTGCTTCTGAGTCAGAAGGTGGTGGGTTCAATCCCACTCCAGGGACTTGAGCACAAAAGTCCAGACTGACACTCCAGTATAGTATTGTGGGAGCGTTGCATTATTGGAGATGCTGTCTTTCAGATGTGACTTTAAACCGAGGTCCCATCTGCTCTTTCAAGTGGATAAAAAAGATCCCATGGCACTATTTCAAGGAAGAGCAAGGGAGTTATCACAGGTGTCCTGGCCAATATTTATCCCTCGATCAACATCACAAACAAACAGATTATCTGGTCATTATCACATTGCTATTTGCGGGAGCTTGCTGTGCACAAATTGGCTACTGCGTTTCCTACGTTACAACAGTGACTACACTCCAAAAGTATGTCATTGGCTGTAAAGCACTTTGACATGTCCAGCGGTTGTGAAATGTAAGTCTTTCTTTCAAACTATTTTAAAATTCAGTCATCACTCTAAATTGGTGTCAGGGTGAGAATGACCCTTAACGGCTGAGTTCTTCTGATGCAAAAACCTACTTCATAGAAACTATTTTAGTGATAGAAAAGTTGAATCCTTTCATAATAAAATCATGTTTATCACAACAAAATGCCACAGTTTACAATGTTTCCCTATGTCAGAGATCAGATGATGGAGGGTCACTGATAAAGCTTTCCAGTACAGCAGGTGGCACTCTCATTCTTCAGGGAAGGCTACTTCAGGTCACCATCCGGAGATGAAAAATTATTGTTTTTGCTTTGATGTCTCCAAAACTACAAGGGAAATCTTTCCAAAAACCTGTAACGCATTGCGATCTTGTGTCCCACACAACACAATGGAATAGCTTATACAGTATTTTCTACTTCACGCCTTATACTAGCATTTAAAATACAGTTCAGCAGGCAGGTTTCTGGGTGTCAGCCATTTTGAACTCTAAGTTGGCTTTCTCATGCAATGTGAAGAACCTATCGACACACAGGAACGCTATTTCCTTTCAGCGGCCGTGTGCCACTGGCTATTGATAATATTTTTAGAGAGCCAATCCCAGCAGATCAATAGTTATCATTTAGTACATCAACAAGTAAGAAATGAGCCTTTGACATCAATAGGAAATGAAGCCTCCACAGAAAATGTGTTGATTGGAAACTTTGGAGGCATGGGACAAAAGGAAAGACATGTTTTGCCAACACTGAATGATTGTAAAAGCGGTGCTAATCAGGAGGGCAGCAATCATAGAATCTTACAGCACAGAAGGAGGTCATTGGACTCAGTGGGCCATCCACTGTTTGAAGGGGCAATCCAAATAGTTCCACTCCCCTGCTCTATCCCCAGGAATTATTGGTTGGACTTGCTCTCTTATGCTTGCCTGAAGCAGTTATTCTGATTGGTCTAGCTGACCATGATGACAGCTCCCCTCTCCACACCATGTTGCTGGTGTTTATATAAACCCGTGTCTTACACCTGTCCTGCAAATTTTTCTTTTCAAGTATATATCCAATTCACTTTTGAAAGTTATTATTGAATCAGTTTCCAGCAGCCATACAGGCAGTTCATTCCAGGTCATAACAACTCGCTGCGTACATTTGTGACTCGTCAGGCCCTCCCCCGCTACCCATCCACACCCTCCGCCCGCTCCCCATCCACACCCTCCCCTCCCCCTCCGCTCCCCATCCCCACCCTCCCCCGCTCCCCATCCACACCCTCCCCCCCACTCCCCATCCAGATCCTCCCCCCGCTTCCCAACCACACCCTCCCCCTGCTCCCCATCCACATCCTCCTCCCCACCCCCATCTATACCCTCACCCGCTCCCCATCTACACCCTCCCCTGCTCCCCATCCACACCCCCCCCCGCTCCCCATCCACACCCTCCCCCCACTCCCCATCTACACCCTCCCCCTGCTCCCCATCCACATCCTACCCCCCACCCCCATCTATATCCTCCCCCACTCCCCATCCACACCCTCCCCCCGCTCCCCATCCAGACCCTCCTCCCACTCCCCATCCACACCCTCCCCCCGGTCCCTATCCACACGCTTCCCCCCACCCCCATTCACACCCTCCCCCCACTCTCCATTCAGACCTTCCCATTCTCCATCCAGGCGCAGTTGGATGCTGGTTGCCCTTTACATAACGAACCATGTGAGAACTACGCATTATTGGTTGAACTTACTCTCTTATGCTCGCCTGAAGCAGTTATTCCGAATGGTCCAGCTGACCATGATTCAGCTCCCCTCTCCATACCATGTTGCTGGTGTTTCTATAGAGCTGAAATCAGGCGTTTGCACCCCTGTCACGCACCAGTTTACCAATAAGCAGTAAAGCACACACAATGAAAAAAACACATTTGCACAGTTTGCTTTTCTTCTTACCATTTTACAAACAAATGCATTAAATGGTTAAAGTACATATGCATACGCCATGCAAATATGAGCATTGAGATCACATACCCAATGGTATCTATTACTGATTTTTAAAAATGTATTCGTAAAAAATACAATTAGTCACACCTGGATTCCCAATCAGCCACATGTGATAAGTTTATATGCAGGCAATAAAGCTGAAATTCTACCTCCAGATATTCCCCGTAACTCAGTTCTTGGACATGAAGGATCAGCCGCATTGTTTATCTCTGGGCTTGGATGATGCAATATGCAAGGTGTAGCCTGAGCTGAGCACTGTACAGTTTCAGCATGACAGCCTCTGACTTAAACACTACTGATTTGGCAGCATTGCTCAGAATTCTGTTTGCTTTGTTAATTGCTGCCCTGCAATGATTGTACATGGTCAGTATCATGGTCACTATCACTCCTAGATTGCAGTTAACTTCTTCCCTCACTAATTCAACACAATTTATTCAATAAATAATTATGCCACCCCCCACTCCTCTTTTCTTCCAATGTGTAAGTTCTTGCACTTATCTGTATTGAATTTCATTCGCCTTAGGTCTTTTGTCTTGCAAATATTTTCCAAGTTATTCTGTAATTCCTTGGCTGTTTCATCAGACTCCCCTCCCGTCCCAACCAGTTCTGTGTATTCTGTGGGTTTGACCAACTTGCATTGCATTTCTGAATTCAGGTCTGTAATGTATTTGCTTCATGGGTTCTTTGCGTAAGAATTCATAGCAACACATTGCTATTAAGAACTAGTTGGTTTATTAACAAAGGTTTAGCAATCACACTACATATTACCAGTTCATCCACTAGGCTTACAACTGCATACCTCGTCGTGGATGACCTAGACCCAACTGGTTGGGGTTTTATTGAGTCTTGTGAACATCCCTTAACTAGCTAAGCCACTCACAATGCAACTGCTCCACAACTATTTTGTTGTGAACAATTAAATCGTTAAATCAAGTGCTCCCTGATTAAAGGGGGGGGGGCACTCCAAACACTTTCAAACAAGTGCCCCCTTGTTTTTTGTTTTTTGGGGGTTTTTTTGAGGGTACTAAAAACACAAATTATACAAGTCACCCCCCCCCCTGGCTAAAAGCAGAGGGGGGGCACTAAAACCGACAATTTAAACAAATTAAACTTTAGACATTTAAAATCAAATTAAAATTTGGTTGCCGGGGGTAATGATGCACTTCAGTCCCTCTGGTGCCCACCTTTCGCAACAGCTCTACAACTCTTTTGGTTGTAATCAAATTAACGAATTAAATCACGTGCCCCCTGATTAAAGGGGGGGGACACTCCAAACATTTTTCGTGCCCTTTTTTTGTTTTTTGGGGGGAGGAGGGGTTTGTGGGGTGTTTTGTGTTTTTTTTTAAGGCACCGAGAGACAAATTTAACAAGTGCTCCTAACTGGGGGGACACTAAAACCCGGCAATAAAACAAATGAAACTTTAAAACATACAAAATCAAATTAAAATTTGGTTGCCGGGGGTGATGATGCACACCAGTCCCTCTGGTGCCCACCTCTCGCAACAGCTCTACACTCTTTTGTAGAAAACAAAATTAAATATTTAATCAAGTGCCCCCTGATCTGGGGTACACTCCAAACATTTTTCCAGGCCCTTTTTTTTTGAGGGGGGGGCGGTTTTGTGTGTTTTTTTGTGTTTTTTTGGGGGCTCTAAAACATAAATATATACAAGTGCCCCCTATAAAAGGGGAGGGGGACACTAAAACCGGCAATAAAACAAATTAAACTTTAAAACATATAAAATCAAATTAAAATTTGGTTGCCGGGGGTGATGATGCACTCCAGTCCCTCCGGTGCCCACCTCTCGCAACAGCTCTACAAACCTAAGAGCATGCTGACAGGCGCATAAATTACAAGGTCCTTTATGTAGATCCAAAACAACAGGGGGCCCAACATTCAACCTGGTACATCTCCCCAGCCTGACATCAATTCCCTAACTAGTACCCACCTCCAAGTTTTACCCAGGATACTCACTGCCTAACCTTTTTTCGAGGCTGTCCATGTGGGATTTATCAAAGGCTTTCTGAAAGTTGAAGTATAATGTATCAGAGCTTTTCAAGGTCCACTTGGGTCATCACTTCCTCAAAAATATCAAGGAAGTTGGTCGGGTAGGATCTGCCTCTTCTGAAATCTTGTTCACTGCCACTCGCTAGGTTATTCCATTATAGGTGTTCCTGAATTTTATTCCAAATGATCAATTCCATTATTTTGCCATTTAGCAATGAAAGACAAATGTGAATGTAGTTACCTGGATTTGTTTATTTTCAATCAACTATCTTGAAATAGTGGGCACATTGGCTTGTTTCCCGATCCGGTGGATCATCCCCTGTGTTCATTGACTCCCTCAAGATGATTGGCTCCCCTGAAAGGATTCAGGACTCGCAAGGAAATACAGCAACAACAATAACAACGTGTATTTATATAACTCCTTTAACGTAGTAAATCGACCCAAGAGTCTTCACATATGCATTATCAAACAACATTTGACACCAAGCGACATAAGGAGATATTAGGACAGTTGACCAAAACCTTGGCCAGAGAGGTAGGTTTTAAGGAGCGTCTTAAAGGAGGAGAGAGAGGTGGTGAGCTGGAAAGATTTTTTTGAGGAAATGCCAAAGTTTAGGACCTAGGCAGCAGAAGCATGGCCGCCAAAGGTGGAGTGATGAAAATCGGGGATGCGCAAGAGGCCAGAATTAGAGGGACGCAGAGATCTCGGAGGGTTATACGTTGGAGGAGTACTGTTGTTCGTGAAAGGCGCTATATAAATGCAAGTCTTTCTTTCTTTCTTATAATGTAACCATTTGTGGAGACACTCAGGAAATCTCCCGATTTCCCATAGCGTCAGTCCACTCCTGTTGTCAGCTCTGGGATCAAAAGACGAAACACTGAGAAAAGCTTCATGTCAGCCAGAACACATCCCGCCCCACAGATGAATTCCAATTTTCAGGATCGAAGGAAATCATTTAAACATGCAACTCCCAGAGTGTCCCACTCTTTCAGTTATAGTTAGAAGTTCACAAACGCTGTATCAAAACAATTAATGTGGAAGGTGTCTAGCACACCTTCCACATTAACATAACAAAGACACTCTGTTTCCAATTGTTTTATACTGCCTGGGTTGTGGCTTTACTTAACAGCATATTGTTGACCTTGTAAATTTCTCACTGACGTTTTTTTTCCCTAATGTGCAGACACACAACACAATGATGTAACTTGAATTGTAACAAGATCATTTGCATTGCAAATACATCACATTGTTCTCCATTACATTACCAGCAGATGATGCTCTTCTAGTTTATTTTCCTCACCAAGAACCCTCTTTAAAAAAAAGACTTGCATTTATAGCATGTCTTTCACAGCCTCAGGACATCCCAAAGTGCTTTACAGCCAATGAAGTACTTTTTGAAGTGTAGTCACTGTAGTCTCTTCTTCTTCGGCAGTCCCTTGGAGTCGAGGATGACTTGCTTCCACACTAAAAATGAGTTCTCAGGTGACTGAAGAGTCCAATGCGGGACCTACAGTCTCTGTCACAGGTGGGGCCGTCGGTGGTTGAAGGAACCGGAGGGTGGGGTGCCTGGGTTGCCGTGTGCTCCTTCCGCTGGCGACGCTTGGCTTCAGCTTGCTCTCGGCGAAGAGACTCAAGGTGTTCAGTGTCTTCCCGGATGCTTTTCTTCCATTTTGGGCGGTCTTGGGCCAGGGATTCCCAGGTGTCGATGAAAAATGTTGCACTTTTTGAGGGAGGCTTTGAGGGTTTCTTTGAAGCGTTTCTTCTGCTCACCTGGGGTTCGCTTGCCGTGTCGGAGCTGTGAATAGAGCGCTTGTTTTGGGAACCTCATTTCAGACATGCGGACGATGTGGCGCGTCCAGCGGAACTGATCGAGCGTGGTCAGTGCTTCGATGCTGGGGTTATTGGCCTGAGCGAGAACACTGACGTTGGTGCGCCTATCCTGCCAATGGATTTGCAGGATCTTGTGGAGGCAGCGTTGGTGGCACTTCTCCAGTGCTTTGAGGTGCCTGCTCTACATAGTCCATGTCTCTGAGCCATATAGGAGGGCGGGTATCACTACTGCTCTGTAGACTATGGGCTTAGTGCCGGGTTTGAGGTCCTGGTCTTCAAACACTCTTTTCCTCAGGCGACCGAAGGCTGCACTGGCACACTGGAGGCAGTGTTGGACCTAGTCATCGATGTGTGTCCTTGCTGATAGTAGGCTCCCGAGGTATGAAAAATGATCCACGTTGTCCAAGGCCTTGTCGTGCACTTTGATAACTGGGGATCAGTGCTGTGTGGTGGGGGCAGTTTGTCTTCCGAATGTTTAGTATAACGCCCATGCTCTCGTATGCCTCGGTGAAGGTGTTGACAATGGCTTGGAATTCGGCGTGTTGCAATGTAGGAAACATGGCAGCCAATTTGCGCCCTGCAAGCTCCTACAAACAGATAATCTGTTTTTGTGATGTTGATTGAGGGATAAATATTGGCTAGGACACCGTAGAGAACTCCCCTACTCTTCTTCAAAATAGTACCATGAGATCTTTTACGTCCGTAGAGAACTCCTCTACTCTTCTTCAAAATAGTACCATGAGATCTTTTACGTCAACCTAAAGAGAGCAGACAGGGTCTCGGTTTAACGTCTCATCCAAAAGACAGTACCTCCGACAATGCAGCACTGCACTGGAATGTCAGTCTAGATTTTTGTGCTTAAGTTCTTGGAGTGGAACTTGAACCCATAACTTTCTAGATTCAGAAGTGAGAGTGCTACTCACTGAGCCACAGCAACATTTTGGCTAACAGCGTTACTTAAAAGTTAACAGGGTGGTCCGAGTGTTTTCGGGTTTTTTCACCTCTCCAGATCCCCTAATGCAGCAGTCCCTATTTAGATAGATAAAGATAGATAATTCAGGTCGTCTGATTTTAGGCTTCTGTCAATGGCAATCTTGAACCAGCTGGTAGGGCATACACAAGGATTCACCATCTGATTCTTTCCCCCTCCCTTCCTACATGAGTGGTGCCGGCTCTCAGCACCTTTCCCAAGTGTCACACACTGCTCTGCATTTTCAGGGGACTTGGTATTAATACTTTCAATTGATTTTGCAGAGTCACTATGGTAGACTTCACTGATGACATTATGGAAATATAGCTGTACGAGCAGCGAAACAAAAACAAAGGAAAATAAGGAGAGGAACACTTTATATGATGCAATTGTGTTTATAACAGCATAATTTTACTTCATCAGGAGCTGAATAATTGCATGTGTGTGAGGTTGGAAATTAAGTATGATGCAGATGGAGTAAGCTGATCATCCGTTCTCTCAAAGTCTTAAAATCGGAGAGCCCTGTTGTATTTGTTTTAAAATTGAGTTCCAAAGTGCTTCTCAAAATAGCACAGTTAAACTTGAATAAATGCAATTAAGATTCCGTCAGTCTTCAGGCATTTGATGACGAGAGTTTTCATTGATCAGTGAGACACTTAAATGGACTAAGTAAGCTGTTCTTTCAATATGAGGCATCAAACTACCTCTTTTCTGCTTCTATATTAAACAAAGCGATGGGTAGATATTATAGTGGCAAAAGTGCTTGAGACACAAGGGAGACATCCAGCTACTAGAAGCAGTGTAGAGAAGAGCCATGACACTATCCATACAGGTGTATTTTAACACCCAAAAACAGGTGGGTTGGGGTCGGGTGAGATGTAAAAATGTTTAAATTCCAAACCTGCCCCGACCCCGCCTCCAACTCGCCTACTTCCAGGTTTAATGGAGGTGGGGCAAGGGACGGGTGACCAACCCACTCCCTGGAGACGGGTTGGTCATTTAAATATTATAATGAGGCTGGGAGTCTCACATTTAACTCCCCTTACTGGTTTAACCCTGGCCGGCTGGATTTCCCAGGCTTCGGGAAACCCGACAGCTCAAGGGAAACGTTGACAGCTTTGGGGAAGAGGTAAGTGGCCTTACAGCACTGTTTGTGGGCCTGGGGGAGCAGGTGTTTCCCCTCTGCCTCCAAGCTTACCGGCTCCCCCCCCCATCAGGCCCGCCTAACCCAATTAGAAAGACCCCGACCCGGATCGGGACTCAGACCCACCCCACCCCCCACACGCTCCCAATAGCAGTCGCAGGCTCCATACCTGCAGCTGCGGCCTGCTCCAGAGAGCTCCCCGCCCGACTGGAAGCCAAGCCTGTTGATCCACAGCATGCAGGGAAAGCAGCACTTCCCGACCGAAATTCCGGCTCCCCGCTCAAAAAACCCGGCCCTGTACATATTGGAGACATAGGGGCCGAAATGACCACTCTCCTTAAGGCCTGTTACCACTGCAGATCAGCGGCCATGCTGCGGAGTGGAGTGGCCGCTGACTTTTTGTGGAATGGCCGCTGATAGCCTAATTGCCCGCCCGAGTTTTCCCAGCGGTGCCCCAATCCCCCCACCGCTCCACAGCTGCCGATCCGTGGTAGGCGCGTCATCACCGTGCGCACCGCCGATCTATCCCCCCGACGGTGACATACCCCTCTAAAAATCTTCGGCCCGCCTGGCGGTGCCAAAACCTGTTTTTTTTCCCGGTGGTCCAGTGAGGTTGTGGCCTTCTGCAACAGTGGTGCGGATGCACGCCCGCTGCCGCCATATCTTATTTTGTCGGCCGTCTGCCATGTCGGCCTGACAATTATGCCCCCGGGTTCAGCCAGGCCACCAACAGGCAGCCTGGCACCCTCTCTTGGGTGCCTGGCCACTGGCCCGGCCGAAACCCACCCTGGTGGCTCAGCGTGCTGAAGTTTTAAAATCGCAGCGGCTCTCCCCTTTAAGTAAAGGCGCCGTGATGACATCATCGCGGCGGTCACTCTACACTGCCCCCAACTTCCGCCCCTCAGGTGTTGCCACCGCCGCGTATCAGCCTCCCTCATGTAGTCACCGCCCCCATTAAGAACGACTTCCAGATCCAAGGGAAAAAAATCAACAGAGCGGAATGTCGCTCAAGAGCTGATCTGAACCGCATGCACCCTATTCAAATAGGGTGCATGCACCCCATTTCAGGCGGGGGAGCAATTTTTACCCCATGGTGCCAAAGGTCTCGAGTTATGAGGCAAAACTCGTGGAACTAAGGCTTTCTTATCTGAAAAGAAAGGGAGGCATCTGAGATCTTATGCAGGTATGTAGGATATTTAACAGAAAGGAAATGGCAAATCAGCAATTTTACTTTAAATAAATTGCGAGTGTCACAGGTTCAAATGTGTAAAAAGTACATTTAGGACTGATATCAGGAAATTTTCTTCACATTATTGAAGGATTATTACTTATAAGTTACTCCTCAAAATAATAGGGTTCACAGCATTACAGGTAAACATTCACAGATCTATTAAGTATATGATAATAACTATTATGGATAATAAATAAACATACTCTTAACAGCCCTTACGGCAAAAACTTGCGAGTTCGCTGGAGAATTTTTTTAAAACACGTCATAGTTTCGCACTCTAAGTTATAGGTTGATCAAGCCTCAAACGAATTCTGAGGTTTCTCCCCAAGCAACCATTCTTTGATACCCTTTTTTCAATCCTGTTATTTCCCAGCATTACCTAAGAAGCAATTGGAAGGTGTAGTGGGGGAACTTCAAAGTGGGGGAGGGGGGCTAATCTGTTATCAAATATTTTCCACCACTGTTAAAAGTGACTATCTACTCCAATGTGTGAGATCTTCAATAGGCAGGAAAGTTCAGTGTATATCATTTCCATGCAGTGCAAAGCTTACTGATTTCAATGGCCATTGAAGGCCAGCAAGGTTATCACCTATAATTCAAGGGAAGGTTTAAGCAACAAGTACAGCAGTCTATTCTGGTGATTTCAATTCCTCTGTACAGTCAGTGCAAAAATGCACCTAAATGGTAAATTTCCTACCTTTGTTAATATATTACACCACTTTCTGCCGCCTCTGCCTTTTCCCTGTTTAAAACCAGTATAAAGTTTTTTTAAAGGAATGTAATAATCCTAAACGGAAGTATATTAGCCAAGCATTAAACATGGCCCATAGTACATGTATCTTATTGACTTGCATCAAGTCATGCAACAGCTCTGTAATACAGGAAGCACAGTCCCTCTTAAACAAGTAGGTTCAAGTTCTAAACATTTTTGTGGCTGTTTGCAAAGACGGAATTGAGCAAGAACTCCTTGGACAGACATAATCGAGAAACAATTTCTTAAAGGTACACTGACCCTAAAATTCAAATCGGTGCCCAGTTGGAATCTTGGTGGATCTTTGCTCAAGCTTCGGAAAAAGGGGTGGAACCAAGTTCCACCGGGATTTTGCCTCATGTTTTCCATACTATCATTTTACAGGGGGACATCAAAGGATATTCCATTCAGCAGCCCCCCTTGCCGTCCCATTGGGAGAGTTCCCGATCTCATCATCATCATCATCATCATAGGCAGTCCCTTGAAATCGAGGAAGACTTGCTTCCACTCTCAAAGTGAGTTCTCAGGTGACTGTACAGTCCAATACGGGAATTACAGTCTCTGTCACAGGTGGGACAGACAGTCGTTGAAGGAAAGGGTGGGTGGGGAGTCTGGTTTGCCGCACACTCCTTCTGCTGCCTGCGCTTGTTTTCTGCATGCTCTCGGCGATGAGTCTCGAGATGCTCAGCGCCCTCCTGGATGCTCTTCCTTCACTTAGGGCGGTCTTAGGCCAGGGATTCCCAGGTGTCGGTGGGAATGTTGCACTTTATCAAGGAAGCTTTGCAGGTGTCCTTGAAACGTTTCCTCTGCCCACCTGGGGCTCGCTTGCCATGTAGGAGTTCCGAATAGAGCGCTTGCTTTGGGAGTCTTGTGTCGGGCATACGGACAATGTGGCCTGCCCAACGGAACTGGTCGAGTGTGGTCAGTGCTTCGGTGCTGGGGATGTTGGCCTGAGCGAGAACACCGACGTTGGTGCGTCTGTCCTCCCAGTGGATTTGCAGGATCTTGCGGAGGCAGCATTAATGGTGGTGGTGGTGGTGAAAGACAGCCTGTAAAGAGTCCTACTGAGACCTGTAAAGGGCCTCAAACCAAACCAGAAGGATCGATCACCTTCCTAAAGAGGCCGGCTTGCTCCATTGAGAGCAGAAGAACCGAAGAGATGTTTCTTCAGAGCTCCCCCCTACCATCAGGACACGTGGTTCTGCTCCAACATTCTACTGGCAGTTTGTGGCTGTCATCGGTATTATACCTGCCAGGGCAATGCAAATGACATCTCTGGGATTTAGAACAGGGGCTGCAAACAGGAGCTAGAGTGGGTGGGGGTACTGCTGCTAGACTTGGACCAGCAGAGTGGAATCACCCTCAGATTTTCGCAGCCAGTATTTGTTTTCAGGCAAGAATTTTAGTCGAAGGAAAACAGCAGCAGAGAGAGAAAAAAAAGTACTGCAAGATACAGAAAGGAGCAAGTAACAGTCACAGGGAGTGAGTGACAGGAAGTGAGGAGATAGTTTTAACCTAACCCGCCCGATGGGTACTGCCAGGATTGGCTCCCATTTTACTTTCCATTGAAATGAAGTGAAAGTAAATCTGAGTAGGGTGTAAAACAGGCAGCCAATTTGATCCCGTCCGTTTCCCACCAAGCGGGTTAGCTTAAAATGACCCCTCTATTAGCCCCATAAAAACTGGATTGAGGAAAAGCTTTGTCCAGATATTTTTAAGTTGGGTGAATGAGATAAATTGGCCTTGTCTGAATATAATTTGGAATCCCTGGCACATATTCTGTATATTTTTCTTAGAGTTTGGTTCTACTTGCTATTTATATGATGTGCACCCTTGGTACATATACTGTATATTTTTATTAGAGTAGAGTTTTACTGACTATTTATACAATGGGAACAGTGAGTGCAATTGCACCGTACAACCAGCATAAAATGAAACAAGGGAAACATTCAACCTCCGGAAGCTCTGCAGAGAAGAGTCATGAGGCTGGTTCCAGCATCAGAAGGTTGGACTATAAGGGAACATTGGAAATACTGAGGCATTTTAGCTTTCAAAAGAGATGATGGAGCACTCAACTTGTGGAAGTATACAGGACATTGAACACCATAGAAAGGGCCCCTTGCCATTGAACAAAGATTTTGCTCTGTCAAGCCCGTGAGGTAGCTGGTGTGCAACGGCCACCCCAGGTTAAAAGAATTCACACATAGGTATCTTCCACCCTTTAAAATGAAGTTCGGGACCTGGAACATCAGGACCCTCATGGACAACCCCAACAGCAACAGACTGGAATGCCGTACAGAGGCTGTAGATCCCGCATTGGTCTCGTCAGTCACCTGAGAACTCATATTAGTGTGGAAGCAAATCATCTTCAACTCCGAGGGACTGCCTAAGAAGAAGAAATCTGGAGAACAACTTCAATACAAGTCATTGTGCGACAATGGGCAGAGCTTCAAGCTGGTGAAAGACAAATTTAGCACAGATGTGGGGAAAAGTTTCTTCACAGAAAGAGTAATCAACACTTGGAATAAGGAGCTATTTGCTATTAGTTCGGACTTATTCAAGTGCTAATAACGCTCACCACAAACTGCTAACAGTTTTTACTCACTTCTCTTTTCAGGTCCATCTAAAGTCATGGGCCCAGTCGGAGCAGAAATAAAGGCAGTTCTCTTGAAGCTTCACATTGGGCCATCATTTTCTGTGGCAGGGCATCTGACGGTGTCCGCCATTAGTTACACTTACACTTTCACGTTTAGGTTTTTTAGTTTTTTTGCATGACAAGTTGCTGAAAGTGCGAGGTCATAACGGCGCAGTGAGGGAAACCGGGCATCTGGGACCTGAGTGAATGAATGGGACAAGCAACTGTGAATCTCCTTAACCATTCAGAGTGAAGGATTGTGAAATTAACAGTGCAAGGACTACGAAGGAAGTGTAAATTAGAGTGGGTGAATTCAATGTCAAATCAGGTACAGAAAGAGAAATAAATGATGTCACTTGTCACACATGTACCAAGCTTTCCGAGAAATCAACCAGGTATGGGTGGGGAGGAGGGAGAACGTGATGCGGGTGTAACGTGGGTGGGGTTAGAAAAACGTGATCCGTCTTCTCTAAGTTCCCTCTTTCTCTCTCTCCCCTCCGATCCCCTCTCTCCTCTCTCTCCCCAGTCTCTCTCTCTTCCCCCCCACCCCCCGAGTCTCTCTCTATCTCCCCCGTCTCTCTCTGCCCCACTCACTCTCTTTCCCCCAGTCTCTCTCTCTCTCTCTCTGCCCCACTCTCTCTCTCTCTCCCCCAGTCTGTCTCTCTCTGCCCCACTCCTTCTGTGCCCCACTCTCTCTCTCTCCTCCAGTCTCTCTCTCTATGCCCCACTCTCTCTCTTTCCCCCAGTCTCTCTCTCTCTCCCCAGTCTCTCTCCCCAGTCTCTCTCTCTCTCTCTCTCTCTCTGCCCCACTCTCTTTCTCTCTCTCTCTCCACCACACTCTTCCCTCCCCACCCCCAATTTCTCACTCATTCTCCACCAGTCTCTCTCTCTCTCTCTCCCCACAATCTCTCTCTCTCCCCCCAGTCTCGCTCTTTCCCCAGTCTCTCTCTCATTCTCCTCCCTTTCTCTCTCTCTCTCTCTCCCCAGTCTCGCTCTCTCCCCAGTCTCTCTCTCCCCCAGTCTCTCTTTCATTCTCCTCACTGTCTCTCGCTCTCGCCCCAGTTTTGCTCTCTCCCCAGCCTTCTCTCTCTCTCCCAGTCTCTCTCTCTCTCCCCAGTCTCTCTCCCCCTTGTCTCTCTCCCCCTAGTCTCTCTCACTCTCCCCTCAGGCTCTCTCTCCTCTCAGTCTCTCACTCTCCCCCAGTCTCTCTCTCTCTCAAGCCTCTCTCTCTCCAGGCTCTCTCTCTCCCCCTAGTCTCTCTCACTCTCCTTCCCCAGCCTCTCACTACTTCCGTTTTTTTCTCTCCTACAGAAGGCCGTGAAAATGTACATGTAAATAATCACAGTAATATTTTGGAGATAATCCAAAAGAAGCAGCTCCAGCGGCAATGAGCTCCACGCATTTCGTGGTTCAGCCCCTCTTCCGGCTTCCTCATATGTCACACTGCACATGCACAACCGGATCAAGCACGCATGCGCAAAAAGGGGGAAGAGTCCAAGGCACGCATGCACAGAAGGGCACACAAAAGCTGTTGCAAATAATCACTCTGACAATTAATACCTGAAGGAATGAGATGTCACGCTTAATTTTCACGGACCCTTTCCTGCGGGCTAGAGGGGGGCGTGGGCATGGTTTCGACATCACCCTAATTGTCTGGCCCGAGGTCAGCGCCCACCTCTTCATCATCCTCTTCCTCCTTCTCCTGAGGTGGACCGTCAGATTATTCTGGCAATTCTTGTCCCCTTCTGATAGCCAGGTTATGCAGCATGGAGCACACCACCACGAATTGAGCTACCTGCTCAGGGTGGTATTGGAGCTCGCTTCCTGAGTGGTCCAGGCATCTAAAGCACTGCTTAAGCACTCCAATGACGATATTGCGAGTCGATCTGTAGCTCTCATATCACTTCTCGGCTTCGGTGTGGGTGTCACGCAGTGGGGGTCATCAGCCAGGTGGCGAGGTCATATACTTTGTCACCAATCATCCAGCATTGACCTTGTGGCTGACTGGTAAACATGCCTGGTAAACTGGTCAACTGATAAATGTGAAGTTATCCACTTTGGGGGCAAAAACATGAAGGCAGAATATTATCTAAATGGTGGCAGATTAGGAAAAGGGGAGGTGCAACGAGATCTGGGTGTCATGGCTCATCAGTCATTGAAAGTTGTCATACAGGTACAGCAGGCGGTGAAGAAGGCAAATGGCCTTCATTGCTAGGGGTTTTGAGTATAGGAGCAGAGAGGTCTTACTGCAGTAGTACAGGGCCTTGGTGAGGCCTCACCTAGAACATTGTGTTCAGTTTTGGTCTCCTAATCTGAGGAAAGACGTTCTTGCTGTTGAGGGAGTGCAGCGAAGGTTCACCAGACTGATTCCCGGGATGGCTGGACTGACATATGAGGAGAGATTGGATCGACTGGGCCTTTATTCACTGGAGTTTAGAAGGATGAGAGGGGATCTCATAGAAACATATAAAATTCTGACGGGACTGGACAGGTTAGATGCAGGAAGAATGGTTCCGATGTTGGGGAAGTCCAGAACCAGGGGATACAGTCTAAGGATATGGGGTAAGCAATTTAGGACTGAGATGAGGAGAAACTTCTTCACTCAGAGAGTTGTTAACCTGTGGAATTCCCGACGGGAGAGAGTTGTCGATGCCAGTTCGTTGGATATATTCAAGAGAGAGTTAGATATGGCCCTTACGGCTAAAGGGATCAAGGGGTATGGAGAGAAAGCAGGAAAGGGGTACTGAGGTGAATGATCAGCCATGATCTTATTGAATGGTGGTGCAGGCTCGAAGGGCCGAAAGGCCTACTCCTGCACCTATTTTCTATGTTTCTATGTTTCTTTGTCAGATACAGCGCTCTCACGCAGGATAAGAGCATCATGGATGCTGCCCGGAAGTTTAGCATTCACTGCCATAATAATTTGCTGGTGGTCGACAACGAGTTGCACATTCAGGGAGTGAAATCCCTTGCAGTTCCTAAAAACCTCTGCATCCTGAAAAGGTGCCCGCATCGCGATGTGCGTACCGTCTATTGCTCCCTACACCTTGGGGAAGTTAGCAATTCGGTAGAACCCTAAAGCCCTCTCAGTCTGAGCCTCCCTGGTCATAGGGAAGCTGATAAAGTCCATCCTGCGTGCGTAAAGGGCTGCAGTGACCTGTCTAATGTAGCAATGTGTGGCATGCTGAGATATAGCGCAAATGTCTCCAGCTAAGGCCTGAAAGGAACTCGGCGCGTAGAACGAAAGTGCCGCGGTGTCCTTGACCTCGACGGACAGTGTGGTCCTGATGGTGCTGGCAGGCTGCAGATCTTCCTGATGAGCTGGCATATCTCACTGATAACCTCCTTGTGGAAGTGCAGTCTCCTAAGGCAGGTGTTATCGGACAATTTGAGGTAAGACTGCTTCTCCCTGTAAGTGCGAGGGGTGTAACATCTCGTCCTCCTCATCAGTCTGTCATTGGGCACATAATGCTGTCGAATGTACCTTCTGCCATCTCGAGTCTGCAGCATGTGCGTGGTCATCAAGAGAAGCTCAGAAATGACAGGCCCCATTCCAATAGCTATCAATATTACACCGATTGTTCACAAACTATAAATGTCCCCACTAAGACACCTAAAGTAAATTCCAATCGTCCACAGTATGATAAGATGTTTGTTCAGATGTTCACACCAGTTCAAAAGACCTCCAGAGTACACCCGAAGTTGAAGCAGAGCAGCCTTTTAAATGATGCGACCGGAGAAAATGGCGTCCATACCGCTGTGGGTAGTTCCAGTCGGTTCAACTTTTTCACAGCGTTTTTTTCGGCGAGCGATATTTCGGCGAGATGTGTGCAAGGTGCCGAAAGTAACACTGGCCGATTTTCTGGGCGTTAGTTTCGGCAAATGTGATCTTTACGATAATTACATGCTGAAAGTAACGCTGAGCGATATTATGGGCGTTGGTGTTGCCCATTTTGATCTTTCCGCCCCCAAAAAATGGGCGGGCAGTATTATTTTTATCGGCGTTACTTACATGCCGAAAGTAATGCTCGGTGATAAGTGACCGAGAAATGAGCGTTAATTTCCATTTTGTGGCTAAATGGGCGATATATGGGCGTTACACCTCATTTCAGCGTTAAAATGGACGTTAAGTGGGCGGTATGCATGCAAAAATAATGCAAAATCTAGCCCATAGTGTTTACCGTCGCAATTTCCGCCGCGCATCCCGCGCCTACCATTTCTAGTATCCCTCTTTTGCCCCGGTCACGTTTTGTACCCGACCCTCTTTTCATGTTAAACTTCATGTTTTTTTTTCAGGGCCTTCAAGTGCTCGCAGGGTCAGATTTTTATACAGGCTTATAGTTGGACACATTGGTGGCGCTGAAGGTGTGGTGGTCGGGGTCCTTGTAGTACTCACTGTTGTTAAAGTGATTGATGGGGCAGTGGTGGTGGGTTTATCTCGGGGACTAACCCTCTAACACCATCTGCACACTGGGAGGGCTGGCCCCTCCTTCCTGGGTGCAGGCTCCTTGTCCCCCCTTTAGTACAAACCATACCGCAGTCTTATTCACCTTAAGCTTATTACTGGTCTATTTAAGTCCCCTGTTGCTCTGACTGTCACCGTCAGCATTTCTGATTCTTTATCACAACTAATGTCACCCGAGTCCCTGTAACACAGGCCTTGCTGTTCCTCAGCCTGTTGTCCTACGAGGATGCGTTACCCCACGCTGTTCCCACGAGCACCAGAGTCCTGCAAAAAATAATTTCCCGGTCTTCACCGGTTAGTTAGTGACTTAGGGCTAGATTTTACACTTTTGTACAGATCACCCAAAAATGGGCGTTATTTCCAGCGTGTGCGGTAAAAACGGGTTTTCAGATCACTGGTTTGTCGCCCATTCTCAAAGCCCCTTGTCTCCATTTTTTAAATTGGGCGTTACCGCGAGTGGTATGAAATGGGCGTTAGCGTTAAATCTCTGTGACCTTCTGCCATAAAGTGTCGCCGTCCGTAGTAACGACGTGGCAACGCTCAATTCCCGCGATTCAGGAGGTCAATGGTTATCATGACATGCGCATAAGAGGAGACAGAGAGAGAGGGAGCTGAGAGGGAGTGAAGGCGTGTGTAGGTGTGATGTGGCTGCTTTGGGAGGAAGGAGGGAGAGTTTCGAGCTTTATAGCAAATTGGGAAAGAAAATTAGCTGTTACCAGCCAGATATTTGCCCAAATTTGGTGCCTATAATGAAGGGAGAGGAGGAGGTGACACAGCACGCTGTGGAGACTGACATTGGCGAGAGCAGTGAGCTGGGAGAGGAGCACATTGGAGGCTGCAAAAGAGCAAGGAGGTTCTCGGACGAAGCAAATGCCTCCCTCCTGCAGGAGGTCGTGTTACGCTGGGGTGATTTGACACAGGGAGGGCATGGGAAGCCCACCCCAAAGGCATACCAGAGGATATGGGCCGAGATGGCAGAGGTGGTCTCATTTGCGACCAACGAGGTGCGTGAGGGCAACCAATGTCGCAAACGATGGAACGACCTTGTTGGATCTGCAAGAGTAAATATTACATTTATTTACATGTACTTATATCTTTATATAATTTAATTTGTAAGATTCATGAGTGACTATAATCAGATGTGTGGTCTCTCACTTTTACCGGGAATGTTGTAGTCAAAGCCTGTGTTCATGGTGTACGTCTTTAGGTAAAGAATGATAATTATCATAATAATCATGATCACATCTGTCAGTTATGTGTTGTATCAGTCTCTGTAACAGTGCCTAACAATGATATCATGCAATGATCTCATGCCATGTCGTCCTGTCATGTTTTACAGAAGAAGCTCTCGATGATTAGGTTCACACAGAGGCGAACGGGTGGGGGGCCACCAGTCCCCAGCGACATCACTGACATCGAAGAGCGGGTGCTCACACTCATGAGGAAGCACCCCCGGATGGCCACGCAAGCAGCTGCAGACCCTGAAGTGATTGCACGTGAGTAAAGTATACACCATTGCGTGATGTAAGATCAATTGATGCTACACCCACTTATATCCGAACAATAATATATGATAGATGGGTTCTAAACTTGTCCTATTAATAATGTTGGCCTAATGAAAATCATTGCAATGCACAACATGTTCATGATCATGAAATGTGATGTCTGATGATTTTGAGAGCGGTGGTGCTTTTGTCGTGCATATGCTGTGTGTAGCGCTGGACTCATCTTGGAGCCTGCAACCCCCTTCTCTTCTAATAACTGCATTTGTGTTTTGCAGCTCAGCCAGCAGTGCGGCCCCAGACAAGACCACAGAGGCCAGAAGGTGGGGGCATGGGGCCCGACGATCCTACATCTGGTGCTGAGGAGCTCTGATTCTCGCCCGTCAATCCGCTGGGTCTGTTCTCTACTGATGAGACCGCCGACTTCGAGGAACCTGCATCGCCACGCTCTAGAAGGCATTCCACCCCAAGGCCATCTAGTGCTCCTCCGGCCATTCCCGCCTCCACTCTGGAGGTATTGGGCCAAAGCACCTCGCCACAGGGCACCCCATTTGTCCCCAGGACGGCGCTGACCCCGCGGAGGTTTCGTGGACGCGGCAGGTCTGGTCCACGAGTGCCAGATGAGAGCGGAGAGATGGTTAAGTTGTCCAGGAGAACTGTAGACGTTGGTGACCAGATCCTCAATGCATTGGGGGGGCATATCCCGACAGCTGGCCACCATCTCCGGCATCATGAGAGTACGTTCCGCAGATGGCGGAGGCCCTGGAGGCGATAGCCAGGAACACTGCTGCCAAAGGCCTCCCAGTGGTCCCGGAGTGCGGCACTCCACCCCTAGGTTCCACACCCCCCCAGTGCCAATGGCACATGAGAGGCAGGACCTGCTTCTGGATCAGAGAATGTTCCCACCTCGGCACACCCCGCTCTCATACCCATGCAATTATCATCTCTGCCTTCATCCCCCTCTATGATGCACCACCTGAGGAGCTCTTCGGCCAGACGGCATGGAGCGAGGAGGAGAAGGGTTAGAGGTGGGGAGAAGAAGGGGAGGGGGGGAAGGAAAGTGAGGTGCATGTCCGCAGGTGATGGCTGTGTTATATCTCCATCTGGGTGTATGCAATTTGTTGTAATGTATGGGGGGGGGAGGGGGCCACCCTCCTGCTTTGCCTTTGTGTTCTGTGTTGCTGGACATGTTGACCATTTGATTGATGTGAATGGTCAAAAAAGTAGGGGGAAGGGGTGGGATGTTTTTGCCCATGATACATGCTTTCAGACCAATGGTCGTATTAAATGTTTTTTATTCAACATAACCTTGTTGCGCATTGTCTCAGATAGCTGGACTGTTGCACACTGGTGATTCCTTAACATGAAAGGGTTAAATAAAACTTAACTTGAATCAACTTAAACTTTAACTGGCACCAAGGTGATGTCCACCATTGATGTCTGAACTGCACACACACAGCAGTGTGTCAGCGTTGTCATTTACAGCAACGTTCTTTCAGGCAAATTGCTCATTTATGAGCTCCTGACATAAGAGTCTTGCAGCTATGTAGCCATCATGGGTCCTTTCCTGCAGTCTGGAGGGGGGGGGCGTAGGTATGGTTGCAGAGTCAGCCTGATTGTCTGGCCCTAGGTCAATGTCCAGCCCCTCGTCCTCCTCTTCCTCTCTCTCCTGAGATGGACCATCAGTCCCTTCTGGCAATTCTTATCCCCTCCTGATAGCCAGGTTGTGCAGCATGGAGCACAAGACCACAAATTTACCTACTTGCTCAGGGTTGCATTGTAGCTCCCCTGCTGAATGCTCCAGGCATCTAAAGCGCTGCTTAAGCACAGTTATTGTTTTCTGGACCACATTACGTGTTTCTTTGTGGCTCTCGTTGTATCGTTTCTCGGCTTTGGTGTGGGTGTCACGCAGGGGAGTAATCAGCCAGGTGGCTAGGCCATATCGGTTATCGCCAAGCATCCAGCATTGTCCTTGTGGCTGACTCTTAAACATCTCAGAGACATCGCTCTCACGCAGGATGTGAGCCTCATCGAAGCTGCCCGGACATTCGGCATTCACTGCCATTATTATCTGGTTGTGGTCGACAACTAGTTGGACCTTCGGGGAGTGAAATCCTTTTCTGTTGCAAAAAAGTTCTGGGTCCTGAGAAGGTGTCCGCATGGCGATGTGAGTGCACTGTATTGCTCCCTGCACCCTGGGGAACTTAGCAATGCGGTAGAATGCTCCAGCCCTGTCAGTCCGAGCCTCTGTGGTCATGGGGAAGCTGATAAAGTCCATCCTATGTGCGTACAGGGCCTCCGTGAACAGTCTAATGCAGCGATGTGTGGCATGGTGAGACAGAGGGGAAATGTCGACCACGGAGGCCTGAAAGGACCCGGATGTGTGGATCAACAGTGCCGCAGTGACCTTTACCTCATTGGACAGTGATGTCCTGATGGCAGGCTGCATATCTGGCCTGATGAGCTGGCATATTTCAGTGATCACCACTTTGTGGAAGCGCAGTCTCCGAAGGCGGGTGTTCTCGGACACATCGAAGTAAGACCTCCTCTCCCTGTAAGTGTGGGGTATATATGGTCTGGACCTCCTACTCATTCTGGCATGTCTTAGATTGGACACATAATGATGTGCATTAGACGTTGTGCCATTTGCACTCTACAGCATCTGCGTATTAATCGATGTAGGCTGAGAAATGGCTGGCCCCATTGCAATGAAAGTATAATGCTTGATTGATCAGAAGTAATCATTTCCACACGAAAAGACACCTACAGTAAAACCCAATCGTCCACAGTCTGAAAAGATGTCTGTTGAGATGGTCACTTCACCTGAGAAGAACTCCAGAGTCAATCCAAACTCCCCTGAAGTTGAAACAGCCTTTTCAATGAAGCGACCTGCGATTTGAAATATGGCGCCCACACCGCAGTGATTAGTTCAAAACAGTTCCACTTTTTCTGAGTGGTGTTTTGGGCGAGCGATATTGTGGGCAAGATGTGTGCGAGGTGGTGAAAGTGACGCTGGGCGATATACTGGCCGTTAGTTTCGGCAAATTTGATCTTTACGACAAAAAAAAGTGGGTGGTTGGTATTATTGAATCTTGGCATTAATTACGTGCCCAAAGTAACGCTGGGCGATATTATGGGCTTTGGTTTCGCCAATTCTGATGATTCCATCCCAAAAAAGTGGGCGGGGCGGTATTATTTTTTCCGTTACGTACATGGCGAAAGTAACACTCAGCAATAAGTGTCCAAAAAATGGGCGTCAGTTTCCATTTTGTGGCTAAATGGGCGATATCTGGGCATTACACCTCATTTCAGCGGTAAAATGGACGTTAAATGGACGTTATGCATGCAAAAATAATGGAAAATCTAGCCCTATGTCTTTTCAACTGGGTCCAGTATTTCCACTTGCCAATACCCTTTATAGCTACGCAGGCGCATGTGTCACTTACCATTATTACCTGATGGGGCCCGGTCCATTTTGGTGAGAACCCGGGTTTCTCTGGGTTAATCCTCACCATTACCTGACTGCCTACTTGAGGTAGTTGAACCTCCTGTTCTTTAGTATCGTTCTCTAAGTCTTTGGTTACTTGTTGATGGTCCTACTTCCTTGCTTCCTGTAACCAAGACTTCTGGCAGTCTCATAGCCCTTCCAGTCATTAATTCAAAGGACGTCAGTCCTGTCGTCCGACTCGGGATTGCCCTTAATAGTCCTACAGAGTCCACAGCAAAATTAAAATGAAAACTTCCAGATTTCCCAAGCTTGATGATTTACCCGAAACCTCTCATAGCCTAGATTTGTTCATTTCCACAAAGGCCCATTTTCTAGCCCTATTCATTCGTTCCACTAATCCGGATGATTCCAGGTGGTATGGGATATGGAATTTTTGCCTGATCCCTAGTAAAGCGCAGGCCTCTTTCATCACCTTCCCTGTGAAGTGTGTACCTTGATCTAAGTCCAGCTGTAGCGGTATTTCCTCTGCTAGGATCCTGGCCACGGTTTCTGATGAACAATTTCTAGTGGCGAAAGCTTCTACCCATTTCGTAAACTGGTCTATTATCACTAGGCAGTATGTCCTCCCCTTGTTGCTGAGTAACGGTCCAGTAAGATCTATCTGTAAGTTCTCCCAGGGTCCTTTCAGTCGGGGTTGATGTCCCATTCTGATCTTTACTTTCCCCCCTGGGTTGTATTTTGTGTATGTCAGGTACCTTCTACAGTGGGTTTCTATATCTCTACCCATTCCCTTCCACCACCAGCATCTGGACATCAAGCTTATCATGTTGGTTCTACCTGTATGGACATACCCGTGGTATAAATGTAGTAGGCTCCCCTGGATGCATTCCGGGTCTACCACATTCCCATCTTTCCTCCATACTCCATCGATCCCTTGTTGTGCTCCTCTCTGCTTCCACCCCTCCTTTTCCTGCAGAGTGGCTTCTTCCTGTACCTTAAGTTTGTTTATTTCCTCAGGCCCGAGTGTACAGGCTCCGACCTGGGCTTCCCCGGCCAGTTTAACTGTCTCAGCCACCTGCTTCGCTGCTTCATCTGCCCATGCATTTCCCTGTTGGTGTTGATCAGTAACATGCGCTTTGACCTTTCTTATCACACACTCTCGGGGAGGAGAGAGATGTCCACTAATTTCTTAACAATATCCTCATGTTTTATTGGCCCTCCTCCTGAGTATATGTATCCCTGTCTACTCTAGGCTGTCATATAATCATGCACTACTCCAAAAGCATACCGACTGTCTGTATAGATGTTTACTCATTTTCCCTTGGCCATCCTCAGAGCCTCAGTGGGAGCCACCAATTCAGCCAATTGAGCCGATAGGCCCCCTTCTAGCCGTCCTTCCTCTCTAACCTGTCCACTGCTATCTACCACTGCCCATCCCGTTCGTGGCGTCGCATTGATGTAACGCCGGGACCCATCTACGTATAGATCCATGTCTGCCTCCTCAAGCGGGGTTTCGCTAGCCTGACTACTTCCCTCATCTTCTCCTGTTGGGTTACACTGATGCTCCTCTCCCTCCGTAATGATCCACCCTGCAGGGTTGTTACAATTGTCTTTTATTATTGTTACCGTCCCGTTGAGGGGTAAGAGCATTGCTTCCCACCTAGCCCTTTTTTGCATCGGATATCGTTTTTAGCCTTCCTATGTTAAGCAATTCTACTAAGGTATAGAAACATAGAAACATAGAAAATAGGTGCAGGAGTAGGCCATTCGGCCCTTCTAGCCTGCACCGCCATTCAATGAGTTCATGGCTGAACATTCAACTTCAGTACCCTGGGTATGCTGGGTATGTAGGATAACTTGTCCTGACATTACTACTGGTTCACTAACTCTGATGGCCCACGCAGCACAGTCGAAGGCAGCAACGCACCTCGATAGTCCTGTGGCTACAGGTTGCAGTTTACCTAGTAATATGCCACTGGCCTATGCCTGTCCCCATGTAATTGAGTCACTACTGTGTTATAATGATCTTTACTGTGGTAGGTATAGATGTGGAAGAGCCTATTCTGGTCGGGTAATCCCAGGGCTAGAGCACTTGTGAGGGCTTGTTTGAACTTTACAAACAGCGTTTCGTGATCAGGGCCCCAGTCCACTGGCTCTTGGGAGGGTTTCCTCCCTTTGACCAGATCCTGTAGGGGTTGGGCCATCTCGGCATTTCGGCAGGAGTTGAATAGCCCTAGTACCTGCCTGACCCCTTTCACAGTCCCTGGCCTCGTCATCGATCTAATAGCTTCCTTTCCGTCCTTTGGCATTTGTCTTCTCCCTTGTGTTATTTTATACATCCTATTAAAGATAGAAAACATAGATCAAACATTCTAACTTGGTCCCAGTCATTACACACATTTTTTTAATTTGTTATAACCATTACAATTTATTTTCCTTCTGGCACGTGGGAAACTTTCATTTCCAATTAAGAAACTTAAATTGATAATATCCAATATTTTTAAAATTTCATGCAGTGATGCTAAAGTTGTTTGGTGAACTAAATAAAACAGCTGTCAGTGGAAAGGGTTAACTCCTTTGTTAGAAGGCATGACATCATTACATTGACTTTGCCTAATTCTTTTTTTAAACCTTTTCCAATTTTAGATTTCTAACCTGTCCAGTATCATCCATTTTAAAAAGGTTTCCAAACCCGAAATTTAAATCTCCTTTACTGAAGCAGAAACTTTCCCGTAATTTAAAGTAACATTTTCCAAACCATCAAACAGCAACTTTTATTTTTCTTAGCAAAAATCATTATCAACATAGAGTGTCTTTTATCTCTTTTTCCAATGTAGTGAAAGTTTCATATCTGGAGCTAGGGACTTTCACACTTTGAACTAACCAGAATTTCACTGTGACCACAATGAAAGGCCGGTTTTCATTGGCTAATTACCCTTAATAATTCCAATTAAATTGAGACCAATATTTTTTTCATAGCCAATACGTTATTAACTAAACAAAATACAGAGGAGACAAAATAAAATAGCACACAATAGTTTCCATATTCTTCTTTCATCAGATGCCTTTCCAATGAACTGTAAAAATTCTGAATTAGTTTTTATATTTAACAAACATCAGAAACACATTTTACACAGAAGGCAAAAGAGGGTGGAGCTTTCCTTAGCTTGTAGCTCCGAGAAAGTTATGCAGGCTTTTTTTAAAAGGACACTAAAGAAGACAAGGTTTTTTAAACATTCAAATTGATAACCAAATTGAAAAGAAAGTGCTTTGTTACGATTCAAATTAATTTAAAACAAAACCACACATTTTTAATTGAAACTTCATAAGACAATCGCAATTTTTTATAATCCAATTAAAACGTTCAATTTGTATTTTTTTAGCAACTGTAACTTCAAGGCTGAAGTTTTATCTTGTGTTAAACAACCTGTCTTTTGCACGTTTCATGGCTCCGTAAATCAAAATAAATCCCCACCTGCATTTCTAACTTAAAATCTAATTCAATTCTAGGTACACAATGAACATTTTAGCACTCAACTTATTCATACTTTCCCAGATCCAATACAACATTACAAAGGGTTAAAAAAGCTTACAGCTCCATGTCCAAAAAGTGGGGAAGCTAGAACAAATATACAGACAATCATTTCTCTTTTAAAAGACCAGCTTTCAGACACATATTCCACAGTCAAGAAAACTTCCACACAAACACTTCCATACAAACTAAAACTTTTAAACAACATCCTTTCCTTTTCTGTGGACATTCTTTCATGAAGTGACCGTCCTGATCTTTTGATGGGCTTCCCCCAGTCCATCCTTAAACATTTTTTTTAAATTTATCTTTTCCTCAGCAACTTAAGTGTCATCATCTTCTATGCCTATACCCGAGACCCCTCTGGTCCCCATTTTCTGCTAGCATATATCCCGGAGACCCCTCTGGTCCCCATTTCATCCCACTGGCCAGTTTTTTCCCCTAAAGATCCTGGGGTCGGCAAACACCGCCCCTTTAGGTTGTATTCCTTCTTGTTTGTGCCACGCACGATTAATACAGACTTCTCCGTGTTTTATTACCGTGTCACCCGTCATGCTTCAGGATATACACTTGTCCTACCTCGGTTTTCGTCCTTCCGTGGTTCGCTATAACTTAGTTCTTTATATAGATTACCGCCTTCCCCATCAATGCTATAGCTTTAACTTGTAGGTGGTACAAAAAAGGTTACTCACCCCAATAGCTGCCCCATCGTCCGGGTCGGAGTATCTGCACCCTGCTCACAGCACCAAATGTTGGGGTAAAAAGAAGAATTCTCCTCTTCACGGTAGACTCCATGCAATAAGGAGTTGACACCAGCCCGTACAGCCCGAAACCTTGGTTCAACCGATCTTTATTCAAGCATATGCAGGAGAAGAGTTCAGGAATGAACCTTCAATGAACAAGGTAGCATCTTTATTTCTCTATTGCAGGTGGGCCGATCTCGGCCTTTTGGAATGTGTTGTTCTACAGTGTTAACCTTGCCTGGTTTCTCATAGTTAGTTCTGCATTCTTTATAAGATAAGCACGCAAACAAAGCTATACCCTTTAACCTGATTCTATGCCATTCCTTTAAAGTCGTAAATATCTAACATTTCATATTTTATGTTATACGGACATTTTCTATCATTTATAAGCAAATTTTACATACAATCTGTCAATAGGCGATGTCTTACAATCCCTACTTTGAGGTGGATGAACTTCTGACTCCTCACAACCTCCTAATACTGATAAGCCCTTTTAATCTGGACCATTTTACGCATCAGATCAATTCACATACCTCCACTACCCACTTTGGTGACCATGTGCCCGTATTTTTTACCCCCTTACAGTGGTGATGGAGCTTTGCCACCTTCTGTGGACAGACCTGGCAGCTGTCATTGGCACCTCGCTGTCAGTGGCAGTGAAAGTGACAGTAGCACTCAACTTCTATGCTATCGGCTCCTTCCAATCTCCTGCAGCCGATATATGCAACATCTCGCAGTTTGCAGTATATCACTGCACTTGCCAGGTGACCGACGCTCTCTACCGCAAACGATTGGACTACATAAAGTTCAGCATGTCCAGGGAAGACCAGGATGGGTGCACCAGTGATTTTGCCAGGCTAGCGGGCTTCCCCAGGGTTCAAGGAGCCATTGATTGTACGCGTGTGGCATTGAGGACTCCGTCCCACAATGGAGAGATCTTTCGGAATCGCAAGGGATTCCACTACCTCAACATGCAGCTGGTCTGCGATCACAGGCAGATGATTTTCACTGTCAATGCCCGATATCCTGGCAGCTGCCACGATGCCTTCATCCTGCGGGAGACCACTGTGCCACGACGCTTTAAGCCACCGCATGAAGGCCGTGGCTGGCTCCTGGGTACAAAGGATATGGTGTGGCCCCCTGGCTGATGACATCCCTCCACAATTCCACCACCCATGCTGAGCAGCACTACAACACCAGCCATACCACAACCCGGGCCATTATCAAGGAAACTATCAGGGTTCTGAAGCAGCGTTTCCGCTGCCTTGACCGCTCTGGAGGGGCATTCCAGCACTCACCTGATAGAGTGTCGCTGATCACCACTGTCTGCTGCATGCTGCACAACCTGGCCATTATGAGGGCCCAGCCATTATCACCAAGGATGGATGATCCACCTCAGGAGGAGGACGACGATGACGAGGAAAACGAGAATCCTCATCGAAGGAGGATTGCTGCGGCTGGAAGGGCTGCTCGTCAGAGACTCATTGCTCATCGATTCCAATGAATGAGTCTTGACGTGCCCAATGACCAGCCTATACACCCGGGCATCAATTCAACACATCGCTACACACCCTGCAGCCCTTCATCTTAAATAATCAGTGCCTCATCGTCTCAGCAATCCAAACTTGCTTTATTACAAACATAAATCATGTGTGGTGAAAACATCCACAAGACAACAACCTCACCCCAACACATCAACATAGCCACAAAACCCCTTCAAACATTCTCATCGACATCCAAATGGACCTATTGACATCAGTTCATTTTGTAACAAGGTAGCCATCTCTGGCGAGTACCAAACAATTGTGGGATCATTCATCCAAGTGCAACAATTTACATGAGCTCACATTGCAACAACCTCGCCATCTCTGTTGACTATGAACCAAGTATTTGGTGCATCATCATCATCATCATTGATACGTCCTTACTATACAGTATAAATGCACACGAGGCCTATGCTTCGGAGAAGGTCAGTCTGTGACCTGTCCTTTATTCCACAGCAGTTAAGTGATGAAGGTGAGTGGAGCTTTCCCTTTTATACCTGAAGGTCCAGGTTAGGAGTGTCTCCCAAATGTTCACCACCTAGTGGTCATTGTTCTCACATTGTACAACTTGTCAGTTTATACATGGGTTACAATGCTGGTTGAATACATGACAATCATCATCATAGGCAGTCCCTCGGAATCGAGGAAGACTTGCTTCCACTCTTAAAATGTGTCCTTAGGTGGCTGAACAGTCCAATACGAGAGCCACAGACTCTGTCACAGGTGGGACAGATAGTCGTTGAGGGAAGGGGTGGGTGAGACAGGTTTGCTGCACGCTCTTTTCGCTGCCTGCGCTTGATTTCTGCATGCCCTCGGCGATGAGACTCGAGGTGCTCAGCGCCCTCCTGGATGCACTTCCTCCACTTAGCCAAGGACTCCCAGGTGTCAGTGGGGATGTTGCACTTTATCAGGGAGGCTTTGAGGGTGTCCTTGTAATGTTTCCGCTGCCCACCTTTGGCTTATTTGCCATGAAGGAGCTCCGAGTAGAGCACTTGCTTTGGGAGTCTCGTGTCTGGCATGCGAACTATGTGGAGCAGATCAAGTGTGGTCAGTGCTTCAATGCTGGGGATGTTTGCCTGGTTGAGGACGCTAATGTTAGTGCGTCTGTCCTCCCAGGGAATTTGTAGGATCTTGCGGAGACATCATTGGTGGTATTTCTCCAGCAACTTGAGGTATCTATTGTATATGGTCCATGTCTCTGAGTCATACAGGAGGGCGGGTATTACTACAGCCCTGTAGACCATGAGCTTGGTGGCAGTTTTGAGGGCCTGGTCTTCAAACACTCTTTTCTTCAGGCGGCCAAAGGTGCATCATACTAGTGCAACAAATATTAAAAACTCACATCTTCACAAGGTCAGCATAAAGACCTTCACAAAGGTCTTTACCTTGTCTTAAAGAGGGATTTACAACCCCTTTGCTTCTCCGCCCCCCCCCCCCTTGCCGTTTCCATGCCTACTGCTCCTCCACAATGGGGTCTCAGGGCCTTCAGCAAGGCTGGTAGTCCGTTGCTGACTTTGATCCGCAGCCACACATGATGGTCTAGCAGGATGTCCACTACCAGCTCGGGCTCTGGAGGTCCCGGCTGCGGACTGCATTACCTCAGCAAGGCTGGAAGCACTCTGTTGTGGATGGGGTGCGGAGAGCAGCAGCTACGAAGGCGGAATGATGTCGTCCTGAGAAAGGACATCAGGACCAACAGGCTGATACTCCCATGGGGCAGAGCATCATCATCAGCAGAAATCTGGGTGAGGTCAGAATCCTGCGCTGGGTCGGCAAAGTTAGATCCCCGTTCAACTGATGGGGCACCAGACCGGATGGCAGCGGTCAGTGTGTCTGTTGAATCTATTTGCCTCTGCATCAAGAGTGTCTGCGATTGCAGTGCACCAGAGAGCTGACTCAGGACACCACGCACTGATGACATTTGAGTATGGAGGCCTACAATAGCATTGGTCTGGCCACTGCAAGGTCAGCCATATCCCATGCCACCATGTCAGGGACCCCATGGTCACTGTTTGCATCCAGCATTCATTGGTATCTACCAAGGATGGACTCGGTAGGCTGCTGAGAGGCATGAGCAACAGTTGAGTCAGACTCCTCCATCCTCACAGCTAGTGCATCAAGACTCTGGGGCACCCTTGCTAGTGCACCCAGCAGATTGCTGTGCAACTGCAGGGATTGTCTTGCAATAACCTCAAGGTTGGGCTCATTGTCAGAGTGCTGCTGAGCATCACTCAGGCACACACTCACCCTCCGGGAAGCTGGCCCCCGAACTTCCCCTCCCCCGTGGCATTGCCAGAGGCCACTGGGTCCTGGAGCATCACCCACCTCTGCCTCCCCCAACACTCTTTGGTCAACACCCCACCCTCCGATGGCGCAGCTTCCTGTGTGAGGTTGAAGGAGGTGTCATCCTCCTGCTCCTCCTCAGCCTCTGGGTCGTCGCCACCATCTGCACCCATGGAAGGCGCCCAAGAAGGCCCCGGTGGATCTGGCTGGTCATCTGAAGCACAAACACAGAACAGCGTTTACCTGCAGGGGAGGGTGCCAGGAGTAGGAAAAGCATTCTTGATTGCCACTCTCATGGAAATAGCTGCATGTTGATGGTGTCAAGTGTCCTGCAGGTCGCTGCAAAGAAACTCAACATACCGACACTGTCCCGAGGGGGGGTCGGCCGCATCCACCGCATCACATCAACTTGGACGCCCATCAGGGCAGCTATCTGTTCCTCCAACGGTGTGAGCACTTGGAGGTCTGGCTCCTCTCTTCAGTCCGCATTTGCTCCCGTCGGTTGTGGGCGAGCTTTGCCTGTAATATTAGGGAAAGTCGGAGTAAGAGGCCTTCTATCAGTGTGTCCCAAGTGTCATGTTTGTAACCTTCACCTAACTGTAACCCTTATGTAACAACACTGTACACTGTATACACCTGAGAAATGCACACCTTGACCACAGGGGGTGAACTTGTGGGAGACACTCCTCACCTGGTCATCCAGGTATATAAAGGGAGGTCCCATGCAGGGTCAGCTCTTCTTCGTCCTGGGAATAAAGGTTTAGGTCACGTAGTGACTTTGTCTGCAGTACATGCCTCGTGTGATTCTATAGGATGGTGTAAGGACACCACATTTGGCGACGAGTAACGGGAATCAACAACCCACGAGGATGGCCACCGGTAGCACAGAGGAATGGTATTGTGTTGGTGAGGACTGGGACGATTTCGTTGAGAGGCTCCAGCAGAGCTTTGTCACGAAGGACTGGCTGGAAGAGGAAGTGGCTGGCAAGCGGGGGGCGCATCTACTGACCAGTTGTGGATCCACGACGTATGCGCTGATGAAAGACCTGCTCGCACCCGAGAAGCCGGTGGACAAGTCTTTTGAAGAGTTCAGCACTCTGATCGATGAGCACTTCAAACCGGCGAGCAGTATACACATGGCCTGGCACTGGTTCTACACACACCGGCATCGGGAGGGACAAAGCATATCGGACTTCGTTGCGGACCTTCGGCGTTTGGCCAGATACCTGCAGGGGGGAGATGTTAAGGGATTTCTTCATTGAGGGCATTGGTCATGCTGGGATTTTCAGGAAGCTTATTGAGACCAAGGACTTGACTTTGGAAAGAGCAACGTTGATAGCTCAGACCTTCATGGCAGGGGAAGAGGAGACCAAGATAATTTACGCACGCAGCCCGGGTTCCAACGTGGCGATGGACCAGGGAGTTAACATTGTAAACGCGACTCAGAACCTCGCAGGCAGGCAAGGGCAATTCGACACCACCCAGGCAGCAACAGACTCGAGGGTGGGCCAGCAACAGAGACAATGGCAGGGGGATCGGCAATTCACGCCATCACAAGGGACAATGCGTCCCAGGATGGGACCATTAATACTCAGCAACAGAGTGCTCAGGAGTAATCAAAGAGACAATCAGAGAGGAATGCCTGTTAATAGTTCCTTTGTTCACAACAATCTCAGCTCATGCTGGAGGTGCGGTGGCAAACATGCTGCGAAAACCTGTAGGTTTCAGCAATTTATCTGCAGAAACTGTAACTTCAGTGGATATCTGGCCAGAATGTGCAGAAAGTCCATAGCAAGGTTAGTTTACGAGGCAGAGGAACCAGATGAGGGGTCTGCAAGGCAGGGTGATGCTTGGGACAAAGCTATGGACGCTGAAGTCCAGCGGATTCATGTGGCAGATGTCCACAGCTCGTATACCAAAATGCCACCTATGATGATGAAAGTTCTATTAAATGGCACATGGAGCTGGACACAGGAGCCAGCCAGTCACTTATGAGTGCCCAACAATTTGAAAAACTATGGCCACTCAAAGCTAACAGGCCCAAGCTAGAATGCATTGACACGCAGTTACGGACGTACACCAGAGAGATCATCCCAGTACTAGGCAGTGCAAACTTGGAGGTCACACACAATGGATCGGAGAACCGGCTACCACTCTGGATTGTCCCGTGGAATGGTCCCGCGCTCTTGGGGAGGAGCTGGTTAGCCGAGATGAACTGGAAATGGGGGGATGTGCACGCCATTTCATCTGTGGAGCGAAGTTCATGCTCACAGGTCCTACAGAAATTCGAGCCACTTTTTCAACCAGGTGTCGGGACTTTTAAGGGCACCAAAGTAGTGATACGCATCACCCCGGACGCCAGACCAGTGCACCACAAAGCCAGAGCTGTGCCGTATGTGATGCGTGAGAGAATTGAGAGTGAGTTGGACAGGCTGCTAAGAGAGGGCATAATTTCGCCGGTTGAATTCAGTGACTGGGCAAGCCCCATCGTTCCTGTCCTTAAAGCGGATGGCTCGGTCAGGATTTGTAGCAACTAGAAGACCACCATCAACCGAGTGTCACTACAGGACCAATACCTGCTTCCGAGAGTGGAGGATCTTTTTGCCATGCTGGCAGGTGGCAAGCTGTTCACCAAGTTGGACCTCACTTCAGCCTACATGACTCAGGAACTGGCTGAAGAATCCAAGCTTCTGACCACCATCACTACGCACAAGGGGCTATTTGTTTACAACAGATGTCCATTTGGCATTCGCTCAGAGGCCGCTATCTTCCAGAGGAATATGAAAGGAGACACCGAGGAACACCTCCACAACCTGGAGGAGGTGCTACGCCGACTGGACCGCATAGACTTGCGACTAAAGAAGGCCAAGTGTGTGTTTTTGGCCCCAGAGGTCAAGTCTTTGGACAGGAGGGTTGCCGCAGACGGGATCCGGCCTACCGAATCCAAAATGGAGGCGATCCGTCGTGCGCCCAGGCCCGGAAACACATTAGAGTTGCGGTCATTTCTGAGACTATTGAACTACTTCAGGAACTTTCTGCCGAACTTAAGCACATTGTTGGAGCCGCTGCACGTGCTCCTACGGAAGGGTTATGAATGGCTTTGGGGGGACTATCAAGAACGGGCTTTCAATCGGGTGCGGAATCTGCTTTGTTCTAACAAGTTGTTGACCTTGTACAACCCCTGTAAGAAATTGTTTTAACGTGTGATTCATCATCCTATGGGGTTGGGTGCGTGTTGCAGCAGAGTAATGATGAGGGCCAACTCCAACCTGTGGCTTATGCCTCCAGGTCACTCTCCCAGGCAGAACGGGATATGGGATGGTTGAAAAGGAAGCACTCGCATGTGTCTACAGGGTGAAAAAGATGCACCAGTACCTTTTCGGCAGAAGGTTCGAGTTAGAAACGGACCACAAGCCGTTAACATCCCTGTTATCAATGCCAATGCGTCAGCTCGCATACAGCGGTGGGCCCTCACGCTGACTGCGTATGACTACACCATACAAAACCGACCAGGCACTGAAAATTGCGCTAACGCGCTCAGCAGGCTCCCACTGGCGACCACCAAGGGGGCGTCGGAGCAAAGCGCGATGATGGTCATGTTCATTGAGGCTTTCGACAGCGCAGGCTCCCCCATCACAGCCCGCCAGATCAAAATCTGGACCAGCAGCGATCCCCTCCTATCCCTGATAAAGAAATGTGTCCTGACCAGGGATTGGGCACCCACACACGGAGCGTGCTCCGAGGAGGTCAGGCCGTTTCACAGACTGATGGACGAGCTCTCCGTCCAAGCCGACTGCCTGCTATGGGGCAGCCGGGTAGCCATGTCCAAGAAAGGAAGGGAAGCATTCATCAGGGAACTCCACAGCGAGCACCCAGGCATCGTGCTAATGAAGGCCATTGCCCGGTCACATGTATGGTGGCCGGGAATTGACTCAGACCTGGAACACTGTGTTCGCAAGTGCACAACGTGTGCTCAGCTGGGAAATGCCCCCAGGGAGGCCCACCAGGCCATGGTCACGTATTCACGTAGACTACGCGGGCCCGTTCATGGGAAAAATGTTCCTGATTGTTGTCGATGCATACTCGAAATGGATCGAGTGCATCATATGGAATTCGTGCATGACATCCACCACCGTGGAGAGTCTGCGTACGGTCTTTGCGACCCACGGCTTGCCAGACACCCTGGTTAGCGACAACGGCCCGTGTTTCACTAGCTATGAATTCCAGGAATTTATATCGGGTAATGGTATCAAACATGTCAGGACAGCACCGTTCAAGCCGGCTTCCAATGGCCAGGCGGAACGTGCAGTTCAAATCATAAAACAGGGCATGCTCCGGATTCAAGGACCCTCCCTTCAGTACCGCCTATCGCGCCTCCTGCTGGCCTATAGGTCCCAGCCGCATTCACTCACTGGAGTCCCACCCGAGAAACAACTCATGAAACACATGCTTAAAACGCGGCTGTCCCTCATTCGTCCAGCCCTGTCAGACATTGTTGAGGGCAAGCGCCAGTCCCAAATCGAGTGCCATGATCGCAACTCAGTGGGGAGATGCATAGAAATCGAAGACCCTGTATTCGTTCTCAATCATGCTTTGGGACCCAAGTGATAGAGAATTCAAGCTCTGCAGCCTGGCTGCAGTTTTGAAAAAACACAGACCACATTGCATTAAGTCATCAATCAACTTGACATTTTAGGACCTTGGGTAGCGAGCCAATTAAAGATTAACAGACTATCAAATGAGCCAATAAGGTCAAAGAAGGCGAGTTCTTTTCTGTAAATTGAACCAGGTATAAAAACAGCCACTTTGGCCAAGTGGTCTCAAAAGGACAAAGGCCTGGCTTAAAGCCAGAAGCTTGTTGCTGCTGCCAGAATAAAGTTACATTAAAACTACAATCGGAGTTCGTATTTCATTGGAAATTAAGAGATCTAACACCAAGTGGCTTGAGGGTACTGTAATTGGCAAAGAGGGGAATAGGGTCATCGTGGTCAGACTTAACAATGGGCAGATATGCTGCAAACATCTGGACCAAGTAAAGAAAAGGTTCAGCATGGATACTGAGGAACCTGAGGAAGATCATGAGATGCCACCCACACCACTGCCAGTGAACGAGCAACAAGGACATTCAGCAGCATGCACAGTCCCTGCGGCCAGCCCGGACAGGCCGGAATCACCTCAGGCGACAGAGACGCATGCCAAGGCCCAACCACCAGAGCCCCAACTGCGGCGCTCCACGAGAGAGCGTCGACCGCCTGAAAGATTCAATCTTTGACCCAAAGATGTTGGGGGGATGTGATGTCACGTTTGTAACCTTCACATAACTGTAACCCTTATGTAACAACACTGTACACTGTATACACCTGAGTAATACACACCTTAGAAACATAGAAAATAGGTGCAGGAGTAGGCCATTCGGCCCTTCTAGCCTGCACCGCCATTCAATGAGTTCATGGCTGAACAAGCAACTTCAGTACCCCATTCCTGCTTTCTCACCATACCCCTTGATCCCCCTAGTAGTAAGGACTTCATCTAACTCCTTTTTGAATATATTTAGTGAATTGGCCTCAACAACTTTCTGTGGTAGAGAATTCCACAGGTTCACCACTCTCTGGGTGAAGAAATTCCTCCTCATCTCAGTCCTAAATGGCTTACCCCTTATCCTTAGACTGTGTCCCCTGGTTCTGACTTCCCCAACATTGGGAACATTCTTCCTGCATCTAACCTGTCTAACCCCGTCAGAATTTTAAACGTTTCTATGAGGTCCCCTCTCATTCTTCTGAACTCCAGTGAATACAAGCCCAGTTGATCCAGTCTTTCTTGATATGTCAGTCCCGCCATCCCGGGAATCAGTCTGGTGAACCTTTGCTGCACTCCCTCAATAGCAAGAATGTCCTTCCTCAAGTTAGGAGACCAAAACTGTACACAATACTGCAGGTGTGGCCTCACCAAGGCCCTGTACAACTGTCGTAACACCTCCCTGCCCCTGTACTCAAATCTCTCGCTATGAAGGCCAACATGCCATTTGCTTTCTTAACCGCCTGCTGTACCTGCATGCCAACCTTCAATGACTGAAGTACCATGACACCCAGGTCTCTTTGCACTTCCCCTTTTCCTAATCTGTCACCATTCAGATAATAGTCTGTCTCTCTGTTTTTACCACCAAAGTGGATAACCTCACATTTATCCACATTATACTTCATCTGCCATGCATTTGCCCACTCACCTAACCTATCCAAGTCGCTCTGCAGCCTCATAGCATCCTCCTCGCAGCTCACACTGCCACCCAACTTAGTGTCATCCACAAATTTGGAGATACTACATTTAATCCCCTCGTCTAAATCATTAATGTACAGTGTAAACAGCTGGGGCCCCAGCACAGAACCTTGCGGTACCCCACTAGTCACTGCCTGCCATTCTGAAAAGTACCCATTTACTCCTACTCTTTGCTTCCTGTCTGACAACCAGTTCTCAATCCATGTCAGCACACTACACCCAATCCCATGTGCCTTAACTTTGCACATTAATCTCTTGTGTGGGACCTTTTCGAAAGCCTTCTGAAAGTCCAAATATACCACATCAACTGGTTCTCCCTTGTCCACTACTGGAAACATCCTCAAAAAATTCCAGAAGATTTGTCAAGCATGATTTCCCTTTCACAAATCCATGCTGACTTGGACCTATCATATCACCTCTTTCCAAATGCACTGCTATGACATCCTTAATAATTGATTCCATCATTTTACCCACTACCGATGTCAGACTGACCGGTCTATAATTCCCTGTTATCTCTGTCCCTCCTTTTTTAAAAAGTGGGGTTACATTGGCCACCCTCCACTCCATAGGAACTGATCCCGAGTCAATGGAATGTTGGAAAATGACTGTCAATGCATCCACTATTTCCAAGGCCACCTCCTTAAGTACTCTGGGATGCAGTCCATCAGGCCCTGGGGATTTATCGGCCTTCAATCCCATCAATTTCCCCAACACAATTTTCCGACTAATCAGGATTTCCCTCAGTTCCTCCTCCTTGACCACAGGGGGTGAACTTGTGGGAGACACTCCTCACCTGGTCATCCAGGTATATAAAGGGCGGTCCCACACAGGGTCAGCTCTTCTTGGACCTGGGAATAAAGGTTCAAGTCACGTAGTGACTTTGTCTGCAGTACATGCGTCGTGCGATTCTATAGTAAGGTGTAAGGACACCACACCAAGCACCTTATATACTTTACTACCATTTATTCGATGAGAGTCTTCACAGCTCAATGTTGAGTACATTTTGCTCTATGACAGTTTTCACAGCTCGATGTAAGTACCATTGCAGCGTTGACTTGCTGTGGCAATGCTTGAATTAAGGTGACAGGACCTCACAGCAATGGGGAGGCTACTGTCTTCGAGATGCATATGAAAATTGAGGAGTAAACAACATGAGGGATGGATCTGCAGAGCCGAGCAGCAAGGTTAACAGCACATGTAGCCCCTTGCAGTGGGAGAGGCTGCAAATGGGAACATTGACTGTGGTCTCATCCACTTAGAGCATGAATTCCAAAACACTACATTGAGCAGAGAGTGCACATTGAGGTGAGAGCATAGTATGTTGAAGTTTGAAATTAAAGATACTCGCCCTCACTATCCGTGTCAGGTCATTCCACTTTTTGCGATATTGCATCGCTGTCCTTGGCACCGTGTCACTCGCAGACACTTGCTCTGCTATCTCCCTCCATCGTGTAATGTATTTAACCCTGTGTAACCTGTATGACACCTCACCACTAGAGGGCCCACCTGTTGGAGACCCAAGGGATCCCAGCATCCCTTGGGAGCACGGTATATAAGCAGGCCACCCATGAGGTACCTGCACTCTGTAGTCTTATTAAAGGAGCTAAGGTCACACTTGCTCTTTGTACACAGTACTCAGTTTCATCCTTTATTATGAGTGTACCAATTGACGACGAGGTAACGAACAACCGCGCGAAAATGCAAAGAACAGTCGGTATCCGAGAGAAGTTCTCAGAAGGTGACGATTGGGAGGCCTTCGTGGACAGATTTGACCAATACTTCGTGGCCAACGAAGGGAACGAGAATGTTAACAAACGAAGGGCGATCCTCCTAACTGTCTGCGCGGCAACAACCTATGGCCTCATGAAGAATCTCCTGGCCCCGGCAAAATCGACAGAGAAATTTTACAGCGAATTGTGTACGCTGGTCCGGGAGCACCTAAATCCTAAGGAAAGCATTTTGATGGCAAGATATCGGTTCGACACGTGTCAACGATCGGAGGGCCAGAAAGTGGCGAGCTATGTCGATGAACTAAGGCACCTCGCAGGACATTATGAGTTTGAGGGGTTCCTAGAACAAATGCTCAGAGACTTTTTTATACTGGGCATTGGACATGAGACAATTCTTCGCAAACTGTTGACTGTTGAAACTCCGAATCTAAGTAAAGCCATAACGATAGCCCAGGCATTTATGTCCACCAGCGACAACACCAAGCAGATTTCGCAGAACAAAGAAGTTTCGGTCAGTACTGTGCATAAAGTAACATCGGTCTCGAGCAGAAATGTACAGGGCAGAACGTACACGCCGGCTGCTGTGGCCTGACCTCAATTGACCCAGAGTCCGCCATCAATCGTTAATATGAGCCAGTTAACACCTTGTTGACGCTGCGGAGGTGATAATCAGCCCCATCAATGCCATTTCAAGCACTATGCGTTCAATGGTTGCAGAACAATGGGACACCTCCAATGAATGTGCAGGCGAGCTGCAAACCCTGCAAACCACCATGTTGCAGAGAAAGATCGATCCATTGTGGATCAGGCTGCATTAGAGATTCGTACGGAGCAGGCAGAAGTGTACGGGGTACACACATTCACTATGAAATGTCCACCAATAATGTTGAAAGTTGAACTGAACGGTATTCCAATATCTATAGAACTGGACATGGGGGCAAGTCAGTCCATAATGAGTAAAAAGGTATTCGACAGGCTGTGGGGCAAAAAGGCACACAGGCCCAAGTTCAGCCCCATTCACACCAAACTAAGGACTTACACCAAGGAACTAATCCCTGTAATTGGCAGTGCTGAAGTCAAAGTCTCCTATGATGGAGCAGTACACGAACTCCCGCTATGGATTGTGTCAGGGGATGGCCCCACGTTGTTTGACAGAAGCTGGCTGGGAAAAATCCGCTGGAACTAGGATGACATCCGAGTGCTTTCATCCATCGTCGACACCTCATGTACCCAGGTGCTGAGCAAGTTCCCATCGTTGTTCGAGCCAGGCATTGGAAGCTTCCAGGGGGTGAAAGAGCAGATCCATTTGGTTCTCGGTACGCGACCCATCCACCACAAGGCATGGGCGGTACCGTACATGATGTGTGACAAAGTGGAAATTGAGCTGGACAGGCTGCACCGTGAAGGCATCATCACGCCTGTGGAATTCAACGACTGGGCCAGTCCGATTGTCCCGGTACTTAAGGAGGACGGCAAGGTTAGAATTTGCGGGAACTATAAAGTAATGATTAACTGTTTTTCGCTGCAGGGCCAGTACCCGCTACCCAAGGCAGACGACCTATTTGCGACCCTGGCTGGAGGGAAAACGTTCACCAAGCTGGACCTGACCTCGGCCTACATGAGTCTTCGAAAGGCCTCACCTGCATCAACACACACAAAGGTCTGTTTATCTACAACCGGTGCCCGTTCGGGATTCGGTCGGTCGCGGAACCAGTTCCTTGCACAGTGGTTTTTCAGGACAACATATTGGTTACAGGTTGGGACACCATGGAGCACTTGAAGAATCTGAAAGAGGTTCTTAGTCGGTTGGATCGCGTGGGGCTCAGGTTGAAACGCTCGAAGTATGTTTTCCTGGCACAGGACATCGAATTCTTGGGAAGAAGAATCGCAGCGGACCCACCGGCGCCAAGACGGAGGCCATCAAGAACGCGCCGCGACCACAGAACATGACGAACTGCAGTCGTTCCTGGGACTCCTTAACTATTTTGGTAATTTCCTACCTGGGTTAAGCACCCTGCTAGAACCCCTACATGCGCTACTGCGCAAGGGAGACAACTGGGTATGGGGGAATTCACAAGAGGCCGCCTTTAAGAAAGCCATAAATCTGTTGTGTTCAAACAAACTGCTTGTCCTGTATAACCCTTGTAAACAATTAGTGCTAGCTTGCGATGCATCGTCATACGGGGTCAGGTGTTTGTTACAACTGGCTAATGAATCGGGGATTTTGCAACCGGTCACTCATGCGTCAGGAGTTTGTCTGAGGCAGAAAGGGCCTACAGCATGATTGAAAAAGAGTTTCTGGCGTGCATCTACGGGGTGAAAAAAATGCACCAGTACCTATTTGGCCTCAAGTTTGAGCTTGAAACTGACCACAAGCCGCTCATATCACTGTTCTCTCAGAGCAAAGGGATTAATACCAATGCCCCTGCCCGCATCTAAAGATGGGCGCTCACGCTGTCGGCATACAACTATGTAATCTGCCACAGACCGGGCACAGAGAACTGAGCAGATGCTCTCAGTCAGCTGCCATTGCCCACCACCGGGGTGGAAATGGCACAGCTAGCGGACTTGCTCATGGTCATGGAGGCATTCGAAAATGAGAAGTCTCCCATTACGGCCCACCAGATCAGGACCTGGACCAGCCAGGATTCTTTACTGTCCTTGGTAAAAAAACTGTATCCTCCTTGGGAGGTGATCCGGTGTCCCAGTGGAGAAGCAGGAGGCGATTAATCGTTCTACAGACGCAAAGACGCGTGCAGGCGGATTGTCTATTGTGGGACAATCACGTGGTCTTGCCCAAGAAAGGCAGAAATACGTTCATATGTGAACTGCACAGCACCCACCCAGGCATCGTAATAATGAAAGCCACAGCCAGATCCCATGTGTGGTGGCCTGGCATTGACTCAGACTTGCTCTCAGCTGAGCAATGCACCCAGAGAGGCACAGCTAAGTTTGTGGTCGTGGCCATCCAAACCTTGGTCGAGGATCCACGTAGACTATGCGGGCCGGGCCCATTGCTAGGCAAAATGTTTTTGGTTGTCGTGGACGCTTACTCAAAACGGATTGAATGTGCAATAATGTCAGTAAGCACGTCCACGGCCACTATTGAAAGCCTACGAGCCATGTTTGCCAAGCACAGCTTGCCCGATGTCCTAGTCAGCGACAATGGGCCGTGCTTCACCAGTGCTGAATTCAAGGAATTCATGACCCGCAATGGGATCAAACACGTCACATCTGCTCCGTTCAAGCCCGCATCCAACGGCCAGGCAGAACGGGCAGTTCAGACCTTCAAGCAAAGCTTGAAACTTGTTTCGGAAGGCTCCCTGCAGACCCAACTGTCCCAAGTGCTGCTCAGCTACCGCACCAGACCCCACTCACTCACCGGGGTTCCCCCAGCCGAGCTGCTCATGAAAAGGACGCTCAAAACAAGGTTCTCTCTTGTCCACCCTGATCTCCTATGATCACGTGAAGGGCAAGCGGCATCAATAAAGTGTGTACCATGACCGCGCAAATTTATCACGCGATATTGGGATCAATGATCCCGTGTTTGTGCTTAATTATGGACATGGTCCCAAATGGCTTGCTGGCACGGTCACAGCCAAAGAGGGGAGTGGGGTGTTTCAGGTCAAATTGGTCAATGGACAAATGCACAGAAAACATTTGGACCAAATCAAATTGCGGTTCACCAACAGCTACGAACAACCCGAAGAGGACACCACCAACTTTGACCCTCCAACACACTCACAAGTGGCAACTGACATCATGGTTGACCACGAAGCCGAACTCACCATCCCCAGCAGCCCAGCAAGGCCGGCTGCCCAACAGCCCAGTGAAAAACTGACCAACCCACCCTGAGACGATCGACAAGGGAGTGTAAAGCCCCAGATCATCTCACCTTGTAAATAAGTGTACTGTTGATTTCACGGGGGAGTGATGTTATGTATTTAACCCTGTGTAACCTGCGAGACAGCTGACCACCAGAGGGCCCACCTTTTGGAGTCCCAAGGGATCCCAACATCCCTTGGGAGCACAGTATATAAGCAGGCCACCCACGAGGTACCTGCACTCTGGAGTCTTACTGTCGGAGCTAAGGTCACACTTGCTCATTGTACACAGTACTCAGTTTCATCCTTTATTATGAGTGTACCACATAGCCTTCGGTATGTTTGGGGTTGGGGTTTCTTCCCAGCCCCTGTCCTCAGCACCTGCTGACACCGCTCCAGGGCATCAAGGAGTGCATCCAGTGCGCGTCCGTGAAGCAATGGGCTCGCTGACGAGCTGCTGCTGCTGGGTCTGCCATTCTCACGCTCTGAGTGAGTGCGTAGGAAGCGAATATAGCCACGAGGTGTTGAGACGGCCAATCAACGGCTCAATTCATTCCAGGTGGCACCATTATGTCTGTGGCGCAGCTTCAAATGGTGCCTAAATCCCGAATGTTGAACCCAGGCTTAACGGCCCACTTAGCGCAGCATAAGTGTAAGTGTGCAACGCCATGATTTAATGCTGCTATCAATTCTTTAGGCGTCAACACTAAATTTCGCGTTTGGCAAGTGCGCCTGAAGCGAGACGTTAAAAATTTCTCTCATGCAATGACAACGCATCAAAAGTGGCGTTACCAAATTTCGACCTCATATAGTTTGACCTCAGCTGAAGGCTTTGGAGACGGTGCAGAAGAGATTTACTAGAGTAGTGCCAGGGTTGAGGGATTACATAAGAAATAGGAGCAGGAGTAGGTCATCTAATCATGGATTCAGCTCCACTTCCCTGCCCACTCCCCATAACCCTTTGCTCCCTTATCGCTCAAAAGTTACGTAGATAGCCCAGAGAAGCTGGGGTTCTTCTCCTTGGAGCAGAGACGGCTAAGAGGAGATTTGATAGAGGTATTTAAATTACTGAAGATAGAGTAAATAAAGAGAAACTGTTTCCAATGGCTAAAGGGTCGATAACGAGAGGGCGCAGATTTAAGGTGCTAGGGAAAAAAAACAAAAGTGACCTGTGGAAAAAACATTTTGCACAACGAGTTTTTAGGATTTGGAATGTACTGCCTGATACAGTGGAGCATATAGATTCAATAGTAGCCTTCAAAAGGGAATTGGATAAATACTTGAAGGAGAAATCATTGCTGGGTTATGAGGAAAGAACGGGAAAGTGGGACGAACTGGATTGAAACATAGAAACATAGAAAATAGGTGCAAGAGTAGGCCATTCGGCCCTTCGAGTCTGCACCACCATTCAATATGATCATGGCTGATCATGCAACTTCAGTACCCCACTCCTGCTTTCTCTCCATATCCGCTGATCCTTTTAGCCATAACATAGAAACATAGAAACATAGAAAATAGGTGCAGGAGTAGGCCATTCGGCCCTTCTAGCCTGCACCGCCATTCAATGAGTTCATGGCTGAACATTCAACTTCAGTACCCCATTCCTGCTTTCTCGCCATAAGGGTCACATCTAACTCCATTTTGAATATATCTATTGAACTGGCCTCAACAACTTTCTGTGATAGAGAATTCCACAGGTTCACAATTCTCTGACTGAAGAAGTTTCTCCTCATCTCAATCCTAAATGGCTTACCCCTTATCCTTAGACTGTGACCCCTGGTTCTGGACTTCCCCAAAATCATGAACATTCTTCCTGCATCTATCCTGTCCAATCCCATCAGAATGTTATATGTTTTTATGGGATCCCCTCTCATTCTTCTAAATTCCAAGTGAATATAAGCCGAGTCGATCCAGTTTTTCTTCATATGTCAGTCCTGCCATCCCGGGAATCAGTCTGGTGAACTTTCGCTGCACTTCCTCAATAGCAAGAATGTCCTTCCTCAGCTTAGGAGATCAAAACTGAACACAATATTCAAGGTGTGGCCTCACCAAGGCCCTGTACAACTACAGTAAGACTTCCCTGCTCCTATACTCAAATCCTCTCGCTATGAAGGCCAACATGTCATTTGCCTTCTTCACCACCTGCTGTACCTGCATGCCAACTTTCAATGACTGATGTACCATGACACCCAGGTCTCGTTGCACCTCCCCTTTTCCTAATCTGTCACCATTCAGGTTGATCTATATGTGGGACTCTGGCTGAAAGGACTCTGCACCGGGCCCCGGGCCAAAAGAACACTACACTGGCGGAGCCCATCCCGGGCCGAAAGGACTCCACACCTGCCCACGCCTGTCCCTGTTGAACCGGTCAAAGGGACTCCGGGACGTCAAACCGGCCAAAGGGACTCCGGGGACATCAAACCGGCCGAGACCGGCATTCAACCGGCAAAATGACTCCAGGCCGGCGTTGAACCGGCAGAAGGGACCGAGGCAGTGGCGTTCAACCCAACGTCTTATACTCCCAACCAACTTTTAATTAATTTTTAAACTTTTAATCAACTTTTAAACTTATTTAAACAATTTGGGAGAACTTTTAAAACTCACATTTTAGACTCTTAATCGAAATACTTTTAAATATCTATTATTAATCTACATTTTTGACTTTTTAACAACTTTTAGAAACTTTTTAAATTGGGGAAAATGTTATAATCTATTATTGATTCACATCTTAGACTTTTTAACAACTTTTAGAAACTTTTTAAACAAATTGGGAATCTTTATCAACTTTTAACTTTTAAAATAACTTTGGAAGTCACCTTCCTAATGCCTGCCCCCCAACCAAGCCTCAGGCCATCCACCATCAATGGTGCTACTCGGCACCGAGCTTGCGGTCAACACTTCACCGTAGGCAATTAGGCTTATAGAGCTGTGCCTGGTCTCCAGTTGTCTTGGACTTCCCTTGCCACTGGACCAAGACCTTGTTCAGCTAAGCCTGTGTGGTCGCCGGTGTGCAGCGGCCACCCCACGTTAAAAGAACTCACGGCACAGGCATCTTCCACTTCGCTATCATGAAGTTCGGGACCTGGAACGTCAGGACCCTCATGGACAATCCCAACAGCAACAGGGCAGAACGCCGCATCGCTTGACATTGACATCGTCGCCCTAAGTGAGACCCGGCAGGCAGGGAAAGGCCAGTTGAAGGAACATGGTGGAGGTTATACCTTCTTCTGGAAAGGGAAACCAGATCAGAACGCCGCCTTCATGGAGTCGGCTTTACCATCAAGAATGAGCTGGTCAACCGCCTCAAAGACTCCCCCTGTGGGGTTAACGAACGCCTCATGACTCTTCATATTACCCTATCCCAGAACCAATGCGCCACAGTCATCAGTGTGTACGCCCCTACATGATGCAACGGATGAGGCTAAAGAGGGCTTTTATTCCAACCTCGAGACATCCTTGTCCCGTGTCCCCACGGGCGACAAATTGATCCTCCTGGGTGATTTTAATGCCAGGGTCGGCAAAGACACAGCCCTCTGGGGAGGCGTGATTGGCAGAGAGGGGTTAGGGAAAGCCAACTCCAGTGGTGCCCTACTCCTGACAAAATGTCTGGAACATGAACTCCTCATCACCAACACCCTGTTCCGCCAGAGGGACAAACACAAGGCATCGTGGCAATACCCTCGCTCCAAACACTGGCACCTGCTTGACTATGTCATCGTCCGAGCCAGGGATCGCAAGGATGTGCGCATCACCCACACCATGACAGGAGCTGACGACTGCTGGACAAACCACCGCCTAATCCGATCCATCATCAACATTAACATTGCCCCAAAGCAGAGGGGACAGTGTAGTGTCTCTGCACCTTGTTACAAACTCACACGAGGCATGGATATATCAGACACGGTCACTCTGTGACCTTCACTTTATTTCCAGGACTGAAGAGTGCTGATCCTGGGTGGGACCTCCCCTTTTATACCTGGAAGCCCAGGTGAGGAACTCACTCCCTGTGGTCAGGGTGTGCATTACAAGGGTACAGGTACAGTATGCATGAGTTACAGTTACACACTTATAGACATTGCAAGATGGTGAAATACATGACATCACCTCCCCCCTTAGGTCTTTTAGTTTCAGAGGTTAAGTCTATCGGTGGTCGATGCTCTCTCGTGGAGCGCCACAGTTGTGCCTCTGGTGGCTGAGCCTCAGCATTCGTCTCTGTCACTTGAGGTGATTCCGGCCTGTCCGGGCTGGCCGCAGGGACTGTATATGCTGAGGGCTGTCTTTGTTGCTCGTTCGCTGGCAGTGGTGTGGGTGTTATCTCATCATGCTCTTCTTCCGGTTCCTCCGTGTCTGCACTGAACCTTGTCTTTACTTTGTCCAAGTGTTTGCGGCATATCTGCCCATTGTTTAATCTGACCACCATGATCCTGTTTCTTTCTTTGCCAATTACGGTGTCCTCAAACCATTTGGGTCCCAAAGCATGGTTAAGAATAAATACCGGGTCATCTATTTCTACACACCTCCCCCTTGAGCCTCGATCATGGAGCTCGGTTTGGGACTGGCGCTTGTCCTCAACAATGTCTGCCAGGGCTGGGTGAATGAGGGATAGCCACGTCTTGAGCGTGCGTTTCATGAGGAGTTCCGCTGGCGGGACTCCCGTGAGCGAGTGCGGGCGGGACCTGTAGGCCAGCAGGAGGCGCGATAGGCGGTACTGAAGGGAGGGTCCTGGGATGCGTAGCATGCCCTGCTTTATGACTTGGACCGCCCGTTCCGCCTGGCCATTGGAGGCCGGCTTGAACGGCGCTGTCCGGATGTGCTTGATCCCATTGCCCGACATAAACTCCTGGAATTCATGGCTGGTAAAACACGGGCAATTATCGCTGACCAGGATGTCCGGCAAGCCGTGGGTCGCGAAAACCGTACGCAGACTCTTCACAGTGATGGATGTCGTACACGAGTTCAATATGATGCACTCGATCCACCTCAAGTATGCATCGACAACGATCAGGAACATTTTTCCCATGAACGGGCCTGATACGTCCTTACTATACAGTATAAATGCACACGAGGCCCATGCTTGAGAGAAGGTCAGTCTGTGACCTGTCCTTTATTTCATAGCATTCAAGTGCTGGAAGTGGGTGGAGCTTCCCCTTTTATATCTGAAGGTATAGGTTAGGAGTGTCTCCCACAAGTTCACCACCTAGTGGTCAGTGTTCTCACAGTGCACAACTTAGGTCAGATTATACATGGGTTACAATGCTGGTTGAATAAATGACATCACCTACCCCCCCGAAGTCTTATTGGGATCACAGGTTGAGTCTGTCTGGTGGTTTACGCTCCCTTGTAGAGCGCCTGAGTTGGGGCTCCAGTTGTTGGGCGCTGGCCTGAGGGTCTGCTGTTTGCGGTCCCTCAGGCCTGTCTGGACTGCCCACAGTGACTGGGCTCTCCTCCCTTTGGTTCCGGTGTTCGGTCACCTGTGGTGGAGTGAACTCTACATCATGTTCTTCCTTTGCTTCTTCTATGGGGTTGCTGAACCTCCTTTTTGTTTGATCCACATGTTTGCGGCAGATTTGTCCATTGGTAAGTTTAACTACCAGAATCCTATTTCCCTCTTTGGCAACCACAGTGCCTGCGAGCCATTTGGGCCCTGCAGCGTAGTTGAGGACAAAGACAGGGTCATTTACATCAATACATCGTGCATTCCTGTCATATTGTGACTGGCGCCTGCTCTCGACAATTTCTTTCATGGTGGGGTGGAAAAAGGATAACCGGGTTTTGAGCGTCCTTTTCATTAGCAGCTCTGCGGGTGGAACCCCTGTGAGCAAGTGTGGTCGGGATCTATAGGCCAACAGGAGGCGTGATAAGCGTCTTTGTCGGGAACCCCTTTGGATTCTGAGCATCCCCTGTTTGATTATCTGCCCTGCTCGTTCTGCCTGGCCGTTGATGCCAGCTTGAACGGTGCCGTTCTAACATGGTTAATTCCATTGCCTGCCGTGAAGTCCTGGAATTCAGTGCTTGTGAAGCACGGGCCATTGTCACTGACCAAGATGACCGGTAGACCGTGGGCGGCGAACATTGCCCATAGACTTTCCACCGTGGCAGAGGATGTGCTTGAAATTACAATGTCACACTCGATCCATTTGGAGTAGGCGTCTACTACAACCAAAAACATTTTCCCCATGAAAGGACCTGCGCAGTCCACATGGATGCGTGACCAAGGCTTGGCGGGCCATGGCCAGGGGCTAAGGGGGGCTTCCCTGGGCGCATTGCCCAGCTGGGCACACGTGTTGCACCTGCGAACACAAAGTTCCAGATCTACGTTTATCCCTGGCCACCAAACGTGTGACCTGGCAATTGCCTTCATCGTGGCAATGTCCGGGTGCTCATTGTGGAGTTCTCTGATGAACACCTCTCTGCCCATCTGGGGCATGACTACACGGTTTCCCCACAGTAGGCAATCGGCCTGAATCGAGAGTTCATCCTTGCGCCTGTGAAATGGTTTAAATTTCTCAGGGCATGCCCTGTACGTGGCTGCCCAGTCCCCATTCAGGACACATTTCTTGATGAGAGACAATAGCGGGTCTCTATTTGTCCAGACTTTAATCTGACGGGCTGTCACGGGTAAGCCTTCGCTTCCGAAATCTTCAACAGCCATGACCATTTCAGCAGCATGCTCGGTAGCCCCCTCAGTGGTGGCTAGTGGGAGCCTGCTGAGTGCATCGGCGCAGTTTTCGGTGCCCGGTCTGTGCCGAATTGTGTAGTCATAGGCGGCTAACATGAGTGCCCACCTCTGTATGCGGGCAGATGCGTTTGCATTTATGGCCTTGTTGTTGGCCAAAAGGGACGTTAGGGGTTTGTGATCTGTCTCCAGCTCAAATTTCCTGCCAAACAGGTACTGGTACATTTTCTTTACCGCATATACACATGCGAGCGCCTCCTTTTCTACCATCCCGTAGCCCCTTTCTGCCTGGGACAGACTTCTGGAGGCATAAGCTACCGGCTGTAACTGACCCTTGGCATTGACACGCTGCAACACACACCCGACACCATAGGACGACGCATCGCACGTTAACACAAGTTTCTTACATGGGTCATATAGCATTAACAGATTGTTGTAACATAACAAATTGCGTGCTCTATTAAAAGCCCTTTCCTGGCTGTCCCCCAGACCCATTCGCCACCTTTGCGTAGGAGCACGTGTAGCGGCTCTAGCAGCGTGCTCAATTTGGGAAGAAAGTTACCAAAATTGTTCAGGAGCCCCAGGAATGAACGCAGTTCCGTCGTGTTACGGGGTCTGGGTGCTCTCTGGATCGCTTCCGTCTTGGACGCAGTAGGGCTGATCCCGTGTGATGCTACCCTAATCCCCAGGAATTCTACCTTTTTCAGTCGCAGCCCTACCCGGTCCAGTCTGCGTAGCACCTCCTCCAGGTTGTGGAGGTGTTCTTCAGTATCGTAACCCGTAACGAGGATGTTGTCCTGAAAAACCACCATCCCTGGAATCGACTTGAGGAGGCTTTCCATATTTCGTTGGAAGATCGCGGCGGCCGAGTGAATCCTGAACGGACATCTGTTGTACTCAAACAACCCCTTGTGTGTCGTGATGGTGGTCAGCTTCTTCGACTCACTCGCCAGCTCCTGGGTCATGTAAGCTGAGATCAGGTCCAATTTTGAAAAAGTTTGCCACTGGATAGCATCGAAAAGAGGTCCTCCGCTCTCGGTAGCGGGTACTGGTCTTGGAGTGACACCCGATTGATGATGGCCTTGTAATCGCCACATATCCTGACCGACCCATCCGCCTTGAGCACCGGCACAATCGGGCTCGCCCAGTCACTGAATTCGACTGGCGAGATGATGCCTTCCCTCAGCAGGCGGTCCAATTCGCATTCACGTACGGCACCGCTCTGGCCTTGTGGTGTACTGGCCTGGCGTCTGAGTGTTTGTGAATCACTACCTTGGCCCCCATGAAAGTGCCAATGCCGGGTTGAAATAATGAGTCAAATTTGTCCAGGATCTGTGAGCATGATACTCGCTCCACAGAGGAAATTGCATTGATATCGCCCCATTTCCAGTTCATGACAGCAAGCCAACTCCTCCCCAGTAGTGCGGGACCGTCCCCCGGGACAACCCAGAGTGGCAACCTGTTCTCCGAATCTTTGTGGGTCACGACTACCGTGGTGCTGCCTAGCACCGGAATGATCTCCTTTGTGTATGTCTGTAGCTGTGCATCAATCGGCGATAATTTTGGCCTCCTGGCCTTGGACGCCCACAACTTTTTGAACTGTTTGATACCCATCAGGGACTGGCTGGCCCCCGTGTCTAGCTCCATTGATACTGGGATGCCATTGAGGAACACTTTCATCATTATCGGTGGCGTCTTGGTGTATGAACTGTATACGTGCTCCACATGAACTCGCTGAACTTCAGCTTCCAGCGATTTCCCCCAGCGTTTATTTCTGCAATTTCTGCAGGTATTTTGCTCACCTCTGCAAACTCCGGCTGAGTGTGTGCCTCCACGCCTCCAACATGAGCTGCTGTTTGAAACAAAAGGTCCCTTGCCAGTCGATCGTCCCTGACTGCCCCTGTTATTGCCCTTGAGTGCACCATTAACAGGTGTTGATGGCCCCATTACTGGCCGCATTGTCCCTTGCAATGGCGTGAATCGCCGTTCAGCTTGCCATTGTCTCTGTCGAACTCCCCCTCTGGATTCAACTACATGTTGGGGCATGCCCGACTGCCCTTGTCTGCCTGGAGAACTGTGTGCTGCTTTAACAATGTTGAATCTCTGTCCCAACCATTCCTTAACACAGTACCTCTCATCTGTTCTGCTAGTGGCCATGCTCGCGTGGTTTAAATCCCAGTTCCTTGTCGCCTTTGATACGTCCTTACTATACAGTATAAATGCACACGAGGCCCATGCTTGAGAGAAGGTCAGTCTGTGACCTGTCCTTTATTTCATAGCACTTAAGTGCTGGAAGTGGATGGAGCTTCCCCTTTTATATCCGAAGGTCCAGGTTAGGGGTGTCACCCACAAGTTCACCATCTAGTGGTCATTGTTCTCACAGTGTACAACTTAGGTCAGATTATACATGGGTTACAATGCTGGTTGAATACATGACAGGGCCCACATAGTCCATGTGAATACGTGACCATGGCCTGGTGGGCCAGGGCCACGGGCTGAGTGGGGCCTCCCTGGGGGCATTGCCCAGCTGGGCACACGCCGTGCACCTGCGAACCCAGTGTTCCAGGTCTGAGTCAATCCCTGGCCTTCATTAACACGATGCCAGGGTGCTCGCTATGGAGTTCCCTGATGAACACTTTCCTTCCTTTCTGGGGCATGACTACATGGCTGCCCCATAACAGGCAGTCGGCTTGGACGGAGAGTTCATCCATCCGTCTCTGAAACGGCCTGACTTCCTCGGGGCACGCCCAGTCAGGACACATTTCTTTATCATGGATAGGAGGGGGTCGCTGTTGGTCCAGAGTTTGATCTGGCAGGCTGTGATGGGGGAGCCCGCAGTGTCAAAAGCCTCAACGGCCATGACCATCTCGGCGCTCTGCTCCGACATCCCCTCGGTGGTGGCCAGTGGAAGCCTGCTGAGCGTGTTAGCGCAATTTTCGGTGCCTGGCCGGTGCCGTATGGTGTAGTCATACGCAGCCAGCGTGAGGGCCCATCGCTGTATGTGAGCTGACGCATTAGCATTGACAGCCTTGCTGTCGGACAACAGGGATGTTAACGGCTTGTGGTCCGTCTCTAGCTCGAACCGTCTGCCGAAAAGGTACTGGTGCATCTTTTTCACACCGTACACACACGCGAGTACCTCCTTTACGACCGTGCCGTATCCACGCTCTGCCTGGGAGAGCGACCTGGAGGCGTAAGCCACCGGTTGGAGTCAGCCGTCATCGTTACCCTGCTGCAAAATGCACCCAACCCCGTAGGATGACGCATCGCATGTTAAGACCAGTTTTTTACAGGGGTCATACAAAGTCAACAGTTTGTTGGAACACAGCAGGTTCCTCGCCTTATTGAAAGCCCGTTCTTGACAATCCCCCCAAGACCATTCACAACCTTTACGGAGGAGCATGTGTAACGGCTCCAACAATGTGCTTAAGTTCGGCAGGAAGTTCCCAAAATAGTTCAAGAGTCCCAGGAATGATTGCAACTCCGACGTGTTGCCGGGCCTGGGTGCCCGGCGAATCGCCTCAGTTTTTGATTCAGTGGGCTGGATCCCGTCTGCGGCAACCCTCCTGCCCAGGAACCCGACCTCTGGGGCCAAAAACACACACTTGGCCTTTTTCAGCCGCAGGCCTACCCGTTCCAATCGGCGTAGCACCTCCTCCAGGTTGCGGAGGTGTTCCTCAGTGTCTCGATCCGTTATAAGAATGTCGTCTTGGAACACGCTTGTTCCAGGGATGGACTTGAGTAAGCATTCCATGTTTCGCTGAAAGATAGCCGCTGCCGAACGAATGCCAAACGGGCACCTATTGTAAATAAATAATCCTTTGTGTGTCGTGATGGTGGTCAGAAACTTGGATTCTTCAGCCAGTTCCTGAGTCATGTAGGCCGAAGTGAGGTCCAGCTCCGTGAACAGCTTTCCACCTGCCAGTGTGGCAAAAAGGTCCTCCGCTCTCGGGAGCGGGTATTGGTCTTGCAGCGACACTCGGTTGATGGTGGCTTTGTAGTCGCCACAAATCCTAACCGAGCCATCTGCTTTGAGGACGGGAACAATGGGACTTGCCCAGTCGCTGAATTCAACGGGCGAAATTACGCCCTCTATGAGCAGCCTGTCCAGTTCACTTTCAATTTTCTCACGCATCACGTACAGCACCGCTCTGGCTTTGTGGTGCACTGGTCTGGCGTCCGGAGTGATGCGTATCACTACTTTGGTGCCTTTGAACGTTCCGACACCGGGTTGAAAGAGTGACTCGGAATTTTTGCTATACCTGCGAGCATGAACTTTGCTCCACGGATGAAATGGCGTGCACATCCCCCCATTTTCAATTCATCTCAGCTAGCCAACTCCTCCCCAAGAGCGCGAGGCCATTTCCCGGAACAATCCAGAGTGGCAGCCGGTTCTGTGATCCATTCTGCGTTACCACCAAGTTTGCACTGCCCAGCACTGGGATGATCTCTTTGGTGTACGTACGTAGCTGCTTCTCAATGCATTCCAATTTGGGCCTGCTAGCTCTGTGTGGCCATAGTTTCTCAAATTGTTAGGTGCTCATGAGAGACTGGTTAGCTCCCGTATCCAGCTCCATGTGCACCGGGATGCCATTCAGTAAGACTTTTATCATCATGGGTGGCGTTTTGGTGTATGAGCTGTGGACGTCGGCCACATGAACTCTCTGAACTTCAGCATCCATGGTTGTTCCCCAGGCCTCATCCTGCATTTCAGACCCCTCGTCTGGTTCGTCTGTCTCGCAGACTAGCCTCGCTACTGCCTTTTTGCACATCCTGGCCAGGTGTCCCTTGACATTACAAATCCTGCAGGTGTAAAGTTGGAACCTGCAGATTTTTGCAGTGTGTCTGCTCCCACATCTCCAACATGAGCTGAGATTGCTGTTTACAAAAGGGCTATTCCCAGACATTCCTCTCTGACGGCTCGTTTGGCTGTTTCTAAGCACTCTGATGGAGGGTGTTAATTGTCCAATCACAGGATGCATTGTTCCTCATGATGGCGTGAATTGCCGATCCCCTTTCTATTGTTCCTGTTGCAGGCCCACCCTGGAGCTAGTTGCTGCCTGGACGGTGTCGAATTGCCCTTGCCTGCCTGTGGGGTTCTGTGTCCTTTTTACAACATTAATTCCCTGGTTCATCGCAACATTGAAACCAGGGCTGTGTGCGTAAATTAGCTTGGTCTCCTCTTCCCCTGCCATGAAGGTCTGAGTTATCAACGCTGCCCCTTCTAAAGTCAAATCCTTAGTCTTTATGAGCTTCCTGAAAATGCCGGCATGATTAATGCCCTCGATGAAAAAGCCCCTTAACATCTCCCCCCTGCAGGCATCGGAGAACTTACAGAGACTGGCCAGACGCTGCAGTTCCACCACGAAGTCCGAGATGTTTTGACCCTCGCGACGCCGGTGAGAATAGAACCGGTGCCGGGCCATGTGTACGCTACTTGCCAGCTTGAGATGCTCACTGATCAGCTGGCTGAGCTCTTCGAAGGACTTTTCCGCTGGCTTTTGGGATGCGAGCAGGTCTTTCATCAGCGCATACGCCTGTGGACCACAGCTGGTCTAGATGCGCCCTCCGCTTGTCAGCCGCTGCCTCTTCCAGCCAATCCTTTGTGACAAAGCTCTGCTGGAGTCTTTCCACAAAGTCGTCCCAGTCCTCACCCACACAGTAGCGCTCCTCTGTGCCACCGGTGGCCACCTTGTGGTTCGGTGATTCCAAATTCTCATCGCCAGATGTAGTGTCTCTGCACCTTGTTACAAACTCACACGAGGCATGGATATATCAGACACGGTCACTCTGTGACCTTCACTTTATTTCCAGGACTGAAAAGTGCTGATCCTGGGTGGGACCTCCCCTTTTATACCTGGAAACCCAGGTGAGGAGCTCACTCCCTGTGGTCAGGGTGTGCATTACAAGGGTACAGGTACAGTATACATGAGTTACAGTTACATCCTTATAGTCATTGCAAGGTGGTGAAATACATGACAGACAGCAGTAGCAATTCCGCAAAAAAGTTAATGCCGGGGCACTTAGAGACCCAACTAAGAGAGCCTATACAGCCAGCGCCTCACAGCCAATCTGGGATGCCCTGAGATGCTGAATGCCCACAGCGCTTGGTCTGCCCTCCAGGCCTCTATAACCAGTGCCTATGAAGAGACACTTGGTCACTCAACCAGAAAACATCAGGACTGGTTTGATGAAAATGAACAGAAGATCGAAGAACTAATAGATCACAAGCGCAAAGCATTTCTGAGCCTCAAGCAACAACCCAATTCAGGAGCTGCGAAACAACATTACAGACGGCTCAAGGCTCAGGTCCAACAAAAAACCCGGGACCTAAAGAACAGGTGGTGGATGGAGAAAGCACAGGAGATACAACAACTGGCCAACAGCCACGATATGCGAGGACTTTTCACTGGAGTCAAGGCCACCTACTGTCCAAACTCCCAAGGCTCCATCTCACTCAGCCAAGAACGGGGAAACACTCATCAAGGACACCGAGGCTGTCAGGGCCCGATGGAAGGAGCACATTGAAGATCTCCACAATCGACTCTGCCTTTGACTCGAGTGTTCTCGACTCCAACCCGCAGCATGCGACCCGCCATCAACTCAGTGAAACTCCAACGTTGCACGAGGTTGGCAAAGCCATAAAATAGCTGAAGAATCACAAGGCTACGGGTACGGATGGAATCCCTGCTGAGGCGCCAAAGTATGGTGGAGAGGCGCTGTTGGTGCGGATACATGACCTCATCTCTCTCATCTGGAGGGAGGAGAGCATGTCAGGGAATCTCAGAGATGCAGTGATCGTGACCATTTTTTTAAAAATGCAGGGAGCAGCGCCAACTCTTATACATATCCTTTTTCGATCTTACAAAGGTCTTTGACGCTGTCAACCGCGAGGGTCAATGGAGCGTCCTCCTCCGTTTCGGATTCCCCGAAAAGTTTGTCGACATCCTTCGCCTGCTTCACAATGACATGCAGGCCGTGATCCTTACCAACGGATCCACTACAGACCCAATTCACGTCCGGACTGGGGTCAAACAGGGCTGCGTCATCGCTCCAACCCTCTTCTCAATCTTCCTCGCTGCCATGCTCCACCTCACAATCAACAAGCTCCCCGCTGGAGTGGAGCTAAACTGCAGAACCAGTGGGAAGCTGTTTAACCTACGCCGCCTCCAGGCCAGGTCCAAGATCACCACAACCTCTGTCATTGAGCTGCAGTATGCAGACGACGCCTGCGTCTGCACACATTCAGAGGCTGAACTCCAGGATATAGTCAATGTATTCACTAAGGCATATGAAAGCATGGGCCTTACGCTTAACATCCGTAAGACAAAGGCCCTCCACCAGCCTGTCCCCGCCGCACAGCACTGACCCCCAGTCATCAAGATTCACGGCGCAGCCTCGACAACGTGGACCATTTCCCATATCTCGGGAGCCTCTTATCAACAAAGGCAGACATTCATGCGGAGATTCAACATCGCCTCCATTGTGCCAGTGCAGCCTTCGGCCATCTGAGGAAAAGAGTGTTTGAAGACCTGGCCCACAAATCTACCACCAAGCTCATGGTTTACAGGGCTGTAGTAATACCCGCCCTCCTGTATGGGTCTGAGGCATGGACGATGTATAGAAGGCACCTTAAGTCGCTGGAGATATATCACCAACCATGTCTCCGCAAGATCCTGCAAATCTCCTGGCGCACCAACATCAGCGACCTCGACCAGGCTAACATCCCCAGTATTGAAGCACTGACCACACTCGATCAGCTTTGCTGGGCAGGCCACATAGTTCCCATGCCAGACACGACACTCCCTAAGCAAATGCTTTATGAGGAGCTCTGTCATGGTAAACGAGCCAAAGGAGGACAGTGGAAACGTTATAAGGACACCCTCAAAGCCTCCCTGGTAAAATACGACATCACCACTGACACCTGAGAGATTCTGGCCGAAGACCGCCCGAGGTGGAGAAATTGCATCCGGGAGGGCATTGAGCTCTTCGAGTCTCGACGCAAAGAACGTGAAGAGGCCAAGCGCAGGCAGCGGAAGGAGCGCGTGGTAAACCAGCCCCACTGACCCCTTCCCTCGACGAATGTCTGTCCCACTTGTGATAGGATCTGTGGCTCTCGTATCGGACTGTTCAGCCACCAGAGAACTCACTTTGGGAGTGGAAGCAAGTCCTTCTCGATTCTGAGGGACTGCCTATGATGATGATATATATGTGGACTTGTATTTACACTGTACAGCCACCAGAGGGCTCATCCCCTGGAGTCCCAAGGGATCCCATAATCCCTTGGGAGCACAGGTATTTAAGGAGGCTTCACAGGTTGGAGAGGCACTCTGGAGACCTTCAATAAAAGACTACGGTCACACTTTACTTTGAGCTCACAGTGTTCAGTCAACTGCCAATGAGATACAGATAACGAACCCAAAGATGCAGAGAACAGTGGGCATCCTAGAGAAATTTTCAGAGCGAGATGATTGGGAAACTTTTGTGGAGCGACTCGACCAATACTTCATGGCCAACGAGCTAGATGGGGAAGAGAGCGCTGTCAAACGAAGGGCGATCCTCTTCACCGTCTGTGGGGCACCCACGTATGGCCTCATGAAGAATCTGCTCACTCCAGTGAAACCCACGGAGAAATTGTACGACGATTTGTGCACACGGGTCCGACAGCATTTGAACCCGAAGGAAAGCGTTCTGATGGCGAGGTACCAGTCCGACACCTGCAAAAGGTCTGAAGGCCAGGAAGTGGCGAGTTATGTCGCCGAACTAAGACACCTTACAGGACATTGCGAATTTGAAGGACATTTGGAGCACATGCTCAGAGACTTTTTCGTACTTGTCATTGGCCACGAAACCATACTTCGCAAACCTTTGACTGTAGAGACCCCAACCTTGAGTAAGGCCATAGCGATAGCCCAGGCGTTCATTGCCACCAGTGACAATACGAAGCAAATCTCTCAGCACACAAGTGCTGCTACAAGTACTGTGAACAAAGTGATGTTGTTTTCGAATCGTAAAGTACAGGGCAGGTCACACTTACCTGCAGCTGCACGTCCGCAGATGACTCAGAGTCCACCATCAAGGGTGATGAATGCAAGGCCATTAACACCTTGTTGGCGCTGCGGGGGTGATCATCGTTTCCATTCATGCCGATTCAAAGGGTACGTTTGCAAGGGCTGTGGAACAATGCGACAAGTGTGCAGGCGAGATGCTAAGCCTATTAAACCTGCAACCACCAGGTTGCAAAGGAGGACAGATCCACGGCGGATCACGACGAACCAGAGCCTCAGATATAGGAGGCAGATGTACATGGGGTGCACACATTCACCATGAATTGTCCCCCAATAATGCTGAATGTTGAACTAAATGGACTTCCGGTGTCAATGGAGCTGGACACGGGCACGAGCCAGTCCATATTGGGCAAAAAGACTTTCGAAAGATTGTGGTGCAACAAGGCCTCAAGGCCAGTCTTAACTCCAGTTCGCACGAAACTAAGAACTTACACGAAAAAATTGATTCCTGTCATCGGCAGTGCAACCGTAAAGGTCTCCTACGATGGCGCAGTGCACAAGCTACCACTCTTATGGTACCGGGCGATTGTCCCACGCTGCTCGGCAGGAGCTGGCTGGGAAAGATACGCTGGAACTGGGACGACGTCCGAGCGCTATCGCCCACTGACGACACTTTGTGTGCCCAGGTTTTAAACAAATTTCCTTCGCTGTTCGAACCAGGCATTGGGAAATTCCAAAGAGCAAAAGTGCAGATCCACCTAATTACGGGGGCGCAATCCTGCCATCATAAAGCGAGAGCAGTACCGTACATGATGAGAGAAAGAGTAGAGATCGAGCTAGACTGGCTGCAAAGAGAGGGCAATATATCTGCAGAAACTGCAATGTCAGCGGTCACTTGGCACATATGTACAGGAAGCCTGCAGCCAGGTTGATGTACAAGGAGGACGGGCCCGATGTAAGCCCTACGAGGTCAAATGAATACCTGGGAGAAATCGCTGGAAACTGAAGTTCAGCAAGTTCATGTGGAGCACATATACAGTTCATATACCAGGACGCCACCGATAACGATGAAAGTGCTCCTCAATGGCATCCCAGTATCAATGGAGCTAGACACGGGGGCCAGCCAGTCCCTGATGAGTATCAAACAGTTCAAAAGGTTGTGGGTGTCCAAGGCCAGGACGCCAAAATTATTGCCGATTTTCGCACAGCTACGGACATATACAAAGGAGATCATTCCAGTGCTTGGCAGCGCCATAGTAGTCGTAACCCACAAAGATTCGGAGAACAGGTTGCCACTCTGGATTGTCTCGGGGGACGGTCCCGCACTACTGGGGAGGAGTTGGCTTGCTGTTATGAACTGGAAATGGGCTGATGTCAATGCAATTTCTTCTGTGGAGCGAGTATCATGCTCACAGGTCCTGGACAAATTTGACTCATTATTTCAACCTGGCATCGGTACTTTCATGGGGGCCAAGGTAGTGATTCACATAAACCCGGACGCCAGGCGAGTACACCACAAGGTTAGAGCGTTGCCGTACGTGATGCGGGAAAAGATAGAAGGCGAATTGGACCGCCTGCTGAGGGAAGGCATCATCTCGCCAGTCGAATTCAGTGACTGGGCGAGCCCGATCATGCTGATGCTCAAGGCGGATGGGTCAGTCAGGATATGTGGCGATTACAAGGCCACCATCAGTCGGGTGTAACTCCAAGACCAGTACCCGCTTCCGAGAGTAGAGGACCTCTTTGCGACGCTATCCGGTGGCAAACTTTTTTCAAAATTGGACCTGACCTCAGCTTACATGACGCAGGAGCTGGTGAGTGAGTCAAAGAAGCTGACCACCATCATGACACACAAGGGGTTGTTTGAGTGTAACAGATGTCCGTTCGGGATTCGTTCGGCCGCCGCGATCTTTCAACGAAATATGGAAAGCCTCCTCAAGTCGATTCCAAGGACGGTGCTTTTTCAGACGACAAACTCATCACGGGTCGCGACACTGAAGAACACCTCCACAACCTGGAGGAGGTGCTACGCAGACTGGACCGGGTAAGGCTGCGACTGAAAAAAGCAAAGTGCGTCTTCTTAGCTCCAGAGGTAGAATTCCTGGGGATGAGGGTAGCAGCAGATGGGATCAGACCCACTGAGCCCAAAATGGAAGCGATCCAGAGAGCACCCAGACCCCATAACACGAAGGACCTGCGTTCCTGGGGCTCCTTAACTATTTTGGTAACTTTCTTCCCAAATTGAGCACGCTTTTAGAGCCGCTACACATGCTCCTACGCAAAGGTTGCAATTGGGTCTGGGGGGACAGCCAGGAAAGGGCTTTTGATAGAGCACGCAACTTGTTATGCTCCAACAAATTGCTAACGTTATATGACCCGTGTAAGAAACTTGTTCTAACGTGCGATGCGTCGTCCTATGGGGTCGGGTGTGTGTTGCAGCATGTGAATGCCAATGGTCAGTTACAGCCGGTAGCTTATGCCTCCAGAAGCCTGTCCCAGGCAGAAAGGGGCTATGGAATGGTAGCAAAGGAAGCACTAGCATGTGCATATGCAGTAAAAAAAATGCACCAGTACCTGTTTGGCAGGAAATTTGAGCTGGAGACAGATCACAAACCCCTAACGACCCGTTTGGCCGATAACAAAGCCATAAATGCGAATGCATCGGCCCGCATACAGAGGGGGGCACTTACGTTAGCCGCCTATGACTACACAATTTGGCACAGACCGGGCACTGAAAACTGCGCCGATGCACTCAGCAGGTTCCCACTAACCACCACAGAGGGGGCAACCAAGCATGCTGCTGAGATGGTCATGGCTGTTGAAGCTTTCGAAAGCGAAGGTTCACCTGTGACAGCCCATCAGATTAAAGACCCGCTACTGTCTTTAGTTAAGAAATGTGTCCTGAATGGGGAATGGGCAGCCACGTACGGGGCATGCTCTGAGGAATTTAAACCGTTTGATAGGCGCAAGGATGAATTCTCGATTCAGGCCGATTGCGTACTGTGGGCAAACCGAGTTGTCATGCCCCAGAGGGGCAGCGAGGTGTTTATCAGAAAACTTTACAATGAGCACCCAGGCATCGTCATGATGAAGGCAATTGCCAGGTCACATGTTTGGTGGCCGGGGTAGATGCAGACCTGGAACTTTGTGTTCGCAGGTGCAACACGTGTGCTCAGCTGGGCAACGCACCCAGGGAAGCCGCCCTTAGCCCTTGGTCCTGGCCCGCCAAGCCATGGTCACGCATCCATGTGGACTACACAGGTCCTTTCATGGGAAAAATGTTTTTGTTTGTAGTAGACGCCTACTCCAAATGGATTGAGTGTGCCATTTCAAATTCAAGCACATCCTCTGCCACGGTAGAAAGTCTACGGGCAATGTTCGCCGCCCATGGTCTACCGGACATCTTGGTCAGCGACAATGGCACGTGCTTCACAAGCACTGAATTCCAAGACTTCATGGCAAGCAATGGAATCAACCATGTCAGAATGGCACCATTCAAGCCGGCCTCAAACGGCCAGGCGGAACAAGTAGTGCAGATAATCAAACAGGGGAAGCTCAGATTCCAAGGGCGTTCCCTACAAAGCCGCTTATCACGTCTCCTGTTGGCCAATAGATCCCGACCACACTCGCTCACAGGGGTTCCACCCGCAGAGTTGCTAATGAAAAGGATGCTCAAAACCAGGTTATTCCTTATACACCCTACTATGAAAGAAATTGTTGAGAGCAGGCGTCAGTCACAATGTGACTACCATGACAGGAATGCGAGGACGCAATGTATTGATGTCAATGACCCTGTCTTTGTCCTCAACTACGCTGCAGGGCCCAAATGGCTCGCAGGCACTGTGGTTGCCAAAGAGGGAAATAGGATTCTGGTAGTTAAACTTACCAATGGACAAATCTGCCGCAAACACATGGATCAAACTAAAAGGGGGTTCAGCAACCCCTTAGAAGAAGCAGAGGAAGAACACCGATACAGAGTTCACTCCACCACAGGTGACCGAACACCAGAACCAAGTGGAGGAGAGCCCAGTCACTGTGGGCAGTCCAGACAGGCCTGAGGCACCGCAAACAGCAGACACTCAGGCCAGCGTCCAACAACCACAGCCCCAACTCAGGCGCTCTACAAGGGAGCGTAAACCACCAGAGAGACTCAACCTGTGATCCCAATAAGACTTTGGGGGGGAGGTGATGTCATGTATTCAACTATCATTGTAACCCATGTATAAGCTGACCTAAGTTGTACACCTTGAGAACATTGACCACAAGGGGGTGAACATGTGGGAGACACTCCTAACCTGGATTTTCAGGTATAAAAGGGGAAGCTCCACCCATCTTCATCACTTGAGGTCTTGGTAATAAAGGTAACTGGTCACAGAGTGACCTTCTCTCAAGTATGGGCCTCATGTGCATTTATACTGTATAGTAAGGACATATCAGATGTATTGTGTACTGCAACGCAGTAAATAATTAAACAGAACCAGGCAGATTTTCGGAGGCTTCCGAGAGTGCTGCCTGCCATGTTAGGAGCTGTGTGTGCTTGTGCTCTGTGAATATAGCACATTTGGCGGTGAAAGGGGAATTTTCAGATGATTTAAAGCTTAAATTTTATTGGTGAAGGATTCAGCCAGACGACAGAGAGACTTTGGAAGTTTCTGTCTTTGGAAAAAAGCTACAAAATGCGAGGTAAAATACAGCACATGGTGTGAACAGCCTGAGATTAAAATGGCAGCACCCGCAGGTGAAATGGGACATTTGGGGGAATAGAGACACGACCGGGAATGTTTTAAAGCGTATGTGGATCGGCTAGAAATGTATTTCACTGCAAATAACATAATCGAAGTTCCAGACAATGCACTCCAGAACCGGGCTGTGTTGGAATGTAAGAAAGCGACCTTCTTATCAGAGGCAGGTCCGGCATTATACGAAACCTTATAAATCTGCTTGTGCCTGACGAGCCAAAGGACACAACGCTTAAAGAGATTTTAACGAAGCTGGAGCAGCACTGTAACCCCAAACTGGTAGAAATTGCTGAAAGCTATCGTTTCAGGATTTGGAATCAAAAAGCTGATGAAAGTATCAGTGATTACATCGTAGCATTAAAAAAGCTATCGATGCACTGCAATTTTGGAAACTTTCAAAACCGAGCATTACGGGATCGTTTTGTTTGTGTGATACCATCAGAAGGAAGTTATTGAAGACGGATAACTTGATTTTTGAGATTGCTTGTCAGATAGCAAGGTCGATGGGCATGGCCGAACAATATTCCCGAGAATTAAATATTAATTACGGTCGTCAGTCAACCGAGGTAAATCACCTGCAAGTTCAAGGTAAAAGATGGTGGTGGCCCAAGGTCTTAGAAACTGGAAATTCTAACAGAGCGTCAAAGTCGTGCTATAGATGCCTGGGACAACACATGGCTCAAAGTTGTCCATACGTGAAGGAAGAGTGTTTCTTCTGCAGGAAGTCTGGGCATCTTGCGAAGGTATGCCAACTGAAGAGTAAACCAGCTTTCAAAGCTATGAGTCCAGCGTTCACAGCTATGAGTAGAAATCCCAAGAGACTACATAGCATGGAAGAACAACAACAGGACGAGGAGATGTTCGAGTTAAACGTCATCAGGAGCACGAGGTTAACGGACAGCGATTCGGAAAGCATCAAAATCCACATAGATGTTGCGGGATTCAAGATACCAATGGAAATTGACATGGGTGCATCCGTGAGTGTAGTACCGGAGTCACTGTACCACGACAAATTGCGTGATTTCCAACTAGAGAATTCCAAGATAGAGCTGCGAGGCTACTCGGGAGAGAAAATTTCTGTGGTAGGTTGTATCACCGTACCGGTGAAATATAAAGATCAATTTCAGAACTTGCTTCTAATAGTAATGAAAGGAGACGAGTCTGCAGTCCTAGGAAGAAATTGGTTGAGCTCACTGAAGCTGGATTGGAGTAAGATTTTCTGTGTGGAAGCGAGATTTTCATCAACGGATGAGGTTATCAAGAAGCATCCGAAGGTGTTCTGCGATACGGGCAGTCCGTTTCAAGATTTAAGGCGAGTGTCAGGGTACAGAAGGACACTAGATCGGTTTACTACAAGCCATGTTCCGTACCATATGCACTCAAGGAGAAAGTTGAGCAAGAACTCAAAAGACTAGAGACGGAGAATATTATTTGTAAGATAGATCGATATAATTGGGCTACACCCATTGTTGTTGTACCTAAGTCCGATGGTAAGGTAAGATTGTGTGGTGATTATAAAGTAACCGTAAACCAGGTTCCAGAGGGTAATGTCCCCAATACATTGCCGAATTAGAAGATTTGTTCACAACACTGACAGGTGGTCAGATCTATTCAAGACTAGATCTTACGAATGCCTACTTACAGCCCCGAACAGCAATCCTCCATCCAAAGTCCTCAGTTCCAACATTAGCTGCAGCCCGAATGCAAAGATGGGCTTTGATTTTGTCAGCATATACATATGATATTGAATACAGACGATCAGCTGATCACAGTAATGCTGATGCAATGTCTAGATTGCTTTCCCCATCACAAGTTACACCCGTTAGGGAAGAAGTGTTTTATTTTTCATACATTGATGAACTGCCAGTCACAGCTGAAGAGATTGGTAGAGCAACCAAACGTGACCCCGTGATGTCAAAGGTGTATGAGTATAGTGCAAATGGATGGCCAAACCAGATAACAGATAAAGATACACATCCATTCTTCATTCGTAAGAATGAATTATCAGTCAATAAAGATTGTACCATGTGGGGTGCAAGAGTGGTTATACCAAATAAATTCAGGTCCAAATTATTAGGAGACCTCCATGACCAGCACCTGGGAATGTGCTTGGCCAACAGTTTTGCATGCAGTTATTTATGGTGGCCAGGTCTTGATAAAGGTATAGAGTACATCGTGAGTCAGTGTACAACATGTCAATCGGTAAGCAAGTAACCACCACCAGTACCATTACAGCCATGGAAATGGCATCCCAGGGTGTGGCAAAGGCTACATATTGATTTTGCTGAGTTAGAAGGACAACAATTGTTCATTGTGATTGATAGCCATTCGAAGTGGGTTGAGGTGTTTCCAATGTGGAAAATAACAACAAGTAAAACATTGGACATTTTGCGAAAATTATTTTCTTCATTTGGCCTCCCTGAAGAAATTGTTTCGGATAATGGACCACACTTTCATTCAGAAGAATTTGCACAATTCACGAGCAAAAATGGTGTGAAACATACCAAGGTTCCACCATACCATCCTGCTTCGAATGGTGCAGCAGAGCGCACTGTACAAATTGTAAAACGTGCCCTCATAAAACAAATGTTAGATCCAAATCCAAGGAAACGACAGTTGTCATTGGATCACATATTGCCTAATTTTTTGATTACATACGAAATACTCCTCATACTACTGCTGGTAGAACACCAGCAGAGTTGTTTCTCAAACGACAGTAACGAACCAGATTCTCGTTGTTAAAGCCAAATTTGGCACAGTCCGTAGAAGAGACACAATTAAGACAGAAAGAGAATCATAATAGAGGTAGAGTAAAAGAGAAAAGTGTGAAATTAAACCAGAAGGTGAGAGTGAAGAACCATCACCATAAATGGTTAAAGTGGTTGCCAGGAAGAGTGGTGAAGATATGTGGTCCTCGCACATATTTGGTAAAGATGTTTTATAATGGACAGGTTAGGTTTGTTCATATTGATCATATTTTACCTACAGACATGGAAGGAGTTGAAGGTGGGAATAATTCAATTATTTCTGACTCATCAGATAGTTTTGATACACCAGTAGCAAATCCTAAATCCAATGTACTGGAAACAAATCCAGGAGAGAATCAGAATGAAAGTCTGAGTCCGAGTCAGGAAAACAAAGAGCCTGAAGTTAGAGTGAGTTCAAATGAAAATCAAGGAAATTTCGTGGAGGAAAACGTTCCTCATGATGAGCCTCGAATGAGTGTGAAATCAACACCATGCTTGGAAGGTTCTGTTCGAGAGCGAAGGTATCCTCTTCGAAAGAAAAATAAGTCGTAAAGTTTAATTTGTAAATATGGAAAAAAAAATAAGTTTATATCCTGTGCTATGTATAAACATGAAAGTTATGTATGATTTTGTTATGATGGCTTCTTCATTAAGGAGGGAGAAGTATAATGTCTGTAAGCTTGTAATGTTTGTAGCTCCACACTGTGGATGTGGACGTATTGTGTACTGCAACTGCAGTTAATAATTAAACAGAACCAGGCAGATTTCCGGAGGCTTCCGAGAGAACTGCCTGCCATGTTAGGAGCTGTGTGTGCTTGTGCTCTGTGAATATATCACAACTTCCGTCTCTCTTGCAGGTCAAGGTGGATACGAACTATTGCACCCATGTCTGGGAGCAACTGGTCTGAGCAGAAACCTTGACTTTGGTTGGGAGGGCTTTAAACTAGCTTGGCGAGGGGATGGGAACCCAGGAGAGGGCTCTGAGCTAGTTAGAGTGGGTGAGAGCTCAGATGAACAGAACCCCATGCAAAAGGCAGGAGGCAACAGAGCAGAGTAGCACTGGGGTAAGTGTAAACCACAAGGTGATAGGAAGAGACAATATGTATGAATATAAAGGGGCTGCAGGAGGAGTCAAAACTAAAAATCATGGTTCAAAAACTAGTATTAAAACACTCTACCTAAACGCATGCAGCATTCGAAATAAAGTAAATGAGTTGACGGCACAAATCATTACAAATGGGTATGATTTAGTGGCCATTACAGAAACGTGGTTGCAGGGTGGCCAAGACTGGGAATTAAACATACAGGGGTATCTGACAATTCGGAAAGATAGACAAGAAGGGAAAGGAGGTGGGGTAGCTCTGTTAATAAAGGATGATATCAGGGCAGTTGTGAGAGACGATATTGGCTCTAATGAACAAAATGTTGAATCATTGTGGGTGGAGATTAGAGATGGTAAGGGGAAAAAGTCACTGGTGGGCGTAGTTTATAGGCCCCCAAAAAATAACTTCACGGTGGGGCGGACAATAATCAAGGGAATAATGGAGGCATGTGAAAAAAGAATGGCAGTAATCATGGGGGATTTTAACGTACATATCGATTGGTCAAATCAAATCGCATGGGGTAGCCTTGAGGAGGAATTCATAGAATGCATACGGGATTGTTTCTTAGAACAGTATGTTACAGAACCTACAAGGGAACAAGCTATCTGAGATCTGGTCCTGTGTAATGAGACAGGAATAATAAACGATCTCCTAGTAAAAGATCCTCTCGGAATGAGTGATCACAGTATGGTTGAATTTGTAATACAGATTGAGGGTGAGGAAGTCGTGTCTCAAACAAGCGTACTATACTTAAACAAAGGGGACTACAGTGGGATGAGGGCAGAGTTGGCTAAAGTAAACTGGGAACACAGACTAAATGGTGGCACAATTGAGGAACAGTGGAGGGCTTTTAAGGAGCTCTTTCATAGTGCTCAACAAAAATATATTCCAGTGAAAAAGAAGGGCGGCAAGAGAAGGGATAACCAGCCGTGGATAACCAAGGAAATAAAGGAGAGTATCAAATTAAAAACCAGTGCGTATAAGGTGGCCAAGGTTAGTGGGAAACTAGAAGATTGGGAAAATTTTAAACGACAGCAAAGAATGACTAAGAAAGCAATAAAGAAGGGGAAGATAGATTACGAATGTAAACTTGCGCAAAACATAAAAACAGATAGTAAAAGCTTTTACCGATATATAAAATGGAAAAGAGAGACTAAAGTAAATGTTGACCCCTTAGAAGATGAGAAAGGGGATTTAATAATGGGAAATGTGGAAATGGCTGAGACCTTAAACAATTATTTTGCTTCGGTCTTCACAGTGGAAGATACAAAAATCATGCCAAAAATTGCTGGTCACGGGAATGTGGGAAGGGAGGACCTTGAGACAATCACTATCACTAGGGGGGTAGTGCTGGTCAGGCTAATGGGACTCAAGGTAGACAAGTCCCCTGGTCCTGATGAAATGCATCCCAGGGTATTAAAAGAGATGCCGGAAGTTATAGCAGATGCATTCGTTATAATCTACCAAAATTCTCTGGACTCTGGGGAGGTACCAGCGGATTGGAAAGCAGCTAATGTAACGCCTCTGTTTAAAAAAGGGGACAGACAAAAGGCAGGTAACCATAGGCCAGTTAGTTTAACATCTGTAGTGGGGAAAATGCTTGAAGCTATCATTAAGGAAGAAATAGCGGGACATCTAGATAGGAATAGTGCAATCAAGCAGACGCAACATGGATTCATGAAGGGGAAATCATGTTTAACTAATTTACTGGAATTCTTTGTGGATATAACGAGCATGGTGCATAGAGGTGTACCGATGGATGTGGTGTACTTAGATTTCCAAAAGGCATTCGATAAGGTGCCACACAAAAGGTTACTGCAGAAGATAAAGATAGCCGGAGTCAGAGGAAATGTAATAGCATGAATAGAGAATTGGCTGGCTAACAGAAAGCAGAGAGTCGGGATAAATGGGTCCTTTTCGGGTTGGAAATCGGTGGTTAGTGGTGTGCCACAGGGATTGGTGCTGGGACCACAACTGTTTACAATATGCATAGATGACCTGGAAGAGGGGACAGAGTGTAGTGTAACAAAATTTGCAGATGACACAAAGATTAGTGGGAAAGCGGGTTGTGTAGAGGACACAGAGAGGCTGCAAAGAGATTTAGATAGGTCAAGCGAATGGGCTAAGGTTTGGCAGATAGAATACAATGTCGGAAAATGTGAGGTCATCCACCTTGGGGAAAAAAACAGTAAAAGGGAACATTATTTGAATGGGGAGAAATTGCAACATGCTGCAGTGCAGAGGGACCTGGGGTCCTTGTGCATGAATCCCAAAAAGTTAGTTTGCAGGTGCAGCAGGTAATCAGGAAAGCGAATGGAATGTTGGCCTTCATTGCGAGAGGGATGGAGTACAAAAGCAGGGAGGTCCTGCTGCAACTGTACAGGTATTGGTGAGTCCGCACCTGGAGTACTGTGTGCAGTTTTGATCACCTTACTTAAGGAAGGATATACTAGCTTTGGAAGGGGTGCAGAGACGATTCACTAGGCTGATTCCGGAGATGAGGGGGTTACCTTATGATGATAGATTGAGTAGACTGGGTCTTTACTCGTTGGAGTTCAGAAGGATGAGGGGTGATCTTATAGAAACATTTAAAATAATGAAGGTGATCGACAAGATAGAGGCAGAGAGGTTGTTTCCACTGGTCGGGGAGACTAGAACTAGGGGGCACAGCCTCAAAATACGGGGGAGCCAATTTAAAACCGAGTTGAGAAGGAATTTCTTCTCCCAGAGGGTTGTGAATCTGTGGAATTCTCTGCCCAAAGAAGCTGTTGAGGCTAGCTCATTGAATATATTCAAATCACAGATAGATAGATTTTTAACCAATAAGGGAACTAAGAGTTATGGGGAGCGGGCGGGTGAGTGGAGCTGAGTCCACGGCCAGATCAGCCATGATCTTGTTGGGTGGTGGAGCAGGCTCGAGGGGCTAGATGGCCTACTCCTGTTCCTAATTCTTATGTTCTTATATTCTTATTAATGTTGGGGAAGTCCAGAACCAGGGGTCACAGTCTAAGGATAAGGGGTAAGCCATTTAGGACCGAGATGAGGAGAAACTTCTTCACCCAGAGAGTGGTGAACCTGTGGAATTCTCTACCACAGAAAGTTGTTGAGGCCAATTCACTAAATATATTCAAAAAGGAGTTAGATGTAGTCCTTACTACTGGGGGGATCAAGGGGTATGGCGAGAAAGCAGGAATGGGGTACTGAAGTTGCATGTTCAGCCATGAACTCCTTGAATGGCGGTGCAGGCTCGAAGGGCTGAATGGCCTACTCCTGCACCTATTTTCATTGTTTCTATGTTTCTATGTTTTGACGTAACCTGCCGCACTACTCCCTGGAGACTTCAGGCACTTCAAATAAGATAACCAACCGCCAAACCTTTGTACAAGAGCCAATAGAAATCAATCAGCAACTAACCAGAAAGCAATTGATGATCCCTTAAATAGCGCTGATGGGTCCTTCCTGCTGCTGAACACATGTTCAGCTGCGTGTCTGTAAGAGACTGTAGCATTGCGGTTGAAAATTGTACGCTGACTGACGTCACAATCTGTGTAATGCATATTTCTGGCACTCACTCCCAGAGTCCGCACTACCAACCTACCCAAAATGGAGTCCGGAACAGCCTGCATCAGAAGTGGACACCAATTTGAACCCGAATCGGCACCTGTAGCGCCAAAAGAATGGCCACTATAGAGCTGGATTAAGCGGCATGTATTTGGGTATTATCACATTGCTGTGTGTGGGTGCTTGCTGTGCGCAAATTGACTGTCGCATTTCCTACATTACAACAGTGACTACACTTCAAAAGTACTTCACTGGCTGTAATGCGCTTTGGGATGTCCTGGAAGGTGCTATATAAATGCACAGTAAATCTATGTAAATGTATGGGGGAAGCTTGTGTGTAATGTGACCACATGCCCAAAACAATGGCCCTGAAATTCCAATGAGCATGCGCTAAAAATCGGCTTTTACGATCTGTCAAGTTTCTGGCTTGACAGATCTCGCACATATTGGGAGCGAGGACACTTGCAGGGCAAAATTTCTGATATTTACAAATATCTTGCCCTGCAAATGTCCTTTAAAATTTTGTGCCTGAAAAAGCAGGCATATAGCAGGTGTACAGGTGCAAGTGTTTAAAAATACACAGAAACATTTTTAAATAAAGTTATAAAAACACATTTTATTGTTAAAAACCCTCCCCATTGCGGTAAGTTTATTTTAAGGCTTAATTAAAAAAACTTTTTAAAAAGTCGGGAAAATTTTTTTTTACAAGTACTTTAATTTAAATGAATGTTAAATATGTAGTTTATTTTTCTATTTTTTTATTGTGCTTTGGGTGTTTGGCAGGTGGGGGTGGGGTTTCTCATTCATAGTAATAGGAGTTCCAGACTTACAGAACTCCTATTACTATGAATGAGAAAATATATTAACCCAATTGGCTGCTGTCTCCAGCTCCCAGCCTGTGCACGTCCCCACGTGCACGCACTGCGACGCGCAGTCTCGAGAGGCCTCAGGCTCGGAAGTTCGAATGGGCACAGCCGCAACAGGTAAATGCGCATCTTTTTTCCCTATTTCACTGGTTTGCCCACGGGAAGACCTCAGGCTTAGCATTTGCACTTACACCGAGACCCCACACCATTGACAGAGCTTTGCACACAGCAGGCCGCTTATTGGAAATGAGATCTTCTGTCGTTGAAAGCAAAGGATGGAAAATGATGGGCTGTGGAGCCATGATTTTCCGCTAAGTCTCCCGCTATGTGGGATCTCAGAAAATTCACCCCTGAAAGTTTAGTGTCAGTGCAAAGCAGTTTCTACGGTCTATCTTATTGCAGAAATTGTCCTCAAATTCTGCCCTCTTGAGCATCCCTAATTATAACTGCTCAACCATCGATGATCGTGATCAAGGGGTATGGAGAGAAAGCAGGAGTGGGGTACTGAAGTTGCATGATTAGCCATGATCTTATTGAATGGTGGTGCAGGCTCGAAGGGCCGAATGGCCTACTCCTGCACCTATTTTCTATGTTTCTATGTGCCTTCAGCTGCTTGGGCCCTAAGCTCTGGAACTCACTCCCTAATCCTCTCCGCCTCTCTACCTCTCTTTCCTCCTTTAAGACGCTCCTTAAAACCTACCTCTTTGACCAAGCTTTTGATCATCTGCTGTAATTTCTTCTTATGTGGCTCGGTGTCAAATGTATTTGTTTTGTCTTAAAACACTCCTGTGAAGTGCCTTGGGATGTTTTATTACATTAACGGTGCTATATAAATACAAGTTGTTGTTGTTGTTCAGTAGACAGGTTCAAGAGCTTGGTGAGGTGAAAGCATCCATCACAAATTGGAGATCAGACTTTCTATTCATTTACTTTGCTTTGCATATTGTAAATCCAGAGCCATGGCTTTACATTTGTAGCATTGGTGCAATGTCGAAGTGCTTCAAACCAGCACTACAGTTGCAGCCTAAATGTACTCTAAATTTGCTTACACCCAAACCACATTCACCATTGCACACAACGAAGGAAGTTAGATTCCTTAAAATCTCGGGCAGGCATTCCAATTGTAATCGTTTTTAAAAGAGGGGTGAAAAAGATAAGTAAGGAATGCAATTGTTTGTACATTACTCATGTTTATACATGTTTCAATACATTGGAAAGTCCCTAATCCAGACTTCAGTTGGCAGAGGAACAGGAAGGTTGTAATCACTACGGAAATAAACTGACAACAATAACAGCAACTCGCATTTATACAGCCCCTTAAATGTAGTAAAACATCCCAAGGCTCCTCACAGAAGCGTTATCAAACAAAATTTGATATTGAGCCACATAAGAAGATATTCAGGCTGCTGCCCAAAAACTTGGTGAAAGAGGTATGTTTTAAGGAGAGTCTTAAAGGAGGAAGGAGCGGTCGAGAAGCGAAGAGGCTTTAGGGAGAGAATTCCAGAGCTTAGGGCCTTGGCAGTTGAAGGAATGGCCGTCAATGGTGGAACAATTAAATTCGAGGATGCTCAAGAGGCCAGAATTGGTGGAGCGCAGGTCCCTTGGAGGAATGTAGGGCTGGAGGAGATTAGAGAAATAGGGAGAGGCGAGACCATGGAGGGATTTGAAAACAAGGATGAGAATTTTAAAATCAGCGAGCGCAGGGGTGATGGGTGAACGAGACTTGGTGCGAGTTAGGACATGGGCAGCCGGGTTTTGGATGAGTTCAAATTTACGGAGAATAAAAAATGGGAGGCCGGCCAGGAGTGCGTTGGAATAGTCAAGTCTACTGGTAACAAAGGCGTGGATGAGGGTTTCAGCAGCAGATGAGCTGAAGTAGGGGTAGAGTCGGGTGATGTTATGGAGGGGAAATAGGCCGTCTTAGTGATGGCGTGGATATGTGGTCGGAAGGTCATCTCGGGGTCAAATATGGCACCAAGGTTGCGAACAGTCAGGTTCAGCCTCAGACAGTTGCCAGGGAGAGGGATGGAGTCGGTGGCTACGGAACAGAGTTTGTGGCAGGGACCGAAAACAATGCCTTCGATCTTCCCAATATTTAGTTGGAGGAAATTTCTGCTCAACTAGTACTGGATGTCAGACAAGCTGTCTGACAATTTAGAGACAGTGGAAGAATTGAGAGAAATGGTGGTGAGGTGGAGCTGGGTGTTATCAGCGTACATGTGGAAACTGACACTGTATTTTCGAATGATGTCGCCAAGGAGCAACATGTAGATGAGAAATAGGAGGGGGCCAAGGATAGATCCTTGGGGGACACCAGAGGTAATGGTGGGAAGAGAAGCCATTACAGATTATTCTTTGGCTATGACTGGATAGACAAGAATGGAACCAGGTGACTATACTGGTGCTTTTTATTCCCCCAAACACATCCTTTCTTCAGAATTCTGTCTGCCTAGTTCTTCCTTTGTGGAATAGAATTTCTGACATTACATTAGTCAAGTTGCATCACCTCAAGCAGGCCTCATTAGTATTAGTTGCATTGTTAACAAGCAGTATAATAATGCTGCAAGGTGAATAAATAAACTGATAATAAAGAAGGACTAGATAAAGATAAATGCCAGTATGAATAGAAATAAATCTATATCAGCATGCCTGTCTGTCCAGGTCAAAGCATGTTGGTCTTGAATGATGGAAAAGGCAGACATAGAATGATTGAGTTTCTGCAAAATAATTTGGGGAAAGTTGGGGAAATTCCTGAAAAATTGAGTAACAGAATACCATGGTAGTAGTGGGGAAGAGCTACAAGTCAACAAATTAATGAGTTGATTTTGTTGCCAGAGGTGAGGCATAATGCCAGGACTGATTTGGAAGAAAGAATGGATCTTAGTTAGTTAGTTTATGAGTTGCCACAGTGAAGATGTTGAAAAAGGCTTGGAGTTCAGCCCCTGAATGTGCGCAGACGCAAGTGTCGTCCGCGTACTGTAGTTCGACGACCGAGGATGGGAGGGTCTTGGATCTAGCCTGGAGGCGACGTAGGTTGAACAGGTTCCCACTGGTTCTATGGTTTAGTTTCACCCCAGCGGGGAGCTTGTTGAGCGTGAGATGGAGCATTGCAGAGAGGTAGAGCGAGAAGAGGGTTGGCGCGATGATGCAGCCCTGCTTGACCCCGGTACGGACATGGATTGGGTATGTGGTGGATCCATTGGTCAGGATCAGGGCTTGCATGTTGTTGTGGACCAGGCGGAGGATGGTGACTAACTTTTGGGGGCAGCCGAAACAGAGGAGGGTGCTCCATAGTCCCTCGTGGTTAAGTGTCAAAGGCCTTTGTGAAGTCAAAGAAGGCCATGTACAAGGGTTGGTGCTGTTCCCTGCATTTTTCTTGCAGTTGTCGCGCCAAGAAGATCATGTCCGTTGTACCCCGTAGTGGACGAAATCCGCACTGTGACTCTGGGAGGAGCTCCACAGCCACAGGGAAAAGACGGTTGAGGAGGATTCTAGCGATGACTTTCCCAGTGGCCGACAACAGGGAGATTCCTCTGTAGTTGCCGCAGTCGGACTTGTCCACTTTTTTAAAGATAGTCACGATTACGGCACCCCTGAGATCTCCAGGCATGCACTCCTCCTTCCAGATGAGAGCGATGAGGTCATGCATTGGAGCCAATAATGCCTCTCCGCCATACTTTAGTGCCTCAGCAGGGATTCCATCCGCTCCTGATTCACCAAGGCATACAAAAATATGGGCCTTAGACTAAACGTCCGTAAGACAAAGGTCCTCCACCAAGTGCAGGCAGCGGAAGGAGCGTGCGGCAAACCAGAATCCCCACCCACCCTTTCCTTCAATGACTGTCTGTCCCACCTGTGACAGAGACTGTAATTCCCGTATTGGATTGTACAGTCACCTGAGAACTCACTTTTAGAGTGGAAGCAAGTCTTCCTCGATTTCGAGGGACTGCCTATGATGATGATGATTATAAGTTGCATCTGCAGGTGTCTCACAAGTTGGCAGCAGGTTCTTCTCTGCAACCTATTGAACAGAAGTCTCGAGTGGTTAGGAGATTGGTTAGGCATTAGAAGACTGAGAATAGAGATAATAATTAAGTACTGTGTCAGCCAGTGGCTTAGTTGGTAGCACTCTTGCCTCTGAGTCAGAAGGTTTTGGGCTCAAATCCCACTCCAGCAACTTGAGCACAAAAGTCTAGGCTGACACTCCAGTGCAGTGCTGAGGGAGTGCTGCACTGTTGGAGGTGCTGTCTTTTGTATGAGCTGAGGCCCTGTCTACTCACTCAGGTGGATGTAAAAGATCCCATGGCACTATTTTGAGGAAGAGCAGCGGAGTTCTCCCTAGTGACCTGGCCAATATTTATCTCTCACTCAACTTCACTGAAACAGACTATCTGGTCTTTATCACATTGCTGTTTGTGGGAGTCTGCTGTGCGCAAATTGGCATCTGTGTTTTCTACATTAAAACAATGACTACACTTCAAAAAGTACTTCATTAACTGTAAAGTGCTTTGGGACATCCGGTGGTCGTGTAAAGGCGCTATAGCAATGCAAGTCTCCCGTTCTATTACTCAAATTGGAAGGAAGTGACTAATATTGACCCACAAGGATCTGTGCTGGGACCTCACCTACTCACTATATTTATTAAGGATTTCGATAACTTAATAGAAAGCCATATAGCCAAGTTTGCTGATGTCACAAAGATTGGTGGCATAGCAAGTGTAGACGAGAGCATAAAATTCCAAAGAAATATTGATAGAATAAGTGAGTGGGAAAAACTGTGACAGATAGATTTCAACCCAGGTAAGAACATAAGAACATAAGAAATAGAAGCAGGAGTAGGCCATTTGCCCCCCCCCCCGCCCCCACACCGAGCCTGCTCCGCCATTTAATAGGATCATGGCTGATCTGATCATAGACTCAGCTCCACTTCCCTGCCCACTCCCCATAACCCTTTATTCCCTTATCGCTCAAAAATCTGTCTATCTCCGCCTGAAATATATTAAATGACCAAACCTCCACAGCTCTCTGAGGCAGAGAATTCCATAGATTTACAACCCTCAGAGAAGAAAAATTCCTCCTCGTCTCAGTTTTAAATGGGCAGTCCCTTATTCTGAGACTATGTTCCCTAGTTTTAGTTTCCCCTATGAGTGGCAATATCCTCTCTACATCCATCTTGTCGAGCCCCCTCATTATCTTTTATGTTCGATAAGATCATCTCTCATTCTTCTGAACTCCAATGAGTATAGGCCCAACCTACTCAACCTATCTTCATAAGTCAACCCCCTCAGCTCCGGAATCAACCCAGTGAACCTTCTCTGAACAGCCTCCAGTATATCCTCCCTATATAGACGAGCCGGCCACACTGGCTGATAAGCACAGAGCTATCTTGCTAACCAGTTGTGGGCCCACAGTCTATGGCCTTGTCAGAGACTTGGTGGTACCAACGAAGACAACAACCAAGACATACAAGGAGCTCGTAACCCTTATCCATGAGCAACTCAAGCCCAAGGAGAGCATCCTCACAGCCATACACCGGTTCGACACCCACCGGCGGCCCGAAGGCCAGGAAATCGCGAAATACGCCGCAGATCTCAGGAGGCTGGCGGCACCGTGCGAGTTCGGCAACCACTTCAACGAAGCGCTGCGGGACATTTTTGTCATTGGAATTGGCCATGGGGGCCTTCTTCATAAGCTAATGTCAGCGGATACCACAGTCACACTGCAGAAGGCCATCTCTGTGAGCCAGGCATTCATGACCTCGACCTGCGGCTCTAGACAGATGACTCACCCTCAGGACTCAAACCCGGCAGGTACTGTGCACAGAGTGGTTCCGTTTAGAGGCTGGACTGCAGAGCATGAACCCGCTCAGGGTAGAGAGAACAGGCCCCCGAGTCCTTTAACTCAGAGTCTGCCGAGGAGGACTAATCGAGTAGCTCCATGCTGGCGTTGTGGAGGGTGGTACACTCGTAATAAAGGATGAAACTGAGTACTGAGTACAATGAGCTAGTGTGACCTTAGCTCCTTTAATAAGACTCCAGAGTGCAGGTACCTCGTGGGTGGCCTGCTTATATACCATGCTCCCAAGGAATGCTGGAATCCCTTGGGACTTCAACAGGTGGGCCATCTGGTGGTAGTGTAATACAGGTTACAAGGGGTTAAATACACAACATCACTCCCCCGTGATGTCAACAGTACACTTATTTACAAGGTGAGACGATCTGGGGCTTTACGTTCCCTTGTCGAACGTCTCGGTACAAATGCAGGTGTGGGTGAGTTGGTTAGTTCTTCACTGGGCTGTTGGGCAGCCGGCCTTGCCGGGCTGCTGGGGATGGTGAGTTCGGCTTCATGGTCAACCATGATGTCAGTTGTCACTTGTGTGTTTGTTAGAGGATCAAAGTTGGTGGTGTCTTCTTCGGGTTGCTCGTAGCTGTTGATGAACCGCAATTTGATTTGGACCAAATGGTTTCTGTACATTTGTCCATTGGCCAATTTGACCTGAAGCACCCTACTCCCCTCTTTAGCTGTGACTGTGCAATGCAAGCCATTTGGGACCATATCCATAATTGAGCACAAACACACGATCATTGATCTCAATATCGCGTGATAAATTTGCGCTGTCATAGTACACACTTTATTGATGCCACTTGCCCTCCGCGTGATCATGGAGATCAGGGTGGACAAGAGAGAGCCTTGTTTTTAGCGCCCTTTTCATGAGAAGCTCGGCTGGGGGAATCCCTGGTGAGTGAGTGAGGTCTGGTGCGGTAGCTGAGCAGCACTCGGGACAGCCGGGTCTTCAGGGAGCCTTCCGACACACGTTTCAAGCTTTGCTTGGTGGTCTGAACTGCCCGTTCTGCCTGGCCATTGGACGCGGGCTTGAACGGGGCAGATGTGACGTGCTTGATCCCATTGCGGGTCATGAATTCCTTGAATTCAGCACTGGTGAAGCACGGCCCATTGTCGCTGATTAGGACATCAGGCAAGTCGTGCGTGGCAAACATGGCTCGTAGGCTTTCAATAGTGGCCATGGACGTACTTACAGACATTATCGCACATTCAATCCATTTTGAATAAGCGTCCATGACAACCAAAAACATTTTGCCTAGAAATGGGCACGTATAGTCCAGGTGGATCCTCGACCACAGTTTGGAGGGCCATGACCACAAACTTAGCGATGCCTCTCTGGGTGCATTGTGCTGGTGCACACATGACTCTAAATCTGAGTCGATGCCGGGCCACCACACATGGGATCAGGCTATGGCTTTCATTATTATAATGCCTGGGTGGGTGTTGTGCAGTTCACAAATGAATGTATCTCTGCCTTTCTTGGGCAAGACCACACGATTGCCCCACAATAGACAGTCCGCCTGTATGGACGTTTGTCTTCACTAATCTTTTTCTCCACATATCTATAGAAGCTTTTGCAGTCAGTTTTTATTTTCCCAGCAAGCTTCCTCTCATACTCTATTTTCCCCCTTCTAATTAAACCCTTTGTCCTCCTCTGCTGAATTCTAAATTTCTCCCAGGTTTGCTGCTTTTACTGGCCAATTTATATGCCTCTTCCTTGAATTTAACACTATCCTTAATTTCCCTTGTTAGCCACGGTTGAGCCACCTTCCCAGTTTCATTTTTACTCCAGACAGGGATGTACAATTGTTGAAATTCATCCATGTGATCTTTAAATGTTTGCCATTGCCTATCCACCGTCAACCCTTTAAGTATTATTCGCCAGTCTATTCTAGACAATTCACGTCTCATACCATCGAAGTTACCTTTCCCTAAGTTCAGGACCCTAGTCTCTGAATTAACTGTGTCACTCTCCATCTTAATAAAGAATTCTACCATATTATGGTCACTCTTCCCCAAGGGGCCTTGCACAACAAGATTGCTAATTAGTCCTTTCTCATTACACATCACCCAGTCTAGGATGGCCAACCCTCTAGTTGGTTCCTCGACGTATTGGTCTAGAAAACCATCCCTAATACACTCCAGGAAATCCTCCTCCACCGTATTGCTACCAGTTTGCTTAGCCTAATCAATATGTAGATTAAAGTCGCCCATGATAACTGCTGTACCCTTATTGCATGCATCCCTAATTTCTTGCTTGACACTGTCCCCAACCCCACTACTACTACTTGGTGGTCTGTACACAACTCCCACCAGCGTTTTCTGCCCTTGTAGAAGTTGTGCGATGTAGGATTTTAACTGCACACAGCCAGTGCAACGGGCAGACACCCATCGGGAGCACACAGGTCCAGCGAGCTACGCAATGCTGTAGCCTGCGTCCCTGGGACCAGAGTTATGCACCATGGAGTGTGGCCACAAGCAGCCAACACACACGAGCTGCAGAGCAAGCGATCTCAGCAGGGCAATGGCACCGGTATCGATACGCTGCCCCTGATCGGCTCCACCTCTCAGGCACCCGATGGCACCAACCTGAAAGAGCAGACTGTGCTAAGGCTCCAGACCCCAGACCCCATCGCCACCAAGGCCATACACATAAACGAAGGGTCACCCACTACAGTTCTCCCAAAGGGGACCGGGAGCAGCCAGGATCCCAAACCAAACAACACCCAGGCCAGCGAGTCAGCAGTTCCCTGTGCTAGACGACAGCTCCTCAGGGAGCAGCAGTGATCCAGGGCGCAAAGAAAGGACAGGGAGGTCACAGGCATCTGTGAACCTGCCCGATGCTACGAACCACGGCAACAGCCCCAAGAGCAGGCAACTTGAGCCAACCTGGTTTCCACTGCCAGCAATGGGCACTGCGCCACCACCAGACTGCCTGGACGCCATCCAGCAGTTCTGGAACTAGTTTGTCCTTACGCACCGGTCACCTCATCGATAATGTATCTCACCAGTCTAACGTACTTGCCTCACAACGGAACCACAAATGTAATGCAACCTTGTTTTTCTGAACTTGAATGTATATGAATGCAATGAGCCTCCGGCATAATCTATATGTGGGGGGGGGGGGAATGGAGTGGTCAGGGACACACACAAACAGGAACCACCAGCACTCTACTGCACCAACCACTCACCGAAGATTGAAAGGACCTGCCAAGGGTCAATCAGATAGAGCCCAGATAGAGCTACGCCCAGAGCACAATCAATGCAGAGGTGATTTGCACTAAAGGCTTAGGGGGGAGTGATGTCATGTATCCAACATGGCTACTGTTGGTACTATCACAAGGTGTGCCACCAGCAGTGGGAGACTTGTAGGTTACCTGTACAGGTGTGCCTGGTCTAGTATAAAAGGCAGGCCACCAGGTGTGATCCTCATTGTGGAGTTAGCAAATAAAGGACTAAGGTCACTACAGTTCAAGTTCAACATATTGCCTCATGGAGTCATTATTAGAGCATCTAAGGACACAACAAAAACTGTACACAGTACTCTAGGTGTGGCCTCACCAATACCCTGTACAGTTATAGCAGGGTTTTTCTGCTTTTATACTCTATCCCCCTTGCAATAAAGACCAACATTCCATTTGGCTTCCTGATTACTTGCTGTACCTGCATACTAGCTTCATGCACAAGGACCCCCAGGTCCCTCTGGACTGCAGCACTTTTCAATTTTTCTCCATTTAAATTGTAATTTGCTTTTCTATTTGTTCTACCAAAGTGGATAACCTCACATTTTCCCACATTATACTCCATCTGCCAAATTTTTGTCCACTCACTTAGCCTGTCTATATCCCTTTGCAGATTTTTTGTGTCCTCCTCACAATTTGCTTTCCCACCCATCTTTGTATCATCAGCAAACTTGGCTACATTACACTGGAACTGTTCATCCAAGTCATTAATATAAATTGTAAATAGTTGAGGCCCCAGCACCGATCCCTGCGGCACCCGACTAGTAACTGTTTGCCAACCGGAAAATTACCCATTTATCCCGACTCTCTGTTTTCTGTTAGTTAGCCAATCCTCTATCCATGCTAATATATTACCCCCAACCCCGTGAACTTTTATCTTGTGCAGTAACCTATTATGTGGCACCTCAGTGTGAGGTCATCCATTTTGGACCAAAAAAGGATAGATCTGAGTATTTTTAAAAGGTGAAAAGCTAGGAACAGTGGAGGTCCAAAGAGTTTTAAGGGTCCATGTACACCGATCACCAAAATGTAGCAGTCAGGTACAAAAAATCATGAAAAAGGCTAATGCAATGTTAGCCTTTATAACTAGAGGGCTAGAATATAAATAGAAGGAAGTTTTGCTACAGTTATACAAAATCCTGGTTAGACACATCTGAAATAATGGTGTACAGTTCTGGGCACCGCACCTTAGAAAGGGTAGCTTGGCCTTGGAAGGAGTGCAGTGCAGATTCACCAGAACGTTACCAGGCGTAAATTATGAGGCGAGATTACATAAACTAAGCTTGCATTCCCTGGAATATAGAAGATTAAGGGATGATTATTTTGAGGTTTTTAGGATTTTGAAAGGAATTGATAGGGTAGAGAGAAGCTTTTTCTGCTGGGCAGCCTAGGGCAAGAGAACATAACCTGAAAATCAGAGCCTGGCCATTCAGGAAAGAAGTTAGGCAACACTTCTCCACACAAAGGAGGCAAGTTTCGGGCCTCCTTCAGAACGGCGCACCTCCAAGAGGCACGCCTGTTTCCTGGAATAAAAAGTGCGCCTAAAGCCTACCTCGGCATTCTGCGCTCCGAATCGGGCCCGTTCTAGCTTGGCGCGGCCTACCAGCATCTGCGGGAGGCAGGGCCAAAGCGTGGCACCGAAGAGGGGTGGGGCTACCTCACAGCAGCAGATTTCGTGCCAGCAGCCCTGCGCATGCACACTGGAGCGTGCGCGCATGCGCAGTGTGATACAAACATTGGCACTCGGTCATTTTTCGCAGTTCGGAGGCTGCTTCTGCCGTTGCTGTGAGTGGCCTGATGCCACCCCTGTTCCCTGGCCGAACGGCCTAAATCTTCGCAACTCGGAGGCTGGTGCTGCTGCTGCTGCTGCTTCAGACAGGTAGAAAAATTAAATGTATTCTCTATTTGCTTTATTTATCAATGATTATTCAGGATGGTTCTTTATTTGTAGAAGTGAAAGTGTTAAATGCTTGTAAAATTCCATAACTTCCCTTCCTCCCCCCCCCCAACCCCAACCCCCTCCACACCCCCCCGCACCATATTTCGTTCCATGCGCCTGATTTCCAAGTCTAGGCAAGGTTTTTCTGAGCGTACAAAAATCTACATTTACTCCATTCTTAGTGAGTTTGGAGTAAGTTTTCACTGCCTAAACTTGCAAAACAGGCGTGAGTGGCTGGACACACCCCCTTTTGAAAAAAAAAATCTGTTCTAAAATGAAACTATTTTAACTCACTAGATCTGGAGCAAACTAAATGCCGAGAATTGCAATTTCTAAGATGCTCCATTCTAAACTAGTTGCTCCAAAAAAACAGGCCCTTCGAGCCTGCACCACCATTCAATAAGATCATGGCTGATCATTCACCTCAGTACCCCTTTCCTGCTTTCTCTCCATACCCCTTGATCCCTTTAGCCGTAAGGGCCACATCTAATGCTGAGGGCAATGGAGGCCATCACCCGTCCCTATCACCACGTTAAACTAACTGATATATATTGTGGCTACAGTTTCATCTGTGTGCAGTTAAAGAAAAAATATTTTATTAAGCAATCACATTTTAGAATTTTGTTTTACCTTTAAGCAGAGGAAAGTATGCTCCCTGTCTCCAATAATTTATATAAAGGTTTACGAGTTCTTGTGTAGATTGTTCGCTGATAAAGAGCAAGGCATTAGGGAGCAAACAATGACTTAGCTCCTATTTTTGTTCGGAGCATGAGTGAATTATTCAAGCAGTGCTGTAATCACAGGATTTGATTCTGTAGCAGATAACTGCAGCCAGCATAACTCCAGAGCAAACTTGGAAAGGCACAAACTGTACACAGTGATATCATTCTTCAATTTGGGCAGAGAAGTACTTCCTCTGAAACCATTTGAAATTATTCCAACTACAAATATTTCAATCCCAGAAATGTTTTGATTTGCCTCCTTTTTATTAGTTTACTCTCCAATTTGATGTCCTTGCTTCAACAAGTTATAAAATATATAGCAATAGTTCCAGTTCTTGTAAAATACTCCCACATTAACATTTTAGAGGTAATGGTGCAGATGTTATTCCCCCCTTCCCCCCCGCCCCTACACCCTGCCCGGTGGGACCTTTGCAGAGGGGGTTAAAATGGTGGGGGAATTGCACAGCAATCCTGATGTGTTCCCATCATTCATCAATTAACTTACCTGAGAACAGCCACAGAAGGGCTGTCCACCTCCCTCTGGATAGCTGAACAGCTCTTTTTCGGCCAGTACAGGCACGATGGGCCAAATAGCCTCCTTCTGTGCCATAAATTTCTATGATTCTATGATTCTAGCATGCACTTTCCTACTTTACACAAGTGCTTCCTAAGCTCCACAAGCTGCCTTTGGGCCTTCACAGCCCCGGTCTTGCCTCTTCATTACAGCGCCGATTCAGGCTGCTAACCCTCCTTTAAGCCGGAGAGCGTTCCTTTGGGTCACTGGCATCCTCCAGCTCCTATGTTTTGTTCCCTCCCGCCGGCCCTGACCTCACTCCTATTGGTTCTGAGCAGGAGACTGTCCTGCTTTATTCAAACGAGGACCGAGTGTTAAAATGGCACCGGCATCACACTGAGCTCCCCATGGGGAGGTTTCCCATCAGCCCTGCGCCCCCATCCAGCCCAGTTAACTCATCAAGGTGCAGTGTAATACTCAAGAGCTGTCTGGACAACATTAAATACACTTGAGTAGGAGTATTGGGGAAATAAACAATTATGGACAAAACAAAACATGAGGTAAACAGTCACATTATGAAGTAACTTAACTGTACAATTAAAACTGCCATTTATTTACCTGCTGTAGATTGAATTTATGAAACTTGCATGCTACAGTGTCATTTAAAAAAAATCTAATTATATTCTGTGCGCTCAAAGGGAAGTCTCGAGGAAGACGGTTAAAATGAACAATTCAGAACTCCAGTAGGTAAAGCAAACCATTTTTCTTTCATCTAGCAAAGGCATAGGGTAGCACACACATGAATAACTAAACAAACAGCCAACTGAATTCATAAAATAAACAAATGTTAAATGCAAACAAAAGAAAACAAAAGATAAGTAAATAGCAAGTTTTCTGTAAGCATTGTTGATGTCAATAAGAACATTCTTTGAACATCTGACCATGCTTCAGTATCACAAAAACAGCCATGGAGAACGCCCCCATTTCCCCCCACCCCCCCAAACAGTCTTTGTATTATGCTTCAGTTGCCTGTTGTCATTGAAGCAGATAAGTCTAAAACAATAAACTTTATTTTAAACTATTTGACATTTGGTGGGGGGGGTGGGGGGGGTGCAATTTCGCTTGGGCAGTAACCCTAATAACACAAAATGGTGATAGTGAATCAACAGCTTGATTTTCTTTTCTAAGACCAATTTCACCCCCATTACATGTAAATGGTACAGAAAGGGGTATCAACTACAAGGGAAGAACATAAGAACGAAAGAAATAGCAGCAGGAGTAGGCCATTTGGCCCTTCGAGATGGCTCGGTCATTCAATAAGATCATGGCTGATCTTTTACCCCAACTCCATCTTCCCACACTATCCCCATATCCCTTGATTTCCTTCGTATCCAAAAATCTATAGATCTCTGTCTTGAATATGCTCAACGACTGAGCATCCACAGCCCTCTGGAGTAGAGAATTCCAAAGATTCACAACCCTTTGAGTGAAGAAAGATTAGTGAAGCTTAAGCTCTAAGAGTAAATAGGTGATCCTTGTGGCGATAAAAAAATTAAAAAATAAGTATTATAAATAAGGTGAACCTGCATAAGATAATAATGGAGTCAGAATTCAGTCGGATCCTGGGCTGGGTGATTTGCCATACTGCAAGAATGAGATTTGATGGGCCAAACGGCTGTGTTTTGTCTGAAATTTTTTATTACATTTCTTATGACAGGACCGCCTAAACCTGGGCTTGCTTTCCTTTTATATTTGCCTGTTACTTCTTAGTCCTTGGTCCCCTCAACATTGGTAAAGACTATAAAAGAGTTGAGATATCCTTTGTGCCTATCAGAATTCGGGGTCATTTTAACGCAAGCTGCGAGGTGGGAAACACACAGGATCGGATAGAGTGTAAAATCGGGTGGTGTGTAAAACCAGTGCTGCACCCAACGGGCGGGTTGGGATAAAATTGTCCTATTTGTGTTACTGTTTTGTGACACTCCTCTTTAATTGTCCTCCCCAATGTTCCCGCTGAGGTATGCGTGAGCGCGGTCGCACAGAAATCTGAAAGGTCCCACGCAGGCTGCTCACCAGCTTGCCGCGCATGCGCAGAAGTTTAAAGGGACCACGCATTAAAAGAAACAGGCCGTGCAGAACAAAGCACAGCTTACAGGGGACATTGATCCCTCCTCACCCCTTTAAATTTCACTGAAATACAATGTTCTGTTCACATCACGAGCGTGCAACTTTGCATTTGTCCTAATCTGTACCTGGAGCTTTGCATGATCATCATGCTGAGCAGATCTTGGGAAGATAAAATGCAAACAACTCATTTCAGTTGCATCAGTGCAAAACCCATTTCTGACCATTCAGATGCAAAATGCACTAAGACTGCACGAAAATCTGACACGAGACTGAAATAAATTTTCATGGATTCTTACAAAGAACTGAACATAACTCAGGTCTGAAGTAGAAAATGATCATATAACTGAGGAAGCTAGTGTAATAACCTACACTTCTTCCCAGCTATGTTAAAGGGAAGATTTTATTTTTTTTAATGCCGTTTACGCAGTATCTTAATGATGTTGCTGCTTTCAATTGAGTTCTATTAATTTGAAGGTTCTGTGCCACAAAATATCCCCCAGAGGAATAGAGCCCGCGTGCCATTTTTGCGTTAAGTATTTCATAAATAAAAGAATACATGCAGCCAAAACAACCTAATCTACATGGAGGTCAGGTATCCATCGGCAACATTGCTTTTTCAACTCTTGAAAAGAATGATGTTAGCATTAGCATTATACTGTGCAAAGCAATTAACTGGTGCACAAGGAAACAATTAAGTAATTGATGTTTTTTGAGTAATATGAAATGGGAATACCTTCCACCAGAAAGTGCCTTAAGGCAAAATGTATCACGCATAGTAATGCACAGAAGGAATATTAAATTCAACCTTGAATCCTGCTGTGTGTAATACAATGGATAGCCAGCTGGCATCATTGACTTGCTGGGATATTTGATGGTATTTCTATCACTTTTTGAAAGCCAGGGATCACCAACAGATAGCATCAGCCGCTCCATGGGTAGCACTCTCGTCTCTGCGTTAGAAGGTTGTGGGCTCAAGTCCCACTCCAGAGACTTGAGCGCAAGTTGGCACTCAGTACAGTACCGAGGGAGTGCTGCACTGTCAGAATCTAAACCAAGCCCCTGTCTACCCTCTCAGGTGGTGTTAAAGATCCCATGGCACTATTTCAAAGTAGAGTAGGGGAGAAATCCCCGGTGTACTGGCCAATATTTATCTCTCAACTAACATCACTAAAGCAGATTATCTGGTCATTATCTGGTTACATTGCTATTTGTGGGAGCTTGCTTTGTGCAAAGTGGCTGCCGCATTTTCTACATTGCAACAGTGACTACACTTCAAAATGTACTTCATTGGCTGTAAAGCACTTTGGGACGTCCGATGGGCGTGAAAGGCGCTATATAAATACAAGTCTTTCTTTTTTTTAATTAAAAACAATAATACTCATTATGCCATACCTATTTAAGTTAAAGCAAACAGTGGAACTAAAAATGGCCCGAAAATCTAGCAAGGTGTACTGATGGATGGTATACATGCAGTGCGCAGAGGGGCCGACTATAGTCCTGAGGTTCAGAATTGGAGGAGCGCACAGATCACCGAGGGTTGTAAGGTCGTAGGGCTGGAGGAGGTTACAGAGATAGGGAAGGGGCAAGGCCATGGAGGGATTCGAAAACAAGGATGAAAATTTTAAAATTGAGGCATTACTGGACCGGGAGCCAATGTAGGTCAGTGAGCACAGAGTGAACGGAACTTGGTGCGAGTTAAGACAAGGGCAGCAGAGTTTTAGGTCAGCTCAAGTTTATGGAGAGTGGAAGTGGGAGGCTGGCCAAGAGAGCATTGGAATAGTCAAGTTATTAACCAACTCTAAAATCACACAACCAAATTAGAAAATGCACAGCCTGTAGTCACATAGTTTGCCAATACTCATTATCCAGACTAAGGCTGTCAGCAGGGAGAGCAGCACTTGTAACTTACTTCGCTTGAGCACCACTCTCCTAATGCCAAAACCAACAAAATACTCAAAGGCATCAAAATTCCAGACATTTTCTCTATTGATTTCCTGGTAGACAGTTCATCTCATTGCACTTTTCTTCAACAAGACTGTGAAACGAATTGAGAGTCAGCAACCTTAGCTGAAGTGCACAATTGCAATCCTCTACTTGTCATCTCCATTAGTGAGGATTTGGACAGAATGAACCAACTGTGACAGGACCCCAGATAATCAATCCGTTTATAGGTGGTTGATATCTTTGACATTACATACTGTCTGCACATTTATAGCATTGATATAAATCAATATTGTTGCCCCTTTAGGAAGAATTGAGCCTGCCATTGGCATTCTAGAGGGAATTAATTAAATGTCGGTTTCCTGGGTCTGCTCATTTGCATTCTCATTGATGCAGACATCAGTGTAAATCAGGTGTAACCAGCTGAACTGTCTATCCAAGGGAGGAAGAGCAGAATAGAAATGTGGTTGAAATAGGGGACTCTATAATTAGGGGGATAGATAACGTGATCTGCAGCCAAGAATGAGAATCCTGAAGTGTGTGTTGCCTACCAGGGTAAGGGATATCTCACGGCAGCTGGAGAGGAACTTGAAATGGGAGGGGGTAAATCCAGTTGTTGTGTTCCATGTTGGAACAAATGATATAGGTAGGAACAGGGAGGATGTCCTGCTGAAAGAGTATCAGGTGTTAGGCTCTAAATTAAAAAACAGGACCTCGAGGGTAATAATCTCTGGATTATTGCCCAAGCCACGTGCAAATTGGCATAGAAGCATACAGATTAGGAGAATTAACACATGGCTAAAGAACTTGTGTGGGAAACAGGGGTTCCTTTTTGTCATGTATTCAACTAGCATTGTAACCCATGTATAATCTGACCTAAGTTGTACACTGTCAGAACAATGACCACTAGGTGGTGAACGTGTGGGAGACACTCCTAACGTGGACCTTCAGGTATAAAAGGGGAAGCTCCACCCATTTTCATCACTTGAGTGCTAAGGAATAAAGGACAGGTCACAGACTGACCTTCTCTCAAGCATGGGCCTCGTGTGCATTTATACTGTATAGTAAGGACGTATTAATGGCGACGAGAAACTGGGATTTAAACCACGCGAGCATGGCCACTAGCAGAACAGACGAGAGGTACTGTGTTAAGGAATGGTTGGGACAGAGATTCAACATTGTTAAAGCAGCACACAGTTCTCCAGGCAGACAAGGGCAATCGGGCATGACCCGACATGTAGTCGAACCCAGAGGGGGAGTTCGACAGAGACAATGGCAAGCTGAATGGCGATTCACGCCATTGCAAGGGACAATGCGGCCAGTAATGGGGCCATCAACACCTGTTAATGGCGCATTCAAGGACAGTCACAGGGGCCGTCAGGGACGATCGACTGGCAAGGGACCTTTTGTTTCCAACAGCAGCTCATGTTGGAGGCGTGGAGGCACACACTCAGCCGGAGTTTGCAGAGATGAGCAAAATACCTGCAGAAATTGCAGAAATGAACGCTGGGGGAAATCGCTGGAAGCTGAAGTTCAGCGAGTTCATGTGGAGCACGTATACAGTTCATACACCAGGACGGCACCGATAATGATGAAAGTGCTCCTCAATGGCATCCCAGTATCAATGGAGCTAGACACGGGGGCCAGCCAGTCCCTGATGGGTATCAAACAATTCAAAAAGTTGTGGCCGTCCAAGGCCAGGAGGCCAACATTATTGCCGATTGACGCACAGCTACGGATGTACACAAAGATCATTCCGGTGCTAGGCAGCGCCACGGTAGTCGTGACCCACAAAGGTTTGGAGAACAGGTTGCCACGATGGGTTGTCCCGGGGGATGGTCCCATACTACTGGGGAGGAGTTGGCTTGCTGTCATAAACTGGAAATGGGGCGATGTCAATGCAATTTCCTCTGTGGAGCGAGTATCATGCTCACAGATCCTGGACAAATTTGACTCATTAATTCAACCCGGCATCGGCACTTTCATGGGGGCCAAGGTAGTGATTCACACAAACCCGGACGCCAGGCCAGTACACCACAAGGCCAGAGTGGTGCCGTACGTGATGTAGGAAAAGATATAAGGCGAATTGGACCGCCTGCTGAGGGAAGGCATCATCTCGCCAGTCGAATTCAGTAACTGGGCGAGTCCGATTGTGCCGGTGCTCAAGGCGGATGGGTCGGTCAGGATATGTGGTGATTACAAGGCCACCATCAATCGGGTGTCACTCCAAGACCAGTACCCGCTACCGAGAGCGGAGGACCTCTTTGCAACGCTATCCGGTGGCAAACTTTTTTCAAAATTGGACCTGACCTCAGCTTACGTGGCCCAGGAGCTGGCGAGTGAGTCGAAGAAGCTGACCACAATCACGACACACAAGGGGTTGTTTGAGTACAACAGATGTCCGTTCAGGATTCGCTCGGCCGCCACGATCTTCAAATGAAATATGGAAAGCCTCCTCAAGTCGATTCCAGGGACGGTGGTTTTTCAGGACGACATCCTCATCACGGGTTACAATACTGAAGAACACCTCCACAACCTGGAGGAGGTGCTACGCAGACTGGACCGGGTAGGGCTGCGACTGAAAAAGGCGAAGTGCGTCTTCCTAGCTCCAGAGGTAGAATTCCTGGGGATGAGGGTAGCAGCAGACGGGATCAGCCCTACTGCGTAGAAGACAGAAGCGATCCAGAGAGGACCCAGACCCCGTAACACGACGGAGCTGCGTTCGTTCCTGGGGCTCCTGAACTATTTTGGTAACTTTCTTCCCAAATTGAGCACGCTGCTAGAGCCGCTACACGTGCTCCTACGCAAAGGTCGCGAATGGGTCTGGGGGAACAACCAGGAAAGGGCTTTTAATAGAGCACGCAATTTGTTATGTTACAACAATCTGTTAACGCTATATGACCTATGTAAGAAACTTGTGTTAACTTGCGATGCGTCATCCTATGGTGTCGGGTGTGTGTTGCAGCATGTCAATGCCAAGGGTCAGTTACAGCTGGTAGCTTATGCCTCCAGAAGTCTGTCCCAGGCAGAGAGGGGCTACGGGATGGTAGAAAAGGAGGCGCTCGCATGTGTACATGCGGTAAAGAAAATGCACCAGTACCTGTTTGGCAGGAAATTTGAGCTGGATTCAGATCACAAACCCCTAACGTCCCTTTTGGCCGATAACAAGGCCATAAATGCAAACGCATCGGCCCGCATACAGAGGTGGGCACTCACGTTAGCCGCCAATGACTATACAATTCAGCACAGACTGGGCACCGAAAACTGCGCCGATGCACTCAGCAGGCTCCCACTAGCCACCACTGAGGGGGTTACCGAGCATGCTGCTGAGATGGCCATGGCTGTTGAAGCTTTCGGAAGCGAAGGCTCACCCGTGACAGCCCGTCAGATTAAAGTCTGGACAAATAGAGACCCGCTATTGTCTCTAGTCAAGTAATGTGTCCTGAATGGGGACTGGGCAGCCACGTACAGGGCATGCCCTGAGGAATTTAAACCATTTCACAGGCGCAGGGATGAACTCTTGATTCAGGCCGATTGCCTACTGTGGGGAAACCGCGTAGTCATGCCCCAGATGGGCAGAGAGGTGTTCATCAGAGAACTCCACAATGAGCACCCGGGCATTGTCATGATGAAGACAATTGCCAGGTCACACGTTTGGTGGCCAGGGATAGATGCAGACCTGGAACTTTGTGTTCGCAGGTGCAACACATGTGCCCAGCTGGGCAATGCGTCCAGGGAAGCCCCCCTTAGCCCCTGGCCATGGCCCGCCAAGCCTTGGTCACGTACACATGTGGACTATGCAGGTCCTTTAATGGGAAAAATGTTTTTGATTGTAGTAGACGCCTACTCCAAATGGATCGAGTGTGACATTCTAAATTCAAGCATATCCTCTGCCACGGTAGAAAGTCTACGGGCAATGTTCGCCGCCCATGGTCTACCGGACATCTTGGTCAGCGACAATGGCCCGTGCTTCACAAGCACTGAATTCCAGGACTTCACGGCAGGCAATGGAATTAACCATGTCAGAACAGCACCGTTCAAGCCGGCCTCAAACGACCAGGCAGAACGAGCAGTGCAGATAATCAAACAGGGGATGTTCAGAATCCAAGGGGGTTCCCTACAAAGCTGCTTATCACGCTTCCTGTTGGCCTACAGATCCCAACCACACTCGCTCAGAGGCGTTCACCCGCAGAGCTGCTAATGAAAAGGACGCTCAAAATTCGGTTATCCCTTATACACCCCACCATAAAAGAAATTGTCGAGAGCAGGCGCCAGTCACAATATGACTACCATAACAGGAATGCGAGAGCGCGATGTATTGATGTAAATGACCCTGTTTTTGTCCTCAACTACGCTGCAGGGCCCAAATGGCTCGCAGGCACTATGATTGCCAAAGAGGGGAATAGGATTCTGGTGGTTAAACTTACCAATGGACAAATCTGCCGCAAACACATGGATCAATCAAAAAGGAGGTTCAGTAACCCCATAGAAGAAGCAGAGGAAGAACACGATATAGAGTTCACTCCACCACAGATGACCGAACACCGGAACCAAAGGGAGGAGAGCCCAGTCACTGTGGGCAGTTTGGATAGGCCTGAGGCACCGCAAACAGCAGACACTCAGGCCAGTGCCCAACAACCGGTGCCCCAACTCAGGCACTCTACAAGAGAGCATAAACCAACAGAGAGACTCAACCTGTGATCCCAATAAGACTTCAGCGGGGGAGGTGATGTCATGTATTCAACCAGCATTGTAACCCATGTATAATCTGACCTAAGTTGTACACTGTGAGAACAATGACCACAAGTGGTAACCGTGTGGGAGACACTCCTAACCTGGACCTTCAGATATAAAAGGGGAAGCTCCACCCACTTCCATCACTTGAGTGCTAACGAATAAAGGACAGGTCACAGCCTGACCTTCTCTCAAGTATGGGCCTTGTGTGCATTTATACTGTATAGTAAGGACGTATCACTTTTCATGGCTCACTGGCACCAGTTCTGGGTCAGGAAGTAGCTGTGCCGATGGGACAGGCTTCACCTGAACCAGGATGGGACCCGTGTCCTAGCGGAAAAGGTAAATACGGAGCTGGCAAAGGCTTTAAGGCAGTAAAATGGGGGGAGAGATCTACAAGAAACATAACCAGCCTCAATATAAACAAAACAGGAAAAGAGAGCATAGGAAAGAATAAAGTAAGGGAGGACATTGATGGCAAGGGAATAGAGTAATAGAATAGGAATCTAAAAAGATAGTTAAACATAAATTAGAGAAAATCCTATTAAAAATGAGTTAAACTATCTGTACAGCAATGCACACAGTGTCCATAATAAAACAGGGGTGCTGGAGGCAATTATGTGTTGTGAGGAACCAGACATAGTAGGGATTACTGAGACATGGCTATAGAAAAATCAGGACTGGGAATTAAATATTGCAGGGTATAACATATTTAGAAATTATAGAAAGGGAAAAAGGGGAGGTGGGGAAACTGTACATATTAGGGATAACATAATGGCAGTAGAAAAAAGGGACACAGCTATCAACAAGACAAAAATAGAATCTATATGGATAGAGATAAAGATAATAAAGGATCAATCACACTAATAGTCTCCAGGCCATCTCATAGGGGAAGGGAGCTGGAGGAAGAAGTATGCAGACAAATTGGGGAAATTAGTAAAAAACAGAATAATAACCGTGCGGATTTCAACTACCCGGATATTAATTGTACAAAAGAGGTAGGTAAAGGGGATAAGGGAGTGGAGTTCCTACAATGAGTACAGGACTCCTTTCTAACTCAATCTATAAAAAGCCCAACAAAAGAAAGAATTGCATTTATATAGCGCCTTTCACCACCATCAGATATCCCAAAGCGCTTTACAGCCAATGGAGTAATTTGCAGTGTAATCACTATCATAATGTAGGAAACGCGGCAGCCCCTTTGCACATAAACAAACAAGCTCCCACAAACAGCAATGTGATAATGACCAGATAATCTGTTTTTGTAATGCTGATTGAGGGCTAAATATTGGCCAGGATACCGGGGATAACTGCTCTTCTTCGAAATAGTACCATGGGATCTTTTACATCTACTTGAGAGAGCAGACGGGGCCTTGGCTGGAGGATTCGCTTTTGGATCTAGTAATAGGAAATGAACCAGAGCAGATAAGAGAAGCAAAAGTAGGGGAACATCTAGGCAATAATGGCCATAATATAATACGCTTTAAGATGATAATTGAGAAGGACATAAGTATGTCAAAAACCAGGTTATTAGATTGGAGAAAAGCTGATTTTGAGGAGCTGGGAAGACAATTTGGGAAAATAAAATGGGCAACAATATTGACAAACAACAATGTAGAACAGCAATGGGAAACATTTAAAACAGTGTTCAACAGAGTGTAGGAACAATATATTCCGCTAAAAGGAAAGAACAAACTTAACACTAATGAGACTCTATGGATGAATAAAGACATAAAGGAACAATTGAGGGTAAGGAACGAGGCATACATTAAGTACATGGACAGCAGGGGAGTGCATGATAAGAGAGAATATGAAGAGATTAGGAGAGAAGTCCAAAAAACAATCAGGAAGGCAAAGAAGAACTATGAAATTAAATTATCAAGGAACATAAAACAAAATAGTAAAATGTTTTACAGGCACATCAATAAAAAAAGGAAAGTTGGCATGGGAATAGGGCCATTAAGGGATGGACAGAATAATACAACAGGTAACGATAGGGTGGTGGCAGAAATATTAAATCATTATTTTGCTTCGGTATTTACCAGGGAGATAGAATAGGTGGGACATAGGATAATGAAATTAGTAATGAGATAAGTGCATTTAAAATAAAAAGGGGGTATACTAAATAAACGAATCAAACTCAAAAGAGGATAAAACCATTGGCCCGGATGGATTGCATCCACACATTTTAAAAGAATCTAGGGAAGAGGTAGCAGAGGCCTTACCAGACATATTTAATAATTCATTAAAAAAGGGTGCAGTGCCAAAGGACTGGCGGATAGCTAATGTAATGCTTATATTTAAGAAGAGGGATGGAATATGTTCAGGGAATTATAGACCAGTCAGCTTAACACTGGCCATAGGAAAAATAATGGAATTCCTACTTAAGGAGAATAGAAAAACATCGAGAAACGAAAAATATAATAATGAATAGACGGCATGGATTTCAAAAGGGAAAGTCTTGCTTGACCAACTTTATTGAATTTTTTGAAGATGCAACAGAGAGAGTAGACAATGGTAACGCAGTAGATGTAATTTATCTAGATTTTCAAAAGGCCTTCGATAAGGTACCCCATAATAGGCTGATGAACAAGATCAGAGAATGCGGAGTCAGGGGACAAGTAGCAGAATGGATTACTAGTTGGCTTCAAGGCAGAAAGCAGAGAGTAGAAGTAAAGGGTAGCTATTTACAGTGGTGGGTAGTAGTGTTCCACAAGGATCAGTGCTGGGACCATTGCTGTTCACAATTTTCATTCATGATTTAGACTTTGGAATCAAAAACACAATTTCTAAATTTGCAGATGACACCAAATTGGTGGGGGGGTGGTTAGTCAATACTGAGGAGGACTGCAACAAATTACAGGAGGACTTTAATAAAGTTGCAGAATGGGCATATAATTGGCAAATGAAGTTCAACAGATATTTGTGAGGTATTACATTTTGGTAGGGAGAATAGTCTAGTCACTTATTACTTGGAGGGTACGAGTCTAGGTGGGGTAGAGGAACAAAAGGATCTCGGACTAAAAATATTCAAATCACGAAAAGTCGGAACACAGGTTAGCAAGGCCATAAAAAAAAACCCAAGCACTAAGTTTTATATCTAGAGATATAGAATTGAAAACCTGTATTGAACCTTGGTTAGAGCACCTGCTGGGCTAGAATCTCCATTTTTTTTTGCATGCTTAATGCCCACTTAACACCCATTTTACCGTTGGAAACATAGAAACATAGAAAATAGGTGCAGGAGTAGGCCATTCGGCCCTTCGAGCTTGCACCATCATTCAATAAGATCATGGCTGATCATTCACCTCAGTACCCCTTTTCTCTCCATACCCCTTGATACCTTTAGCTGTAAGGGCCATATCTAACTCCCTCTTGAATATAGCCAATGAAGTGGCATCAACAACGCTCTGCGGTAGGGAATTCCAAAGGTTAACAACTCTCTGAGTGAAGAAGTTTCTCCTCATCTCAGTCCTAAATGGCTTACCCCTTATCCTTAGCCCTTGTCCTCTGGTTCTGGATTTCCCCAACATCGGGAACATGCGTCCTGCATCTAACCTGTCCAGTCCCATCAGAATTTTATATGTTTCTATGAGATCCCCTCTCATCCTTCTAAACTCCAGTGAATACAGGCCCAATCGATCCAGTCTCTCTTCATATGTCAGTCCTGCCATCCCGGGAATCAGTCTGGTGAACCTTTGCTGCACTCCCTCAATAGCAAGAATGTCCTTCCTCAGATTAGGAGAACAAAACTGAACACAATATTCTAGGTGAAGCCTCACCAAGGCCCTTTACAACTGCAGTAAGACCTCCCTGCTCTTATACTCAAATCCCCTAGCTATGAAGGCCAACATACCATTTGCCTTCTTCACCGCCTGTTGTACCTGCATGCCAACTTTCAATGACTGATGTACCATGACACCCAGATCTCGTTGCACCTCCCCTTTTCCTAATCTGCCGCCATTCAGGTAATATTCTGCCTTCATGTTTTTGCCCCAGAAGTGGATAACCTCACATTTATCCACACTATACTGCATCTGCCACGCATTTGCCTACTCACCTAACCTGTCCAAGTCACCCTGCAGCCTCTTAGCGTCCTCCTCACAGCTCACACCGCCATCCAGCTTAGTGTCATCTGCAAACTTGGAGATATTACACTCAATTCCTTCATCTAAATCATTAATGTATATTGTAAATAGCTGGGGTCCCAGCACTGAGCCCTGCAGCACCCCACTAGTCACTGCCTGACATTCTAAAAAGGACCCATTTATCCCGACTCTCTGCTTCCTGTCTGCCAACCAGTTCTCTATTAGTCAGTACATTAACCCCAATACCATGTGTTTTGATTTTGCACACCAATCTTTTGTGTGGGACCTTGTCAAAAGCCTTTTGAAAGTCCAAAAGCACCACATCCACTGGTTCTCCCTTGTCTACTCTACTAGTTACATCCTCAAAAAATTCCAGAAGATTTGTCATGCCTGATTTCCCTTTCATAAATCCATGCTGACTTGGACCGATCCTGTCACTGCTTTCCAAATGCGCTGCTATTTCATCTTTAATAATTGATTCCAACATTTTCCCACTACTGATGTCAGGCTAACCGGTCTATAATTACCTGTTTTCTCTCTCCCTCCCTTTTTAAAAAGTGGCGTTACATTAGCTACCCTCCAGTCCATAGGAACTGATTCAGAGTCGATAGACTGTTGGAAAATGATCACCAATGCATCCACTATTTCTAGGGCCACTTCCTTAAGTACTCTGGAATGCAGACTATTAGGCCCCGGGGACTTATTGGCTTGCGATCCCATCAATTTCCCTAACACAATTTCCTGACTAATAAGGATTTCCTTCAGTTCCTCCTTCTCCCTAGACCCTGGGTCCCCTAGTACTTCCGGAAGGTTATTTGTTTCTTCCTTCGTAAAGACAGAACCAAAGTATTTCTTCAACTGGTCTGCCAGTTCTTTGTTCCCCATTATAAATTCACCTGAATCTGACTGTAAGGGACCTACATTTGTCTTCACTAATCTTTTTCTCTTCACATATCTATAGAAGTTTTTGCAGTCAGTTTTTATTTTCCCAGCAAGCTTCCTCTCATACTCTATTGTCCCTCTCATAATTAAATCCTTTGTAATCCTCTGCTGAATTCTAAATTTCTCCCAGTCTTCCGGTTTGCTGCTTTTTCTGGCCTCTTTATATGCCTCTTCCTTGGATTTAACACTATCCTTAATTTCCCTTGTTAGCCACGGTTGAGCCACCTTCCCCATTTTATTTTTACTCCAGACAGGAATGTACAATTGTTGAATTTCATCCATGTGATCTTTAAATGTTTGCCATTGCCTATCCATCGTCATCCCTTTAAGTATCATTTGCCAGTCTATTCTAGCCAATTCACGTCTCATACCATCGAGGTTACCTTTCCTTAAGTTCAGGACCCTAGTCTCTGAATTAATTGTGTCACTCTCCATCTTAATAGAGAATTCTACCATGTTATGGTCACTCTCCCCCAAGGGGCCTCGCACAACAAGATTGCTAATTAGTCCTTTCTCATTACACATCACCCAGTCTAGGATGGCCAGCTCTCTAGTTGGTTCCTTGACATATTGGTCTAGAAAACCATCCCTCCATAATGTATAATGTACATATATCACCCATTTTGGCACAAAATGGAAACTGACAGGCATTTTTAGGAAACTTATTACCGAGTGTTACTTTCCCCATGTGCTTAATGCCGGGAAAAAATATTACCGCCCATTCACTTTTTTGGGGAGGAATCAAAATGGGCGAAATCAAAGCACCCAGTGTTACTTTCCGCAATGATTTAACGCCGAGATTCAATATTAACACCCGCCCACTTTTTTTTTGTCGTAAAGAGCATATTTACCAAAACTAGCGGCCAGCATCAATTTCACCATCTCACACACATATCGGCCACAATATCACTCCCCCCAAAAAAACACCCAGAAAAAGTGGAACTAACCGGAACTAATCACAGCGTTATGGACGTCATGTTCTGGATCACATGTCGCATCCTTTAAAAGGCTGCTGTGCTTCAACCTCGGCGGAGTTCAGATGTACTCTGCAGGTCGTTGGAGTTGATGTGAACATCTCTAAAAACATCTTGACCATACAGTGACCGATTGGAATTGAATAAGCGTCTTCATCGGGACATTCCTTTTTGTGACCAATCAGTGGAAAACAGAAAGCTACTGCAATGGAGCCTGTCCTTTTTCACCCTCTCTTGGTGACCAATTACATGCAGCAGACTCGACATCGCCAAAGGTACGCTCCACTGCATTATGTGCCCAATGTAAGACGTGACAGACTGATGAGGAGGACCAGATGTTACACCCCCCCACAAGTACAGGGAGAAGCATTCTTACCTCGACTTGCCCGACACCACCTGCCTTCGGAAACTGCGCTTCCACAAAGAGGTTATCACTGAGGTACGCCAGCTGATAAGGGCAGATCTGCAGCCTGCCAGCACCATCAGTACTGCACTGTCCGTCGAGGTCAAAGTCACCGCGGCACTGACGTTCTATGCCTCGGGTTCTGTTCAGGCCACAGCTGGAGACATTTGCGGACTTTCTCAGCATGCCACACGTCGCTGCATTAGACAGGTCACTGAAGCCCTGTACACATGCAGGAGGGACTTAATCAGCTTCTTTATGACCAGGGAGGCTCAGACTGAGAGGGCTCTAGGATTCTCCAGAATTGCAAACTTCTCCAAGGTGCAGGGAGCAATAGACTGTTAGCGCATCGCGATGCGGGCACCTTTTCAGGATGCAGAGGTTTTCAGGAACTGCAAGGGATTCCACTCCCTGAATGTTCAACTCATTGTCGACCACCAGCAAATCACACTGGCAGTGAATGCTCAAGTTCTGGGCAGCATCTATGATGCTCATATCCTGCGTTAGAGCACTGTATCTGAATTGTTTAACAATCAGCCACAAGGTCAATGCTGGATGCTTGGTGACAAAGGATATGAGCACGCCACCTGGCTGATGACGCCCCCTGTGTGACACCCACACCGAAGCCGAGAGGCGATACAAGAGCCACAGAGCATCTTGCAATATCGTGGAGAAAACCATTGGAGTGCTGAAGCAGCGCTTTAGATGCCTGGACCACTCAGGAGGCGAGCTCCAATACCATCCTGAGCAGGTAGCTCAATGGTGGTGTGCTCCATCCGGCACAACTTGGCTATCAGGAGGGGACAAGAATTGCCTGATGAGCCTGACAGTCCACCTCACCAGAGAGAGGAAGAGGAGGATGAGAACGCTGACATCGGCTCAGACAATCAGGCTGACGCTGAAGCAATGCCCCCGCCCCCCTGTAGACCACATGAAAGGGCCCATGGTGGCATGATAGCTGGGGAGCTCATCAATGATCGCTTTGCCTGAAAGAACGTTGATATTATTTACAAGGCTGACACACTGCTGGGTGTGCAGGTCATACATCAATGGTGGGCATCACCTTGGTGACAGTTAAAGGTTAAGTTGATTGAAGTTAAGTGTAATTATACCCTTTGATGTTAAGGAATCACCAGCATGTAACATTGCAGCTATCTGAGCCAATGCGCTACAAGGTTTTGTTAAATAAAAAACATTTAAACCGAACATTAGTCTGAAATCATCAATACTTCTGTACAAACCAACCCTTCTCCCACCCCTCCCCATCCCACTTTTCCTCCCCACCTCTACCCCTTCGCCTTCCTCTCCTGACTCCAAACCAATTGGCTGAGGAGCTCCTCAGGTGATGCTTCATTGGGGGCGGGGCGAGGGTTGATGGCTTCTTGGACGGATACGGGAGAGGACGGTCCCGAGGTGGGAACATGCTCCGAGCCAGAAGCAAGATATTGCTGCTGGCTGTCATGTGTGATTGGCATGGGGGTGCAGCACCGCGCTCCAGGACCACTGGGAGCCCAGTGTTCCTGGCTACCAGCTCCAGGGTCTCCTCCATCCCTTCCATGTTATATCTTATTTGTTGGACAAAAACTCGGTGTCAACTATGTTTTTGCTGCTTAGTAGGCTTTTTGCTACTGGTGAATCTCCCTCGTGCCACAACAGCCAGACAAGCACACACCACACACGCTTTCAGTGCCTCTGAGCTCCGTCTTTCTCTGTCTCCTCTTCTACGCAGGTCATGATAACCCTTGACCTCCTGAATCGCTGGAATCGAGCGTTGCCATGCCATTGCTAAGGACGGCTACACTTTACGGCAGAAGGTCAGCAAAATTTAACACTACCGCCCATTTCATATCGCTCGTGGTAATGCCCATTTTCAAAAATGGAGACTAGGTGCTTTGAGAATGGGCTAGAAGCCAGCGATCTGAAAACCCTTTTTTACCGCCCACGCCGGAAATAACCCCATTTTGGGGTGATAAGCACAAAAGTGGAGGTTCGAGCCCTTAGATTATTGCGTTCAGCTCTGGTCACCATATTGAAAAGGATATAGATGCACTGGAGAGGATGCAGAGAAGATTTACAAGGATGATACCAGAAATGTGAGGGTATACATATCAGGAAAGGATGAACAGGCTGGGTCTCTTTTCTCTTGAAAAAAGAAGGCCGAGGGGTGATCTAATAGAGGTCTTTAAAATTTTGAAAGGTTTTGATCGAGTGGACACAGAGAGAATGTCTCCATTTATGGGGAAGAGCATAACTAGAGGCCATCAATATAAGATAGTCACCAAGAAATCCAATAGGGAATTCAGAAGAAACTTCTTTGCCCAAAGAATGGTGAGAATGTGGAACTCACTACCATAGGGAGTGGCTGAAGCGAATAGTATAGATGCATTTAAGGGGAGGCTAGACAAGCATATGAGGGAGACAGGAATAGAGGGGAATGCTGATAGATAAGGAAAGACGGGAGGAAGCTCAAGTGTAGCATAAATGGTGGCATGGACTGGAGAGGATGCATAGAAGATATACAAAGATGATACCAGAAATGCGAGGGTATACATATCAGGAAAGGCTGGATCTCTTTTCTGTGCTGGTTTCTGTGTCGTAGATCCTATGTAATCCTGTGTAAACCTGGAAACTTCAGTGTAGCCGTTAAAAATAGTTCAACCTGCAATCTTGAGCAGCAGACTTGGGGACAACCAAGTAAGAGCTCAATTGGCTCTTCCATTTTACCCACTCATAACTTCACTCTATGTCAGCGATATTTTTGTTATACTTATGCAGAATTATGACCTCACAGGTGCCATTTGAACCCAAAGCACAGCAGGACATAGTACCAAGCCAGATAATAAGAACCGTCAACTACACTGAGTGAGCCCTCCGCACCCTGGATCACAGGAGGTGGTTGGCTTCTCATGTTGTACAGAAGGGCCTCATTTCATGACAATTGGCTCATGGCATAGGAGCTGCTACTGGCTGTATCTCTGATAGGTGGTTCTGGGCAACCTGGTCTTCCCTCACAAGTTCCACTGGCATGAATTTCTGAGGGGAGAGGCCGGAAGCCTGTTATCTACTGCTGTCCTGAGAGATGGTGGTATCAGATAGGTGAATTCCAGCCATTCCACTGGGCCCTGGATCTGTGGTCCCAATGATTGACGGAATGGTTGGTCCAATGGCAGCTTTCAGATCCTGAATGCCCCGACATTATGGTCACCATGGTGTGGAAGTCACAATTCATACATGTCATTCTGGAATGTCTTCTGATTCCTGGGATGGGGGGATTGTCCAATGAGGAGAGATTGAGTAGACTAGGCCTGCATTCTCTAGAGTTTAGAAGAATGAGAGGTGATTTCATTGAAACCTACAAAATTCCTACAGGGCTTGACAGGGTAGATGCAGGGAGGATGTTTCCTCTGGCTTCGGAGTCTAGAACCAGGAGCACAGTCTGAGAATAAGGGGTCAGCCATTTAGAACTGAGAGGAGGAGAAACTTTTTCACTCGGAGGGTAATGAATCTCTGGAATTCTCTACCTCAAAGGGCTATGGAGGTTCAGTCTTTGAGTATATTCAAGACAGAGAGTGATAGATTTTTGGATATTAAGGGAATCAAAGGATGTGGGGCTAGTGCAAGAAAGTGGAGTTGAGGTAGAAGATCAGCCATGATCTCATTGAATGGCGGAGCAGGCCCAAGGTGCCGAATGCACTACGCCTGCTCCGAATTCTCAAGTTCTTATATTCTTATGTTCTCCTCAGCTATGTCAAGGTGCACCCCTTCCTGAATGGCAAGGTTGTGAAGAGCACAGCAGGCTATCACTTGTTAGGACTCCCAATCTGGAGCTTACTGTTGATCTTCTCCCAAGCTGTCCAGGCAGCAAAAGCACTCTTTCACACTTCAATGGTCCTCTCGATCACCAGCCTTGTAGCTGTGTGTGCCTCATTGTGGCACTCTTCTGCTGCTGTTCGGGGTGCTCTGATTCGGGTCATCAGCCATGGGAGCAGGGGATAAACTTTGTCACTCAGAAGCCATCCATGCATCTGATTCTCTTCCCTGAACAGGTCAGGGAAGGTATTGTGGGCACCATCGATTGCACCCTGGACATTGGGATAGCCACATGCTCCATATATCCCTTTCTCTCTGCTGCCTTGCTGAAATTCCAAAGGTTATGAATTGGACTACTCTGCTTTAAAGAATGTCAGTAACTGAACCAATGCATGACTGTATTGTTCCCTTGCTGATGTTGCATAAATCCCCCATGGTTCAAAGGACCCCATTCCATAGAATTGGAGGGCAGTGGTGACCTTTATAGCCACTGAGAGAGCAGTGCAGGCGATGAGCATGGCTTCATGCCATTGATATGCTCTATTGTGTCTTTGGTGAAGTCTACTCTTATTATGCAGAGTTCCTCAGAGAGATCCTCACATGGCCAATGCTACCTGTATAATCTTCAGGGAAGGACAATAATACGTGGTGGGCTGTATCCTTCTTGAATAGTGCTGGACGGTCCAGTCCTCAATTCTGTGCTGCTCCTCCTCTTCCTCCATTATAATGGCCAAGAGAGACCCATGGGGAGGAGTTAAACTAATATGGCAGGTGGTTGGGAACCAATGCAGGGAGACAGAGGGAGACAAAAAGGAGGCAAAAGCAAAAGACAGAAAGGAGATGAGGAAAAGTGGAGGGCAAAGAAACCCAAGGCAAAGAACAAAAAGGGCCACTGTACAGCAAAATTCTAAAAGGACAAAGGGTGTTAAAAAAACAAGCCTGAAGGCTTTGTGTCTTAATGCAAGGAGTATCCGCAATAAGGTGGATGAATTAACTGTGCAAATAGATGTTAACAAATATGATGTGATTAGGATTATGGAGACGTGGCTCCAGGATGATCAGGGCTGGAAACTCAACATCCAGAGGTATTCAACATTCAGGAAGGATAGAATAAAAGGAAAAGGAGGTGGGGTAGCATTGCTGGTTAAAGAGGAGATTAATGCAATAGTTAGGAAAGACATTAGCTTGGATGATGTGGAATCTATATGGGTAGAGCTGCAGAACACCAAAGGGCAAAAAACATTAGTGGGAGTTGTGTACAAACCTCCAAACAGTAGTAGTGATGTTGGGGAGGGTATCAAACAGGAAATTAGGGGTGCATGCAATAAAGGTGCAGCAGTTATAATGGGTGACTTTAATATGCACATAGATTGGGCGAGCCAAACTGGAAGCAATACGGTGGAGGAGGATTTCCTGGAGTGCATAAGGGATGGTTTTCTAGACCAATATGTCGAGGAACCAACTAGTGGGGAGGCTATCTTAGACTGGGTGTTGTGTAATGAGAGAGGATTAATTAGCAATCTCATTGTGCGAGGCCCCTTGGGGAAGAGTGACCATAATATGGTGGAATTCTGCATTAGGATGGAGAATGAAACAGTTAATTCAGAGACCATGGTCCAGAACTTAAAGAGGGGTAACTTTGAAGGTATGAGGCGTGAATTGGCTAGGATAGATTGGCGAATGATACTTAAGGGGTTGACTGTGGATGGGCAATGGCAGACATTTAGAGACCGCATGGATGAACTACAACAATTGTACATTCCTGTATGGCGTAAAAATAAAAAAGGGAAGGTGGCTCAACCGTGGCTATCAAGGGAAATCAGGGATAGTATTAAAGCCAAGGAAGTGGCATACAAATTGGCCAGAAATAGCAGCGAACCCGGGGACTGGGAGAAATTTAGAACTCAGCAGAGGAGGACAAAGGGTTTGATTAGGGCAGGGAAAATGGAGTACGAGAAGAAGCTTGCAGGGAACATTAAGGCGGATTGCAAAAGTTTCTATAGGTATATAAAGAGAAAAAGGTTAGTCAAGACAAACGTAGGTCCCCTGCAGTCAGAATCAGGGGAAGTCATAACGGGGAACAAAGAAATGGCAGACCAATTGAACAAGTACTTTGGTTCGGTATTCACTAAGGAGGACACCAACAACGTTCTGGATATAAAAGGGGAAAGGGGTCAGAGGGTCTAGTAAGGAGGAGGAACTGAGGGAAATCTTTATGAGTCGGGAAATTATGTTGGGGAAATTGATGGGATTGAAGGTCAATAAATCTCCAGGGCCTGATGGACTGCATCCCAGAGTACTTAAGGAGGTGGCCTTGGAAATAGCGGATGCATTGACAGTCATTTTCCAACATTCCATTGACTCTGGATCAGTTCCTATCGAGTGGAGGGTAGCCAATGTAACCCCACTTTTTAAAAAAGGAGGGAGAGAGAAAACAGGGAATTATAGACCGGTCAGCCTGACCTCAGTAGTGGATAAAATGATGGAATCAATTATTAAGGATGTCATAGCAGTGCATTTGGAAAATGGTGACATGATAGGTCCAAGTCAGCATGGATTTGTGAAAGGGAAATCATGCTTGACAAACCTTCTGGAATTTTTTGAGGATGTTTCCAGTAAAGTGGACAAGGGAGAACCAGTTGATGTGGTATATTTGGACTTTCAGAAGGCTTTCGACAAGGTCCCACACAAGAGATTAATGTGCAAAGTTAAAGCACATGGGATTGGGGGTAGTGTGCTGACGTGGATTGAGAACTGGTTGTCAGACAGGAAGCAAAGAGTATGAGTAAATGGGGACTTTTCAGAATGGCAGGCAGTGACTAGTGGGGTACCGCAAGGTTCTGTGCTGGGGCCCCAGCTGTTTACACTGTACATTAATGATTTAGACGAGGGGATTAAATGTAGTATCTCCAAATTTGCGGATGACACTAAGTTGGGTGGCAGTGTGAGCTGCGAGGAGGATGCTATGAGGCTGCAGAGTGACTTGGATAGGTTAGGTGAGTGGGCAAATGGATGGCAGATGAAGTATAATGTGGATAAATGTGAGGTTATCCACTTTGGTGGTAAAAACAGAGAGACAGACTATTATCTGAATGGTGACAGATTAGGAAAAGGGGAGGTGCAACGAGACCTGGGTGTCATGGTACATCAGTCATTGAAGGTTGGCATGCAGGTACAGCAGGCGGTTAAGAAAGCAAATGGCATGTTGGCCTTCATAGCGAGGGGATTTGAGTACAGGGAGGTGTTGCTACAGTTGTACAGGGCCTTGGTGAGGCCACACCTGGAGTATTGTGTACAGTTTTGATCTCCTAACTTGAGGAAGGACATTCTTGCTATTGAGGGAGTGCAGCGAAGATTCACCAGACTGATACCCGGGATGGTGGGACTGACCTATCAAGAAAGGCTGGATCAACTGGGCTTGTATTCACTGGAGTTCAGAAGAATGAGAGGGGACCTCATAGAAACATTTAAAATTCTGACGGGTTTAGACAGGTTAGATGCAGGAAGAATGTTCCCAATGTTGGGGAAGTCCAGAACCAGGGGTCACAGTCTAAGGATAAGGGGTAAGCCATTTAGGACCGAGATGAGGAGAAACTTCTTCACCCAGAGAGTGGTGAACCTGTGGAATTCTCTACCACAGAAAGTAGTTGAGGCCAATTCACTAAATATATTCAAAAGGGAGTTAGATGAAGTCCTTACTACTCGGGGGATCAAGGGGTATGGCGAGAAAGCAGGAAGGGGGTACTGAAGTTGCATGTTCAGCCATGAACTCATTGAATGGCGGTGCAGGCTAGAAGGGCTGAATGGCCTACTCCTGCACCTATTTTCTATGTTTCTATGTTTCAAAGTCATACCTGCTCCTCATACCTCATACCATCATCATCATCATAGACAGTCCCTTGGAATCGAGGAAGACTTGCTTCCATTCCTAAAGTGAGTTCTTTGGTGTCTGAACAGTCCAATACGAGAGCCACAGACTTTGTCACAGGTGGGACAGATAGTCGTTGAGGGAAGGGGTGGGTGGGACTGGTTTGCCGCACGCTTGTTCCGCTGCCTGCGCTTGATTTCTGCACGCTCTCGGCGTTGAGACTCGGGGTGCTCAGCGCCCTCCCGGATGCACTTTCTCCACTTCGGGAGGTCTTTGGCCAGGGACTCCCAGGTGTCAGTGGGGATGTCGCACATTATCAAGGAGGCTTTGAGGGTGTCCTTTAGTAATGTTTCCACTGCCCACCTTTGGCTCATTTGCCGTGAAGGAGCTCCACGTAGAGCACTTGCTTTGGGAGTCTCGTGTCTGGTATATTGTGTCAGCTGTGTCTCAGTGGATAGCACACTCGCCTCTGAGTCACAAGGTTGTGGATTCACAGCCCATTCCAGGGATTTGAACATATAAATCTCGGCTGGTGGTGCAAGTGTATGCATTTTTGGAAGTTTCCTATACTTAGCTAAAGTTTGAATACGCTGCAGGAAGTGGTTTGGCAGATCTTGCTTGTGATTTTTTCTGTCATATAAATTATTGTGCTGAAAGAAGCTTCTTCCAGACATGGGTGACCTGGTAGGCCTTCCTCTGAGAATTGAGTATGACTGGGAGAATGAAGAGGGGCCATGCAGAGCAGAGGGAGGAGGAGTTGGGGGTGAAGGGCTCTCAGCAGGAGGCCATATCTGCTGAAGGGAGCAATTCTCTTACCTCAGCTGGCAGGCAACAGAAATGGCACTGGCGGAGTGGCAGGGATGGGAGCGGGAATGCTGTCATCCTGAGAGAGGACAATCCTGCTGATATGTTGAAGAACAGATTGATGGACTGGTGCGGTGCCCTGGAAGCCCTTTTGAACAGTGGTTTCTTCATCATCATAGGCAGTCTCTCAAAATGAGGATGACTTGCTTACACGGCAAAAAAAAAAAGGATGAGTTCGCAGGTGTTTCGAATGAAGAACCCGAACTACAGCCTGAAAGGTGGAAGATGCCTGTGCATGGATTTTTTTAACATGTGGTGGCCGTTGCACACCAGCCACCACAAGAGCTTGACAGAGCTAGGTCTTGGTCCAGTGGCAAGGATTACCCAAGACAACTGGAGACCTGCTCTGCTGCACGGACCTAGTGCGCACACATATCGCAGTGTGGGCTGGGCCCGTGTTGCCCCTGGGCCCCTGGCCCTGAACTTACGCCTCCCCTGCGCCCCGATCACATCCCTCTCACAATCTCTTGCCGCTCCTACTGCATCTGCCCACACTCCAATCACCAACTTGGACCTTGCTGACATCACTCTCGCTGCCGTCGCCCTCCTGCACCAGCTCGCGCTGGACCTTGTAGTGGCATGCCTCCACGCTGCTCCCTGGGCTGCCACCGCTCTTTATATGGCCCCGACCTGCCGCTGATGGTTTCTCGCAGGTCGGGGCATCCACGCTGCACCCTGGGCCGCACACCGCTCCTTATGCAGGTACAGCAAGTAATCAGGAAGGCAAATGGAATGCTGGCCTTTATTGCAAGTGGGATGGAGTATAAAAGTAGGGAAGTCCTGCTACAACTGTACAGGGTATTGGTAAGACCACACCTGGAGTACTGCATACAGTTTTGGTCTGGACTTGTCTCCATTCCCGTGCCGAGGGGATTGCTACATCAGACGGGAGGGGCAACATTTGGGGATCACTGATTCCCCACCAATTCCCATTCCCCTCCTTTCTGGTGGATAATGGAGGGGCCAATATGTGTAATGTGCAAGTCAGTAAGAATTGTCAGCAAGCTCTTTCTAATTGGAGATTTTATTCAGTGGAAACTTCCACACACTATTGTAGATTTTGTACCAAAGATCAATTTAGTATTAAAGTAAAAGTTCATAATTTTTTTGCAAATTAAATTTCTGTTGCGAGTTGCTTAATTAAAGGGAAAGATAACACAGAGCGTTTCTTAAATGGAAACTGCAGCCCCGAGAACACCATCAGCAATATATCCAGAATATTAAAATCCAGCCCAGTTATAGGGTTATTAACATCAGCAGAAACAAACCCCAACTGTCAGAATGAACATGGTTCAGTTGGGATGTGATTAACAGCAGCAATAACAGCAGATTCTAACCCCTGCAGTCACTTGTGAACTCGCTGGTGTCTCAGCAGCTGGGATGAACAAGTGAATCCCTTCCCACACTCAGAGCAGGTGAATGGCCTCTCCCCAGTGTGAACCCACTGGTGTCTCAGCAGGTCAGATGACTCAGTGAATCGCTTCCCATACTCAGAGCAGGTGAACGGTCTCTCCCCGGTTTGAACGCGCTGGTGTTTCAGCAGGTTGGATGAACAAGTGAATTCCTTCCCACACTTTGAGCAGGTGAACAGCCTCTCCCCAGCGTGAACTCGTTGGTGTGACTGCAGGGTGGATAACTGAGTGAATCCCTTCCCACACTGGAAGCAGGTGAACGGCCTCTCCCCTGTGTGAACTTGCTGGTGTATCAGCAGGTTTCCAGAGGCACAATGGCAGCAGTCTGAGCTTGCAAGGCAGTAGTCTGAGATTCCACTGCAGTATTCAGACCTTTGATGGAAGCTGTTTGTACTGCAATGGAAGCTGTCACATTGGCCATCAGACGTTGCATCATGGTGGGTTCGACAGTTCTGCTGATGGAGGCGATCACCCGCACAAGCTCTGCTCAAAGCCCTGTGCCAAGTTGGAGCTGGACTTCTCCATGCTCCTTGACATTATCAACTGTCTTTCTGGCAGGCCTTCCAGTGCACCAAGCATTTGGTTGTGTACATGCATCAGTCTTCTTCTATACCCTGGGCCATCAAAGTCCTTATTTGACTCCTCTGCAGCAGAACTAGTGTGCAGCCTCACCCTCTAGCGATGTGGCACTTGCGCTAATGTTTCCCCCCACCCTAGCGCCTGAGCACTTGTGCCCAGTTTCTCATCGCATGCTTCCTCTAGCCGACCCTCTAAAATACATGCAGAGTCAGTCTCTGAGCTGGTGGCTGCGAGTGTAAGATCGAGTGACAATGTCTCTTCACCTTCACTGCCTTCATCCTCTTCCTCCTCTGACTGGGAAGGTTCCAGTTCTTGAGCATCTAAAATTAAAAAGGGGCAAGCGTTGGGTTGTGTTAAAGGGAGAGGAGAAAGTAAGAAGTGTGTGCTTACACCATCTGCAGCTTCTGAGCCAGAAGAGATTGTGGGATGAGGGAGAAGTGGGAAGAGAGGTGGAGGATTAGGTATGCAGATACCTTCATCATCGATCAACACCTCCAGTGCTCATGGCCTCAGAACATAACATAAGAACATAAGAACATAAGAATTAGGAATAGGAGTAGGCCATCTAGCCCCTCGAGCCTGCTCCGCCATTCAACAAGATCATGGCTGATCTGGCCGTGGACTCAGCTCCACTTACCCGCCCGCTCCCCATAACCCTTAATTCCCTTATTGGTAAAAAATCTATCTATCTGTGACTTGAAAACATTCAATGAGCTAGCCTCAACTGCTTCCTTGGGCAGTGAATTCCACAGATTCACAACCCTCTGGGAGAAGAAATTCCTTCTCAACTCGGTTTTAAATTGGCTCCCCCGTATTTTGAGGCTATGCCCCCTAGTTCTAGTCTCCCCGACCAGTGGAAACAACATCTCCGCCTCTATCTTGTCTATCCCTTTCATTATTTTAAATGTTTCTATAAGATCACCCCTCATCCTTCTGAACTCCAACGAGTAAAGACCCAGTCTACTCAATCTATCATCATAAGGTAACCCCCTCGTCTCCGGAATCAGCTTAGTGAATCATCTCTGTACCCCCTCCAAAGCTAGTATATCCTTCCTTAAGTAAGGTGACCAAAACTGCACGCAGCACTCCAGGTGCGGCCTCACCAATAACCTGTACAGCTGCAGCAGGACCTCCCTGCTTTTGTACTCCATCCCTCCCGCAATGAAGGCCAACATTCCATTCGCCTTCCTGATTACCTGCTGCACCAGCAAACTAAGTTTTTTGGGATTCATGCATAAGGGACCCCAGGTCCCTCTGCACCGCAGCATGTTGTAATTTCTCCCCATTCAAATAATATTCCCTTTTACTGTTTTTTTTCTAAGGTGGATGACCTCACATTTTCCGACATTGTATTCCATCTGCCAAACCTTAGCCCATTCGCTTATCCTATCTAAATCTCTTTTCAGCCTCTCTGTGTCCTCTACACAACCCGCTTTCCCATTAATCTTTGTGCCATCTGCAGATTTTGTTACACTACACTCTGTCCCCTCTTCCAGGTCATCTATGTATATTGTAAACAGTTGTGGTCCCAGCACCAATCCCTGTGGCACACCACTAACCACCGATTTCCAACCCGAAAAGGACCCATTTATCCCGACTCTCTGCTTTCTGTTAGCCAGCCAATTCTCGATCCATGCTAACACATTTCCTCTGACTCCGCGTACCTTTATCTTCTGCAGTAACCTTTTGTGTGGCACCTTATCGAATGCCTTTTGGAAATCTAAATACACCACATCCATCAGTACACCTCTATCCACCATGCTCGTTATATCCTCAAAGAATTCCAGTAAATTAGTTAAACATGATTTCCCTTTCATGAATCCATGCTGCGTCTGCTTGATTGCACTATTCCTATCTAGATGTCCCGCTATTTCTTCCTTAATGATAGCTTCGAGCATTTTCCTCACTATAGATGTTAAACTAACCGGCCTATAGTTACCTGCCTTTTGTCTGCCCCCTTTTTTAAACAGAGGCGTTACATTAGCTGCTTTCCAATCTGCTGGTAACTCCCCAGAGTCCAGAGGATTTTGGTAGATTATAACGAATGCATCTGCTATAACTTCTGCCATCTCTTTTAATACCCTGGGATGCATTTCATCAGGATCAGGGGACTTATCTACCTTGAGTCCTATTAGCCTGTCCAGCACTACCCCCTAGTGATAGTGATTATCTCAAGGTCCTCCCTTCCCACATTCCCGTGACCAGCAATTTTTGGCATGGTTTTTGTGTCTTCCACTGTGAAGACCGAAGCAAAATAATTGTTTAAGGTCCCAGCCATTTCCACATTTCCCATTATTAAATCCCCCTTCTCAATCTTCTAAGGGACCAACATTTACTTTAGTCACTCTTTTCCGTTTTATATATCGGTAAAAGCTTTTACTATCTGTTTTTATGTTTTGCGCAAGTTTACTTTTGTAATCTATCTTTCCTTTCTTTATTGCTTTCTTAGTCATTCTTTGCTGTCGTTTAAAATTTTCCCAATCTTCTCGTTTCCCACTAACCTTGGCCACCTTATACGCATTGGTTTTTAATTTGATACTCTCCTTTATTTCCTTGGTTATCCACGGCTGGTTATCCCTTCTCTTGCCGCCCTTCTTTTTCACTGGAATATATTTTTGTTGAGCACTATGAAAGAGCTCCTTAAAAGTCCTCCACTGTTCCTCAATTGTGCCACCGTTTAGTCTGTGTTACCAGTCTACTTTCGCCAACTCTGCCCTCATCCCACTGTAGTCCCCTTTGTTTAAGTATAGTATGCTCGTTTGAGACACTACTTCCTCACCCTCAATCTGTATTACAAATTCAACCATACTGTAATCACTCATTCCGAGAGGATCTTTTACTAGGAGATCGTTTATTATTCCTGTCTCATTACACAGGACCAGCTCTAAGATAGCTTGCTCTCTTGTAGGTTCTGTAACCTACTGTTCTAAGAAACAATCCCGTATCGCATTCTATGAATTCCTCCTCAAGGCTATCCCGTGCGATTTGATTTGACTAATCAATATGTAAGTTAAAATCCCCCATGATTACTGCCATTCCTTTTTCACATGCCTCCATTATTCCCTTGATTATTGTCCGCCCCACCGTGAAGTTATTATTTGGGGGCCTATAAACTACGCCCACCAGTGACTTTTTCCCCTTACTATCTCTAATCTCCACCCACAATGATTCAACATTTTGTTCATTAGAGCCAATATCGTCTCTCACAACTGCCCTGATATCATCCTTTATTAACAGAGCTACCCCATCTCCTTTCCCTTCTTGCCTATCATTCCAAATTGTCAGATACCCCTGTATGTTTAATTCCCAGTCTTGGCCACCCTGCAACCACGTTTCTGTAATGGCCACCAAATCATACCCATTTGTAATGATTTGTGCCGTCAACTCATTTACTTTATTTCGAATGCTGCATGCGTTTAGTAGAGTGTTTTAATACTAGTTTTTAAACCATGATTTTTAGTTTTGACCCCTCCTGCAGCCCCTTTATATTGACACATATTGTCCCTTCCTTTCACCTTGTGGTTTACACTTACCCCAGTGCTACTCTGATATGTTGCTTCCTGCCTTTTGCATTCTTTCTTGGGGTCCTGTTCATCTGAGCTCTCACTCACTCTAACTAGCTCAGAGCCCTCTCCTGGGTTCCGAATACTCCTCGCATTGAGGCACCGATCTTTCAGGCTTGCCTTTTTATTACACTTTGACCCTTTAGAACGTTGCTGTACAGTGGCCCTTTTTGTTTTTTGCCTTGGGTTTCTCTGCCCTCCACTTTTACTCATCTCCTTTTTGTCTTTTGCTTCTGTCTCCATTTTGTTTCCCTCTGTCTCCCTGCATTGGTTCCCATCCCCCTGCCATATTAGTTTAACTCCTCCCCAACAGCACTAGCAAACACTCCCCCTAGGACATTGGTTCCGGTCCTGCCTTGGTGCAGACCGTCCGGTTTGTACTGGTCCCACCTTCCCCCAGAACCGGTTCCAATGCCCCAGGAATTTGAATCCCTCCCTGCTGCACCACTGCTCAAGCCACGTATTCATCTGAGCTATCCTGCAATTCCTACTCTGACTAGCACGTGGCACTGGTAGCAATCCCGAGATTACTACTTTTGAGGTCCTACTTTTTAATTTAGCTCCTAGCACCTTAAATTCGTCTCGTGGGACCTCATCCCTTTTTTTACCTATATCGTTGGTACCAATGTGCACCACGACAACTGGCTGTTCACCCTCCCTTTTCAGAATGTCCTGCACCCGCTCCGAGACATCCTTGACCCTTGCACCCCCTGGTAACATACCATCCTGTAGTCTCGGTTGCGGCCGCAGAAACGCCTATCTATTTCCCTTACAACTGAATCCCCTATCACTAATGCTCTCCCTCTCTTTTTCCTGCCCTCCTGTGTAGCAGAGCCAGCCACGGTGCCATGAACTTGGCTGCTGCTGCCCTCCCCTGATGAGCCATCTCCCTCAACAGTACTCAAAGCGATGTATCTGTTTTGCAGGGGGATGACCGCAGGGGACCCCTGCACTACCTTCCTTGCACTGCTCTTCCTGCTGGTCTTCCATTCCCATCTAGCTGTGCACCCTTCACCTGCGGTAAGACCAACTCGCTACACGTGCTACTCACGTCATTCTCAGCATCGTGGATGCTCCAGAGTGAATCCACCCTCAGCTCCAATTCTGCAACGCGGTCCATCAGGAGCTGGAGGCGGATACATTCCCACACACGTAGTCGTCAGGGACATCGGAAGTGTCTCTGAGTTCCCACATGGTACAGGAGGAGCATATCACGTGACCGAGCTCTCCTGCCATGACTTAACCCTTAGATAGACTTAAATTGGCGACAACACTGTTAACAGGTTAACCTGTGATGGCCAACAATGTTTCTTCCATGGAAGTTAAATCATACAGCCGCACTTCTACTCCTCAAGTTCTTTCCTGCTGCCTCCTGTTATCCGCCACTTTCTCCTGCAAGACAGAGGGAAGTTTGTCAGTGAGTGCCCTGCGCAATGTTTGGGTGATGTGGCTGCCATGGTTGAATAGCTGCTAGTGAGTGCGAGATGTGAGTTGTGGGTGCCAGACTAGCAACAGTACTAAGTGTGTGAGAGTGAGGTAAACCATATGAATTGAAGGGTTGAGTTCTGATTCATAGAGATTTCTGGTGTGCAGTGAGTTGAGCAATGGTTGAGGCTAGTGGTGCTGTTGGTAGGTCCATTTGAAGATTGAACTCACTCACCTTGGCAATTCGAGTCAGATCATTAAACTTCTTCCTGCACTGCATCCATGTTCTTGGAGCTACATTCCTGCCATTGACCTCCACCATTACTTCTTCCCACTGCCTCCTGAACATATGTCTCGCAGGTAGTGCTGGCTGCACACAGTAATCATGGAAATCAGCAGGTAGTGCGAATTTAACATCCTGCCTGCAGTCCACTGAACGGGCCTGGGGTTAATCACATACCCTGATCCTCACACCCGTTTTCGGGTCTGGTTCAACTTAACCTCCACAAATTCAAGGCTTCAGTGGCACTGAGAATTAAAGCGCTAACTCTCAAAGCCATCGGGTGAGGGAGGCACACACATTTTATCCTTTCTCCACTCAGTTCTGGATCTGAACCACACTGAGTCAGGAAGTGTTGATTGGAGAGTGTAAAATTGGAGGAGAGACACATCTTGGCAGTGCGACCACCTGCGGGTAGCTAACCGCAGGGGGGGTGGTGATGGATAGAGGAGGGGTGGAGGTGGCATCGAAGCATCTCAGCTGCAGAGATGGCAAAGCTAGAAACAACAAGGATAGGAAATAATTTACCCGAGCAAAAAGTCACCTGAAAAAGAAACAACAATAACAATAAATTAATTACGGTGTGCTTTCAAAGAATAGGTTTGATGAAGAACTAATAAGTGGTACAAATCTCATCATCTTAAGGGAGAAATGGATAGATCAAGTAATTATAGACCAGTCAGCCTAACCTCGGTGGTGGGAAAATTATTGGAAAAAGGGACAGGATAAATCTTCATTTAGAAAGACACGGATTAATCAAGGACAACAGCATGGATTTGTTAAGGGAAGGTCGGGTCTGACTAACTTGATTGAACTTTTTGAGGAGGTAACAAGGAGGGTCGATGAGGGTAGTATGTTTGATGGGGTTGATAATGAAGGAGGGCCACCCCGACCTGCGGGATGACACCACCGCAGGTCGGGAGGATAAAAGAGCTGGAGCATACCACTACAACTTCCAGCGCGAGCCGCTCCAAGTGTGCGACGACTTCGAGGTGGGCGACTGGGTGACGTCTTCAAAACCCAGGTCGCCATTTGGAGCGCGGGCAAGAACATCGGCGGGCCCAGGAGCGGGAAGGTCAGGGCAGAGAAGCGGCAAGAGAAAGAAAGTTACAAAACGATACCCATGTCAGCAGCACATATGCAGCTCACGGTATTCATTGAATAAGCTTCTTTGCTCTGTGAATTTTTTTTAATTATGGGTGGTTTAGTTGCGTGACTGGAATCTTGGTAACAGTACATTCTCACAGGATGAATCTAAGCGGCCATTCGGAGCGTTCTTTCACAATTCTGAAAGACTCATAATTTAAAAGTGCTGAACTGCAAGTGAGATATGGGCCTCTGATGATTAATAAGAGAACGCCCAGAATGTAACCTCACCCCCAGCACAATATTTTATTTATTAAGTAGGCTTCAATTGGGGATAATCTTAAAATGACTAAAAAAAATTAAAATGCGGTGAAGCCTATTAAATGAGATTATATACTTACATTATATTTTTCATATAACACATGTGGGTGTACAGCCTGAATGTTATATTTTCATTATGTCTCATGTATAGCAACATTCCAATATTTGGTTCTGAGGTGGCACCAGAAGAGCCTGGGAAAGGGAGTGGTGATGGAAGTGGTGTGAGGCCTAAAGAGAGCAAAATGACTCATAAAACGAGGAACAAATGATCTCTTTACAGTCTGCATATTCTTGTGTCGCAGCATGCAGGTTACTGCCCTACAAGTTATTATCTGCAATTACAGACATCACTGAATTCACGGTGTTGGTGCAATTCATTACCAGCAACCTCTGCAATGCAATTGACAGACAAGGATGTCCATTTTTCATGAACTGAAGAAAGCAACAAAACTAACTGATACATGTCCGACAAAATAACAGCTGGTTTTGGATTATTTGCAGCAACGTATTCATTGTCTAATCAATTCTTGGTTAGTTCGTGAACTCATGGCAATCACTTTCATTCTGTAATTCACCTTCAAACTCTTATATCAAATGTAGTAAGTAGTCAGTTGTCATTTGTAAGGTAACATTTGTGCGATATATTTATAAAATTGCCCTTGCCTTGGACTGCATTAGAACGTTAACAGTTTGCATTATTGACTGGCATCGCTTTTGCCACGGTTCAAGGACCTAAAAATAAACTTCACACCTTGCCAAGTCGCTGTGAATGTCCACAAATCAAAAATACCAATAAAAATTGAACTTTGTGCAAAAAGGGAACAAGTTCTAAACTTGTTAACCATTCTTGTGTTCTGTGGCATCATCTGAACTCTTAAAGAGTTAAAAAGATCCAGGAAGGGATTGTAGAATTAGAAACTAGGACCACACTGTTCATTGGAATTGGTTAGCGTTATAAATTTGAGATGCCATATTCATTAGGGCTAGACTTTTCACTATGATCGCTATCGCTCAAAAACGGGCGACATTTCCGGCCTTAGTGCTTTTTTTATTTTTCAGGATTGCTGGAATAGCGCCCATTTTTAAAAGCCGCTAGTTTCGTCTTTTTAATTTGGGCGATAGCCTTCGCGATGTGAAAAGGGCCTTAGCGATGTATTCAGTCGTGCAAGGCTGGTGTCCATGGCCACGGCCATTCTGCGCATGCGCGGGGTTTTTTTCAGCAAAGAACTTTTCCCGCGATTCGGGAGGTCAGGGGTCATCTGCGCATGCTCAGAAGACTGAAAGAGAGGAAGAGAGAGAAGGAAGGAAAGAAGTGTGTGCAGTGTGTAAGATGTCAAATGAAGAATCTACCGATAATAATATGCAGCAGGAGCTTTCAGGGAGAAGGAGGGCGAAAGCATTCTCTGATGAGGCTAATGAGGCCCTGGTGAATGAAGTGGAAAATCGATGGGGCCAATTAACCCGGAGTGGGCGTCACGTGAGTAAACTGTAAAGCAGTGGTAAACCAGTGGTAATTTTAAGTAATTTAATGGCATTTTATTATAATATATGAATGATGTAATGTTACGCATGCAGTTTCTGTACTCTTCCGTTCTCGCATATTAATCATATGTAACGTCTCTCGTTCACATTTATTGCAGTAGTGTTGCTCCTCATACATATGCCTGAGCAGCGCAAGCATTCTCATGTCTCTCCTTGTCTTCTAATAACTTCAATTATGTTTTCCAGCTCCCCAGACTCCCCAGGCACAACGGGAGGCCTCTGCAGCAACACCTGTACCGCTGCAGGAAGTGATCACCATGAGTGATGAACAGCAAAGTGAGGAGGAGGAGGACAAAACCAAGCCTGATGGCTCATCTGTGGTACCTGCGGCCACATCATGAATGAAGTAGCGGGGCCAAGAGGCTTGCAGCAGGCCACACCAAGTCGTCCAGTGCCCACGCCGACTCCGCAGAGGTTGGGTCGGCGAGGTAGGCATGCGCTGCGACGGGCAGATGTCAATGAGGACATGGTGTTACTGTCGAGGGCAAGCGTCGACATAGGTCGAGAACTCCTCCAGGCGCTTGGTGGGTTAACCGGCAACATTGACACACTGTCTGCCAGAATAACGGAGGGCATGGAGCAGATAGTTGCGGCAATGGGGCGAACGACTGACTCTGTCGATGCCTTGCGACATGTGATAGTTTGGGATACGGCACTGCACCCCAAGGTGACATACCACCAACCAGCACGACAGATGCGAGACAGGTGGAAGAACTTTGCAAACGTCTTCTCCTCCATCTACTGAGGTCTTTCTGCTGACGTCACCGCCCCCCCCTACCCCCACACCCCGATAGCAGCAGCCCTTGAGGTGCTCTGCTGCAAGACATCATGGCCCCATTACTCGGGGATTACATGGGAAACGGGGGATTACAACAAGGGGGGGCGGGGGTCAAGTTACAGGAGAAAAACGTGGCCACAGGTAGGGAGGGGGGAGCTGTATATTATTGTTGTTATTAAACAAAATTGTTGAATGTTGACTGTTGGGGATGGTGGGAGGGTGTTGTTATATTGTTGTGTTAAAAGTTTTGATCACTGTTGGGGATTGGGGGGTGGGGTGTTATATATGTTTGTTAAAAAAAAATTTCAAGTACCGGTTAAATTATTAACATTTTTTATTTAAGTTTACAATTGTTGTGAAGTGTCTTCTAATAACGTAAGGTAAAACATCAATACAAGGGTTACAAACAATGGCCATGGCCAGGCCAGGGTGAAACATCATCATCATCATAGGTGGTCCCTCGAACGAGGATGGCTTGCTTCCACATGAGTTCACAGATGTTTCAATGAAGGACCTGATGTTCCAGTCCTGAACTCCAATTGAGGGGGTGGAAGATGCCTGTGCCTGGATTTTTTTAACATGTGATGACCGTTGCACACCAGCCACCACATGGGCTTGATCCAGGCCTTTATCCAGTGGCAAGGGTTAACCCGGACGACTGGAGGCCTGCTCTGCTGCACGGACCTAGTGCGCACACATAATGCAGTGTGGGCTGACCCGTGCTGCCCCTGGGCTCTCGCCTCTTCTAGGCCCCGTACCCTCATTCGCCGCACCTCCGCCATGATCTCTCGTCGCTCCCCCGCCACAAACATTCGCCACACCTCCGCTACGATCCCTCACCGCTCCTCCGCCACAAAAACACTCGCCGCACCTCTGCCATGATCTCCTGCTGCACCTCCGCACCAAACTTTCGCCGAACCTCCATCACGATCGCCCACCAACTCTCAGCCGTACCAATCATAGGCAGTCCCTCAAAACGAGGATGACTAGCTTCCACGCCAAAAGGGGATGAATTCACAGGTTTTTCAATGAAGGACCTAATATTCCAGGTCCCGAACTACATGTTGAAGGGTGGAAAATTCCTGTGCGTGGATTTTTTTAACGTGTGGTGGCCGTTGCACACCAACCACCACACGGGCTTGACAGAGCTAGGTCTTGGTCCCGTGGCAAGGATTAACCAAGACGACTGGAGACCAGCTCTGCTGCATGGACCTAGTGCACACATGTATCACAGTGTGGGCTGGTCCATCCTGCCCCTGGGCCCTCGTCTCTTCTGGCCCCAAACTCACGCCTCTCCTGGGCCCCGATCACCTCCTTCTACAATCTCTCGCTGCTCCTTCGCCCTGACCTCGCCGCTCCTGCTGTATCTGCCCACGCTCCTATCATCGACCTGGACCTTGATGACGTCCCTCTTCGCTGCCGTCGCCCTCCTGTACCAGCTCGCTCTGTACCTTGCAGTGGTACGCCGCCACGCTGCCCATGGCCGTCGCTCGCCGCTCCTTTTATGGCCCCGACCTGCTGCTGGTGGTCTCTCGCAGGTCGGGGTCATAAAAGGAGCAGCGAGCGGAGGCCCCTGCAAGGGATGAAACGTAATGCAACTGTAACTGTCACTAACGTAATTTCACGCAAAGCATTCATTTATGAGCTGCTGACGCAAGAGTTTTGCAGCTGCGTAACTACCACGTGGTGTGGGCGGGTGGGGGCGGGCGCGGAGGTGGAGCGTGGGGGCATGGGCTCATCAGCAGGCTGATTGTCCTCCCCGTGGTCCTCGTCCTCCTCTTCCACCTCGCCTCTCTCCTGAGGTGGACCGGCGGTCTCATCTGGCAACTGTTGTCCTCTCCTCATAGCTAGGTTATACAACATGCAGCACACCACAATGAATTCAGCGACCTGTTCAGGGTGGTATTGTAGGTGCCCCCTGAGTGGTCCAGGCAGTTTCAGAACTCCAATTGTCTTTTCGACGATATTGCGTGTAGCTATATGGCTTTGTTGTGGTGCTTCTTGGCTTCTGTCTGAGACTTACTCAGGGGTGTCATGAGCCAGCTGGCAAGACCATATCCTTTATCCCCCAGCATCCAACCATGACCTTGTGGCTGACTCTTAAACAGGTCAGAGACAGTGCTCTCACGCAAGATGTGCGCATCATGCATGCTCCCTGAAAAGTTTGCATTTACTGCCATGGTTATTTGCTTGTGGTCAACAACGAGCTGCACATTCAAGGAGTGGAATCCCTTTCAGTAACGAAAAACATCTGCATCCTGTAAAGGTGCTCACAGGGCGGTGTGCGTACAGTCTATCATTCCCTGCACCTTGGGGAAGTTTGTTATTCTCGAGAAACCCAAAGCCCTCTCATTCTCTGCCTCCCTGGTCATAGGGACGCTTATAAAGTCCATCCTGCATGCGTAAAGGGCTTCAGTCACCTGTCGAATGCAGTAATGTGTGGCATGCTGAGAGATACAGCAAATGTCGCCAGCTGAGGCCTAAAAGGAGCCCGATGCATAGAAGGAAAGTGTCGCAGTAACCTTAACCTCAATGTGCAATGCGGTCCTGATGGTGCTGGTAGGCTGCAGATCTCCCTTAATTAGCTGGCATATCTCATTGATGACCTCCTTTCAGAAGCGCAGCCTTCTAACACACATGTTATCGGACAAGTCCAGGTATGATCGCTTATCCCTGTAAATGCATTGGGTGTAACATCTCCTCCTCGTGAGCAGTCTGCCATCTCTTTGATTGGGCACATAATGCTCTTCAATAAACCTTCTCCCATCTCTATTCTGCAGCATGTGATTAGTCATCAATACTGGTTGAGAAATTACAGGCCACATCACTATTAATTTGTCCTCAAAAAACACAAATGTGATCAGATAATTGGCAAGAGTCAAAAATGCCCTTCAAATCACTCGCAAATTGCTCCTCCTGACAAGCACTTCAAGCAGCCTTTTATTAAAGATCCTCCGAGTTACAAAATGGTGTCTATAGTGCTGAGTTAAGGTCAGGTGATTGCAGCTTTTCTTCAGCGTCTTTTTGGGCCAGCGATCACTTGGGCGAATTATGGACGAAATGCCGAAAGTAGCGCTCGGCGATCATCTGGGCGACCATCATCATCATAGGCAGTCCCTTGGAATCGAGGAAGACTTGCTTCTACTCCTAAAGTGAGTTCTTTGGTGGTTAAACTGACCAATATGAGAGCCATAGACTTTGTCACAGGTGGGGCAGATAGTCGTTGAGGGAATGGGTAGGTGGGACTGGTTTGCTGCACGCTCTTTCCACTACCTGCGCTTGATTTCTGCACATTCTCGGCATTGAGACTCGAAGTGCTCAGCGCCCTCCTGGATACACTTTCCACTTAGGGCGGTCATTGGCCAGGGACTCCCAGATGTCAGTGAGGATGTCGCACTTTAACAGGGAGGCTTTGAGGGTGTCCTTGTAACGTTTCCGCTGCCCACCTTTGGCTCGGTTGCCGTGAAGGAGCTCCGCATAGAGCACTTGCTTTGGGAGTCTCGTGTCTGGCATGCAAACTATGTGGCCTGCCCAGCGGAACTGATCGACTGTGGTCAGTGCTTCAATGCTGGGGATGTTAGCCTGGACGAGGACGCTAATGTTGGTGCACCTGTCCTCCCAGGGGATTTGTAGGATCTTGCGGTGACATCGTTGGTGATATATCTCCAGCGCATTGAGGTGTCTACTTTACATGGTCCATGCCTCTGAGCCATACAGGAGGGCGGGTATTAAAACAGTCCTGTAGACCATGAGCTTGGTGGTAGATTTGTGGGCCTGGTCTTCAAACACTCTTTTCCTCAGGTGGCCGAAGGCTGCACTGGCGCACTGGAGGTGGTGTTGAATCTCCTCATCAATGTCTGCACTTGTTGACAAGAGGCTCCGAGGTATGGGAAATGGTCCACGTTGTCGAGGGCCGCGCCGTGGATCTTGATGACTGGGAGGTAGTGCTGTGCGATGAGGACAGGCTGGTGGAGGACCTTTGTCTTACGGATATTTAGCGTAAGGCCCATGCTTTCGTACGCCTCAGTAAATACATTGAATATATCCTGGAGTTCAGCCTCAGAATGTGTGCAGACGCAGGCTTTGTCCGCATACTGTAGCTCGATGACAGAGGTTGGGATGATCGTGGACCTGGCCTGGAGGCGGCGAAGGTTAAACAGCTTCCCACTGGTTCGGTAGTTTAGTTCCACTCCAGCGGGCAGCTTGTTGACTGTAAGGTGGAGCATGGCAGCGAGGAAGATTGAGAAGAGGGGTGGAGCGATAATGCAGCCCTGTTTGACCCCGGTCCGGATATGGATTGGGTCTGTAATGGATCCGTTGGTAAGGATCACAGCCTGCATGTTGTTGCGGAGCAGGCGAAGGTTGTTGACAAACTTTTGGGGGCATCCGAAACAGAGGAGGATGCTCCATAAACCTGCACAGTAGACAGTGTCAAAGGCCATTGTAAGGTCGAAAAAGGCCATGTATAAAGGCTGGCGCTGCTCCCTGTATTTTTCCTGCAGCTGTCGCGCTGCAAAGATCATGTCCGTTGTGCCCCGTAGGGGACGAAATCCACACTGTGACTCCGGGAGGAGCTCCTTGGCCACAGGGAGAAGACGGTTGAGGAGGATTCTAGCGACAGCTTTCCCAGTGGCTGCTGGCAGGGAGATTCCCTTGTAATTGCAGCAGTCGGACTTGTCCCCTTTTTTAAAGATGGTCACGATCACTGCATCTCTGAGATCTCCCGGTATGCTCTCCTCCCTCCAGATGAGAGAGATGAGGTCATGTATCCATGCCAACAGCTCCTCTCTGCCATACTTTAGCGCCTCAGCAGGAATTCCATCCGCTCCCATAGCCTTGTTATTCTTCAGCTGTCTTATGGCAACGTTGGGGTTTCACTGAGCTGGTGGCGGGTCGCATGCTGCGGATGGAGTCGAGAATACTCGAGTCAAAGGCAGAGTCTCGATTGAGGAGATCTTCGAAGTGCTCCTTCCAGCGGGCCCTGACTGCCTCGGTGTCCTTGATGAGTGTTTCTCCGTTCTTGGCCAGCAGTAGGGTGGGGCCTTGGGAGTTTGGACCGTAGGTGGCCTTGACTGCGATGAAGAATCCTCGCACATCATGGCTGTCAGCCAGTTGTTGTATCTCCTGTGCTTTCTCCATCCACCACCTGTTCTTTAGGTCCCGGGTTTTTTGTTGGACCTCAGCCTTGAGCCGCCTGTAATGTTGCTTTGCTGTTCCCGAGTTGGGTTATTGTTTGAGGCTCAGAAATGCCCTGCGCTTGCCATCTATTAGTTCTTGGATCTCCTGATCATGCTCATCAAACCAGTCCTGGTGTTTTCTGGTTGAGTGACCAAGTGTCTCTTTGCAGGCACTGGTTATGGAGGCCTGAAGGGCGGACCAAGTGCTGTGAGCATTAAGCATCTAAGGGTCAGCAAGGCATGCCAGGTTAGCTGTGAGGCGCTGGCTGTATAGGGCTCTCTTAGCTGGGTTCTTAAGTGCACCGGGATTGACTTTTTTCCAGCACTACTTCTGTTGTCCCCTCCACTTTGGGGCTATGTTAATGTCGTTGATGGATCGGATTAGACGGTGGTCCATCCAGCAGTCATAGAAACATAGAAACATAGAAAATAGGTGTAGGGGTAGGCCATTCGGCCCTTCGAGCCTGCACCACCATTCAATGAGTTCATGGCTGAACATGCAACTTCAGTACCCCATTCCTGCTTTCTCGCCATACCCCTTGATCCCCCTAGTAGTAAGGACTACATCTAACTCCTTTTTGAATATATTTAGTGAATTGGCCTCAACAACTTCCTGTGGTAGAGAATTCCACAGGTTCACCACTCTCTGGGTGAAGAAGTTTCTCCTCATCTCGGTCCTAAATGGCTTACCTCTTATCCTTAGACTGTGACCCTGGTTCTGGACTTCCCCAACATTGGGAACATTCTTCCTGCATCTAACCTGTCTAAACCCGTCAGAATTTTAAACATTTCTATGAGATCCCCTCCCATTCTTCTGAACTCCAGTGAATACAAGCCCAGTTGATCCAGTTTTTCTTGATATGTCAGTCCCGCCATCCCGGGAATCAGTCTGGTGAACCTTCGCTGCACTCCCTCAATAGCAAGAATGTCCTTCCTCAAGTTAGGAGACAAAAACTGTACACAATACTCCAGGTGTGGCTTCACCAAGGCCCTGTACAACTGTAGTAACACCTCCCTGCCCCTGTACTTAAATCCCCTCGCTATGAAGGCCAACATGCTATTTACTTTCTTAACCGCCTGCTGTACCTGCATGCCAACCTTCAATGACTGATGGACCATGACACCCAGGTCTCGTTGCACCTCCCCTTTTCCTAATCTGTCACCATTCAGATAATAGTTGTCTCTCTGTTTTTACCACCAAAGTGGATAACCTCACATTTATCCACATTATACTTCATCTGACATGCATGGCCACTCACCTAACCTATCCAAGTCACTCTGCAGCCTCATAGCATCCTCCTCGCAGCTCACACTGCCACCCAACTTAGTGTCATCCGCAAATTTGGAGATACTACATTTAATCCCCTCGTCTAAATCATTAATGTACAATGCAAACAGCTGGGGCCCCAGCACAGAACACCACTAGTCACTGCCTACCATTCTGAAAAGTATCCAGTTACTCCCACTCTTTGCTTCCTGTCTGCCAACCAGTTCTCAATCCACATCAGCACACTACCCCCAATCACATGCGCTTTAACTTTGCACATTAATCTTTTGTGTGGGACCTTGTCGAAGGCCTTCTGAAAGCCCAAATACACCACATCAACTGGTTCTCCCTTGTCAACTCTACTGGAAACATCCTCAAAAAATTCCAGAAGATTTGTCAAGCATGATTTCCCTTTCACAAATCCATGCTGACTTGGATCTATCATGTCACCTCTTTCCAAATGCGCTGCTATGACATCCTTAATAATTGATTCCATCATTTTACCCACTACCGATGTCAGGCTGACCGGTCTATAATTCCCTGTTTTCTCTCTCCCTCCTTTTTTAAAAAGTGGGGTTACATTGGCTACCCTCCGCTCGATAGGAACTGATCCAGAGTCGATGGAATGTTGGAAAATGACTGTCAATGCACCCGCTATTTCCAAGGCCACCTCCTTAAGTACTCTGGGATGCAGTCTATCAGGCCCTGGGGATTTATCGGCCTTCAATCCCATCAATTTCCCCAACACAATTTCCCGAGTCATCAGCTCCTGTCATGGCGCAGGTGATGTGCACATCTTTGCGATCCCTGGTTTGGACGATAACATAGTCAAGCAGGTGCCAGTGTTTGGAGCGAGGGTGTTGCCACAATGCCTTGTATTTGTTTCTCTGATGGAACAATGTGTTGGTGATGAGACGTTCATGTTCTAGACATTTTGTCAGGACTAGGGTACCGCTGGAGTTGGCTTTCCCTACCGCTCTCTGCCAATCACGCCTCCCCAGAGGGCTGTGTCTTTGCTGACCCTGGCTTTGAAGTCACCTAGGAGGATCAATTTGTCGCCCGCGGGGACGCGGAACAGAGATGTTTCGAGGTTGGAATAAAAACCCTCTTTGGTCTGATCCTTTGCAGCGAGTGTTGGGGCATACACACTGATAACTGTGGCGCATTGGTTCCGGGATAGGGTGAGTCGAAGAGTCATGAGGCGTTTGTTAACCCCGCAGGGAGAGTCTTTGAGGCGGTCGACCAGCTCATTTTTGATGACGAAGCCGACTCCGTGAAGGCGGCGTTCTTCCTTTGGTTTTCCTTTCCAGAAAAACGTGTAACCTCCAACTTGTTCCTTGAGCTGGCCTTCCCCGGCCCACTGGGTCTCGCTTAGAGCAGCGATGTCGATGTCAAAGCGTCTAAGATCCCAGGTAACTATGGAGATGCGGCATTCTGGCCTGTCGCTGTTGGAGTTGTCCATGAGGGTCCTGACGTTCGAGGTCCCGAACTTCATGTTAACAGAGTGGAAGATGCCTGTGCATGAGTGTGGCTGGAGTGTGGTTGTCGTAGGTGTGTGTATTTGTGTGTGTGTGTGAAGGCGAAGGCCCCCGACGGTGTTCATACCTCTCCAGCGGCAACCAGGCGTTCTGGCCCCCGGTTCCATTCAGGCCACTCCAGCGGCGACCAGGCATTCTCACCCCTGTTGGCGTGCAGTCGTTTGGGCCCACGGCAGCGTCCAGACCTCTCTTCAGTGGCGTCCAGGCATTCGGGGGCGCAACGGCATCCAGAGCTCTCCCCGGTGGCGTCCAGACCTCTCCCCAAATGCGTCCAGGTGTTCGGGCCCTCTTCGGAGACGATTGGGCCTCTACTAATATGGCAGAGGGATGGGAACCTATGCAGGGAGACAGAGGGAAGGAAAATGGGGGCAGAAGCAAAAGATAGAAAGAAGAAAAGTAAAAGTGGAGGGCAGAGAAACCCAAGGCAAAAATCAAAAAGGGCCACATTACAGCAAAATTCGAAAGGGACAAAGTGTGTTAAAAAGACAAGCCTGAAAGCTCTGTTCCTCAATGCGAGAAGTATTCGTAATAAGGTGGACGAATTAACTGCGCAGGCAGCTATTAACGAAAATGACATAATTGGGATTACCGAGACATGGCTCCAGGGTGACCAAGGCTGGGAACTTAACATCCAGGGGTATTCAACATTCAGGAAGGATAGACAGAAAGGAAAAGGAGGTGCAGTAGCGTTGCTGGTAATAGTGAGGAAGGACATTAGCTTGGATGATGTGGAATCTGTATGGGTAGAGCTGCGGAATACCAAACGGCAGAAAACACTAATGGGAGTTGTGTACAGACCACCAAACAGTAGTAGTGAGGTTGGGGACAGTATCAAACAAGAAATAAGGGGTGCATGCAATAAAGGTACAGCAGTTATCATGCGTGACTTTAATCCACATATGGGGCCCAAGTTTCCACACGATAAAAAACGGGCGCCCCTCCGAGCTGGGCGCCCGTTTTTCGCGCCTAAAACGGCGCCGGAAAAAAAACTCGCGATTCTGGAGAGCCCTGCAGCTCCTTGTCTGTTTGGCGCGGCGCCCAGGGGGGCGGAGCCTACACTCGCGCCGATTTTGTAAGTGAGAGGGTACTATTTAAATTAGTTTTTTTCCTGCCGGCAACGCTGCGCGTGCGCGTTGGAGCGTTTGCGTACGCGCAGTGTGAAGGAAACATTGGCACTCGGCCATTTTTGTAGTTCTTTGTAGCTGTTTAATTTTTGAACATTTTTTAATAAAAGCACATTGCCATCAGCACTGAGGCTTCTTGCAGCCTTCTCACTGTCTCCTTCCCCCCCCCCCCCGCGGGAACGTCTTCCTCCCCCCCCCCACCCCCGCTGCGTTCGGGCGGGCGGGCCCGCACACCCTCCCTCCTGCCGTCGGGAACGGCTTCCTCCTCCCCCCCTGCCGTCGGGAACGAAGGAACGAACTTGTGAGGCTGGCTGAAGCACTTTCACACAGGGAGGAAGATGGTTTTTTTAATCTTTTCTTTGTTTATAAATGTTTATTCAGGTTGGATTTATTTGTATAATATTTGTATAAGTATAACTAAGGATTGATTGTAGAATTTAATGAGTTCCCTTTCCCCCCCCCCCCCCGTTCTGGACGCCTAATTTGTCACCTGCGCCTGATTTTTTAATGTGTAGAACAGGTTTTTTCAGTTCTACAAAAATCTTCACTTGCTCCATTCTCAGCTAGTTTGGAGTATATTTTCACTGTGGAAACTTTGAAATCAGGCGTCAGTGGCCGGACACGCCCCCTTTTGAAGAAAAAATTCTGTTCCAAAGTAGAACTGTTCTACCTGACTAGAACTGCAGAAAAAAAAATGTGGAGAATTGCGATTTCTAAGATAGTCCGTTCTCCACCAGTTGCTCCTAAAAATCAGGCGCAAATCATGTGGAAACTTGGGCCCATAGATTGGGTGAACCAAACTGGTAGCAATACGGTAGAGGAGAATTTCCTGGAGTGTATTAGGGATGGTTTTCTCGACCAATATGTCGGGGAACCAACTAGAGGGCTGGCCATCCTAGACTGGGAGATATGTAGTGAGAAAGGACTAATTAGCAATCTTGTTGTGCAAGGCCCCTTGGGGAAGAGTGACCATAATATGGTAGAATTCTTTATTAAGATGGAGAGTGACACAGTTAATTCAGAGACTAGGGTCCTGAACTTAAGGAAAGGTAACTTCGATGGTATGAGACGTGAATTGGCTAGAATAGACTGGCGAATTATACTTAAAGGATTGGCGGTGGATAGGCACTGGCAGAAATTTAAGATCACATGGATGAACTTCAACAATTGTACATTCCTGTCTGGAGTAAAAATAAAACGGGGAATGTGGCTCAACCGTGGCTAACAAGGGAAATTAGGGATAGTGTTAAATCCAAGGAAGAGGCATATAAATTGGCCAGAAAAAGCAGCAAACCTGAGGACTGGGAGAAATTTAGAATTCAGCAGAGGAGGACCAAGGGTTTAATTAGGAGGGGGAAAATAGAGTATGAGAGGAAGCTTGCTGGGAACATAAAAACTGACGGCAAAAGCTTCAATAAATATGTGAAGAGAAAAAGATTAATGAAGACAAATTTAGGTCCCTTGCAGTCAGAATCAGGTGAATTTATTATGTGGAACAAAGAAATGGCAGACCAATTGAACACATACTTTGGTTCTGTCTTCACAAAGCAAGACACAAATAACCTTCCGGAAATACTAGGGGACCGTGGGTCTAGCGAGAAGGAGGAACTGAAGGAAATCAATCCTTATTAGTCAGGAAATTGTGTTAGGGAAATTGATGGAATTGAAGGCCGATAAATCCCCATGGCCTGATAGTCTGCATCCCAGAGTACTTAAGAAAGTGGTCCTAGAAATAGTGGATGCATTGGTGATCATTTTCCAATAGTCTATCGACTCTGGATCAGTTCCTATGGACTGGAGGGTAGCTAATATAACCCCAATTTTTAAAAATGGAGGGAGACAGAAAACAGGGAATTATAGACCGGTTAGCCTGACATCGATAGTGGGGAAAATGTTGGAATCAATTATTAAAGATGAAATAGCAGCGCATTTGGAAAGCAGTGACAGGATCGGTCCAAGTCAGCATGGATTTATGAAAGGGAAATCATGCTTGACAAATCTTCTGGAATTTTTTGAGGATATAACTAGTAGAATGGACAGGGCAGAACCAGTGGATGTGGTGTATTTGGACTTTCAAAAGGCTTTTGACAAGGTCCCACACAAGAGATTAGTGCGCAAAATTAAAGCACATGGTATTGGGGATAATGTATTGACGTGGATGGAGAATTGGTTGGCAGACAGGAAGCAGAGAGACGGGATAAACGGGTTCATTTCAGAATGGCAGGCAGTGACTAGTGGGGTGCCGCAGGGCTCAGTGCTGGGACCCCAGCTATTTACAATATACATCAATAATTTAGATGAAGGAATTGAGTGTAATGTCTCCAAGTTTGCAGATGACGTTAAGCTGGGTGACGGTGTGAGCTGTGAGGAGGATGCTAAGAGGCTGCAGGGTGACTTGGATAGGTTAGGTGAGTGGGCAAATGCATGGCAGATGCAGTATAATGTGGATAAATGTGAGGTTATCCACTTTGGTGGCAAAAAACACAAAGGCAGAATATTATAGGAATGGCGACAGATTAGAAAAAAGGGGAGATGCAACGAGACCTGGGTGTCATGGTACATCAGTCATTGAAAGTTGGCATGCAAGTACAGCAGGTGGTGAAGAAGGCAAATGGCATGCTGGCCTTCATAGCTAGGGGATTTGAGTCTAGGAGCAGGGAGGTCTTACTGCAGTTGTACAGGGCTTGGTGAGGCCTCACCTGGAATATTGTGTTCAGTTTTGGTCTCCTAATCGGAGGAAGGACGTTCTTGCTATTGAGGGAGTGCAGCGAAGGTTCACCAGACTGATTCCCGAGATGGTAGGACTGACATATGAGGAGAGACAGGATCGATTGGGCCTGTATTCACTGGAGTTTAGAAGAATGAGAGGATGATCTTATAGAAACATATAAAGTTCTGAAGGGATTGGACAGTTTCGAGGCAGGAAGAATGTTCCCGATACTGGGGAAGTCCAGAACCAGGGCTCACAGTCTAAGGGTAAGGGGTAAGCCATTTAGGACCGAGATGAGGAGAAACGTCTTCACTCAGAGAGTTGTTAACCTGTGGAATTCTCTACAGCAGAGAGTTGTTGATGCCAGTTCGTTAGATATATTCAAGAGGGAGTTAGATGTGGCCCTTACGGCTAAAGGGATCAAGGGGTATGGAGAGAAAGCAGGAAAGGGGAACTGAAGTTGAATGATCAGCCATGACCATATTGAATGGTAGTGCAGGCTCGAAGGGCTGAATGGCCTACTCCTGCACCTATTTTCTATGTTTCTATGTTTCTACTTCCCCGCAGTGCTCCAGGTGTGGTCTAGCCAGGGCTTTGTGCAGCTGCAGGTGGCTGGGAGTGCCCATGGAACAGTACCAAGGGAAGTAACTTACTACTGACTTTCATTTTAAACTTTTAATCAACTTGGGAAACTTTTAAACAACTTGGGAAAATTTTTAAAACTTCGGGTGAACTTTTAAACAACTTGGAGAAACTTTTAAAACTTCCGAAGTAACTTTTAAACAACGTAGAGCAACTTTCAAGAATTATTTTCTTTAAAACATTTTTATTAAGGAATTGAATACTGTATCCCTATTTAACTAGAAAATAGTTTGGTGTATTTTATGAGCATCATTTTCAGTCATTTGAAACCGGGTTACTCACGACGACGTCCGGCAAGCAGATGTGCTTCCGATCAGTTGACCGGGAGATCTCCACCCCCCCCCACTCATGCGGTGGGCTTGCATCCCTCCAGCGGCGGGCCTATATCTCTCTCCTTGTCGACGGTTGGACCTCTCCTTCCTCACTGATGACCTGGCCTCTTCTACTGGTGAGCATCACGGCTATGACTCTTGCACCCTCCCACTCCTTGCTGACCTCCCACCCAGAACTCCAGCAGATAGCTGACTTTCCTAATGCCTGCCCCCAACCAAGCCTCGGGCTACCTACCATCAAGGGTGCTACTCGGCATCGAGCTTGCGGCCGACATCTCGCCGTAGGCAATTAGGCTCATACGGCGGTGCCTGGTCTCGCGTCGTCTTGGACCCCCTTGCTACTGGACCAAGACCTTGCTCAGCTAAGCTCGTGTGGTGGCCGGTGTGCAACGGCCATCCCACGTTAAAAGTACTCATCTAGGCTATAATCGGGCGCTAGTTTCCATTATTCATCAACAATGGGCGATAGCCTGAATCTCAACACTTATATGGGCGCTAAATGGGTGCTAAATGGCCGATGATGTGCCGAAAGTCTAGCCAGAGACAATAAGGGGTGCATATCAGTCTCAGAAAAGGAAATACAGACAGTGTGAGGTCCAGATGGAGGTGGTGAATAAGGAATATATTTGAAAAATGGCATAGGAGCCAACCTAAAAGAGTAGTTAAAGCTGCTTAGAAAATCGTAGAATGTTACAGTGCAGAAGCAGTCCATTTCTCCACATGAGCAATCTGGTTTAATCCCACCCTTTCACTTGCTTCCCTTACTGTTTAATATTCCTATTTTTCAAGCAAGTAATTCCCTTTGAAAATAATTTTAGGACGTTGCTTTAACAACAGTTTGTGGCAGAGAATTCCACATTTTTTAACTATTCTCTGAGTAAAAACATTTTTCTTACCAAAACTTTAATTCTTTTTGTGATTATTTTAACTTTGTGCCCTCTACCCACAGATTTTTTTTTAGGGCTCACAAAGCTCTCAAAACAGTTCAGAAATAGTGGCTTGTGGGATGTTAAAACAAGGAGTTAGACTGAAAGGGCAAGGTTGGGGCCCAGGAGCGGCAAGAGATCGTGGAGTGACATGATCGGGACCCAGGAGAGGCGCGAGTTCAGGGCCCAGAAGGGGCGAGGGCCCCAGGGACAGCACGAGCCAGCCCACATTGCAATATGTGTGCACGCTAGGTCCGTGCAGCAGAGCTGGTCTCAAGTCGTTTTGGTTAACTGGACCAAGACCTAGCTCTGTCAAGCCCGTGTGGTGGCTGGTGTGCAACGGCCACCGCACGTTAAAAAAATCCACGCACAGGCATCTTCCACCCTTCAACATGTAGTTCGGGACCTGGAATATCAGGTCCTTCATTGAATCACCTGTGAACTCAACCCTTTTTGGCGTGGAAGCAAGTCATCTTCGATACGGGGGACCGGCTATGATTATGCTATGGATACATGGGCTTGTCATACCATAAGCTGCTAATATATTTAACAATCAATCAATTTTATTGCACGGAAACCAAAACCTTAAAGTGTATAAAAGCATATATTGCAGCAGTGGTAAATTTAGAAATTACTGAAGTCGGTTGTGGCTAGTGCAAAAGACATGTTATTTATTTTTATGGGGGTCCAGGACTCCTGGAAATTTTGATTTGACAAATTTAGTTGATGCATTTTCAAACATTTCGGAACATAGGAACTGGATTTGAACGTTCAGCTCAAACCTATTCCGGCATTCAATCAGGTCATGACTGATCTGTACCTCAACTCCATTTACCCAGCTTTGATCTATATTACTTGCTATCCTTACCACAACAAAACTCTATCGATTTCAGTCTTGAAAATTTCAATTGACCCAGCATCCACACTCTTTTGGAGGAGAGAGTTCCAGATTTCCACTACCCTTTGTGTGAGCAAAGTGCTTCCAAAAGGAGAAAGAAGGAACCTGCAATCCTTGCATATCATCAAGGCAACCCAATGAATTACTTTTGAAGCACAGTCACTACTTTGTATGCAAACTCAACAGTCAATTTATCCCACAAACAGCAATGGGATAAATGTACTCTTGTAGAAATGCGCATAACATTCCTAAACTCATTACCATTTGACTTAAGGTGGGGTGATTGTGAGGAGGGAATTCTTGATGTGTTGTACCTCACAGAGTTCCTCTTTGTTGACTATGGTTTACCACCCGGTTTCTGGGAAGTATTGGCCATTGTGGGCGGTAATCAGGTAAGCGGAAAATTCCTTGCCTGAATTACGCCGGCTGTTTCGAGGTACCGCTGGGGAGCGGACCGCCGGCGTGCACCATCCTCAGAAATCATGGATCAGGACTGACACAAGTAGGCGCTTGTCCATAAAATATGACTCAACACAACATACAGCAAGGCCATCATTATTGGTTACTAAGGCAGTTTTGAGTCCATTGTCAAGCGATTTAAAGGCTAGAATTTCCTATCAGCGCCCGATCGCCGCACAAAAGACCGCTAAGACTGGGAAGATTATCGACGGCGAAAACTTCGCCCAAAAAATTAAAAAAATCCGCCGAGCAAAAAACATGAGCCTTGCAGCCTGATTCTGGGTGAAAAAGTGCAATTTAGGGTCGACTGAGCGGTTCGTAATCAAAATGGGTGAATTTTTAAAAATCAATAAAAATCGCCCTGGCGCAATATTTGGGTCAACGGTGACCTGTAGCTAAGTTTTTTTTTAAACGCCCACGAGGATCAGCGGAGCTGGCCGACAGGTGAGTACCTCTGCAAGAGTAACGTTAGTCATTGTTTTTTTTACTAATGTGCTATGTAATTTCGTTGTAAAGTGTCTTGGGAATGTTTTTTTGAGTTTTCTTAATTAATGTTTTTTGAAAAATTATTTTTATTGTTTTTCTGCTATCAGGCCCAACCCGCAGCCTCGGGATAAATTTTTATTGATTTTTTAAAATTCACCCATTTTGATTACGAACCGCATTTGTTTAATATGCAAGTATTTATATTAATTTGTTTCTTCTTCTCTTCTCTCTCCCCAGAACCTTTCCTTCTGTTATTTACTTGATGATAAAAGATATTTTGTTCCATGGTACGTAGATTTCTTTTGGTCAGATAGTGTTGGTGTAGTGGCCTTTGGGTTGATATATCTCAGCACAGCAGACAGAATTGGTGGACCAAGAATACAGAGGGTATAGGTAGCCAAAGACTCACATCAACTGCAGTGTGGGTATTTTTTCAAGTGGGGTCTGGTAATACAAAAGCAAAATACTGCGGATGCTGGAAATCTGAAATGAAATCAGAAAATGCTGGAAATACTCAGCAGGACAGGCAGCATCTCTGGAGAGAGAAACAGAGTTAACGTTTCAGGTCGGTGACCTTGGGTCTGGTAATACTTGGTGCTCTGCTGATGCAGGTATTCGGCTTGGGGATAACTGATTTCTCCTTGCTTCTGTGAGGGGAGCAGATGGCATATTATTAGTAAAAATGTACACTGTTTAGGCACTTCATTGTCATTGCTTGCACTGTTATAGGCTTCTACATAATCCACATTACAACAGTGACGACACTCCAAAATTACTTCATTGGCTGTGAAGCACTTTGAGACATCCGGTGGTCGTGAAAGACACTATATAAATGCAAGTCTTTCTTTCTTTTCTTTATTATCATTGTATGTGGAGCCAGTGAATGGGGTTGAAATAACTAAGGAAGAAGTTGAGAAGTACCTTGGAGTCCTTGTAAACCCAACACTCAACATATCCAACCAATCTAGAGCTGTAATCAGCAAAACCATTAGAATGCTGAACTCCATAGATGAAACAGTATGATGGAACTCATGATCGAACTGTACAATGCCCTGGTCAGACCAAAACTTTGGTATTGTGCTTAGCTCTGGTTGCTGAGACACAGTGGTGGAGGCAGTGCAGAAAAGAACCATGAGTTTGATCTGTAGTGTCAAAGCACTGCGTTATGAGGAAAGACTGGAGAAACGTGGGCTTTTAAAATAAGGGGCAGCATTTGAGAGGTGATTTTTGAGTTATATAAGGGAGAGTTAAAGGATTGGAAATCAGGTATAGTATAAAATTGTGAGAGTAGGGCACATCACGGTAGATTTAGGACTGATATTAGGAAGTTCTTCTTCACACAAGCAGTGATCAACACATCGAAAGAACGTCGAGATAGAGTAATGGAAGACAAAAATTATTTTAAAATAATTGGATCCTGCATCGGGAGAGTTTGTAGAGTTAAGATGAGCTGTATGGCCTTCCTCACCTTTATAATTATCTTGATGTTATACATCATAATAGAATATCTAAATAATGTGGGATGTAACACAAATGTTCTGCTGTTCTCTAATCTTCAAAATCATACATTATACCACCCCTCCCCTGTTCAATTTAAAGGCTTCATTTGCAAGTAACCAGAGATCACAGTATTCAGCACGTTATTGAAGCCCGAGGCATGAGACAACTCCTCCTACACTGTGATCTCTGCTTATATGCAAATTAGGCCTTTAAATGCAACAGCAGTGGGTATTAACACTGGATGATTTGGCCCAAGGAAATTAGGTTTTGTCATATATTATCTTTGTCATAATGGCTATACAACACAATTTGAGTAAACCTGCTATTTTCATTACTATTAACATTTGCAAATAACCTTTGCTAATATGTCTTGGGTTAATACAGTGTTTCTTCCTCATATCATTAACAACTGTACTTTCCTTCTTGTCCATACACGTCCTGTCATGCTGCTTTACAGTAATAGTCATGCTTTGGCATTCACTTATTTTAAAGTTATGCAACTTTTTCTAGACCCTTTGGTAAGTCTTCAGTGGGTAGCCACAGTTTAAGGCCCTTCTACCAGGGTAAACCCAGGGGATGGAATCAGACACCCTCGGGCTGTACTTATTAATCTGCTTGTATACATAGAGCACTATGTACTGAAAAACACCTGTGTTGAGCCATGTATAATGAAAGTCTCTGCACTGTTTAGTAACTTGTAAAGAAATGTAAATGTATTCTCATCCGTTCCGTGTACTGCTTTCATCTGCATAGTGCTACATGTAACGTGATTCATGGAATGTAATGTAAACCTGTTCTTATCTGCTCCATGTAATACCCTTATTTGCACAGTGCTACATGTAATGTGATTTATGGATTGTACTAACCTGTACCTTGAAATGAAATGCACGTTAGTGCATTGGATGGAACTGCTGTCAGCATCCAAACGAATTGTATGGAATTGCTGACCGCAAGGTACTGAACTATTTTCCAATGTATTTTGAAAATTTTATATGAATTAAGTATATTTTTGAAAAAAAAAAGTCTTCAGTGGGTAGCACACTTGCCCCTGAGTCAGACAGTTGTGGGTTCAAGCCCCACTCCAGAGACTGGGGCACAAAAAATCTAGGCTGACACTCCAGTGCACTGCTGAGGGAGTATCATCATCATAGGCAGTCCCTCAGAATCGAGGATGCCTTGCCTCCACTCTAAAAATGAGTCCTTAGCTGGCTGAACAGTCCAATACGAGAACCACAGTCCCTGTCACAGGTGGGACAGATAGTCGTTGAGGGAAGAGGTGGGTGGGACAGGCTTGCCGCATGCTCTTTGCGCTGCCTGCACTTGATTTCTGCATGCTCTCGGCAATGAGACTCGAGGTGCTCAGCGCCCTCCCGGATGCACTTCCTCCACTTAGGGCGGCTTTTGGCCAGGGACTCCCAGGTGTCGGTGGGGATGTTGCACTTTATCAGGGAGGCTTTGAGGGTGTCCTTGTAACGTTTCCTCTGCCCACCTTTGGCTCATTTGTCATGAAGGAGTTCCGAGTAGAGCGCTTGCTTTGGGAGTCTCATGTCTGGCATGCGAATGTTGTGGCCTGCCCAGCGGCGCTGCACTGTCGGAGGTGCCGTCTTTCGGATGAGACGTTAATCCGAGGCCCCGTCTGCCCTCTCAGGTGGACATAAAAGATCCTATGGCACTATTTCGAATAAGAGCAGGGGAGTTATCCCTGGTGTCCTGGCCAATATTTATCGCTCAATCAACATAACAAAAACATATTATCTGGTCATTATCACATTGTTGTTTTGTGGGAGCTTGCTTGCGTGCAAATTGGCTGCCGCATTTCCTACATTACAACAGTGACTACAATCCAAAAGTACTTCATTAGCTGTAAAGCTCTTTGAGACGTCCGGTGGTCGTGAATCATCATCATCATCATAGGCAGTCCCTCGAAATCGACTTGCTTCCACTCTAAAAGTGAGTTTTCAGGTGACTGTACAGTCCAATACAGGAATTACAGTTTCTGTCATAGATGGGACAGACAGTGGTTGAAGGAAAGGGTGGGTGGGTGGTCTGGTTTTCGGCACGCTCCTTCCGCTGTGCACGTTTGGTTTCTGCATGCTCTCGGTGATGAGACTCGAGGTGCTCAGTGCCCTCCCGGATGCTCTTCCTCCACTTAGGGCGGTCTTGGGCCAGGGATTCCCAGGTTCCAGTGGGGATGTTGCATTTTATGAAGGAGGCTTTGAAGGTGTTCTTGGAACATTTCCTCTGCCCACCTGGGGCTCACTTGCCATGTAGGAGTTCCGAGTAATAGAAACATAGAAACATAGAAAATAGGTGCAGGAGTAGGCCATTCAGCCCTTCTAGCCTGCACTGCCATTCAATGAGTTCATGGCTGAACATGCAACTTCAGTACCCCATTCCTGCTTTCTCGCCATACCCCTTGATCCCCCTAGTAGTAAGGACCTCATCTAACTCCTTTTTGAATATATTTAGTGAATTGGCCTCAACAACTTTCTGTGGTAGAGAATTCCACAGGTTCACCACTCTCTGGGTGAAGAAGTTCCTCCGCAACTCGGTCCTAAATGGCTTACCCCTTATCCTTAGACTGTGACCTCTGGTTCTGGACTTCCCCAACATTGGGAACATTCTTCCTGCATCTAACCTGTCTAACCCCGTCAGAATTTTAAATGTTTCTATGAGGTCCCCTCTCATTCTTCTGAACTCCAGTGAATACAAGCCCAGTTGATCCAGTCTTTCTTGATAGGTCAGTCCCGCCATCCCGGGAATCAGTCTGGTGAACCTTCGCTGCACTCCCTCAATAGCAAGAATGTCCTTCCTCAGGTTAGGAGACCAAAACTGTACACAATACTCCAGGTGTGGCCTCACCAATGCCCTGTACAACTGTAGCAACACCTCCCTGCCCCTGTACTCAAATCCCCTTGCTATGAAGGCCAACATGCCATTTGCTTTCTTAACCACCTGCTGCACCTGCATGCCAACCTTCAATGACTGATGTACCACGACACCCAGGTCTCTTTGCACCTCCCCTTTTCCTAATCTGTCACCATTCAGATAATAGTCTGTCTCTGTTTTTACCACCAAAGTGGATAACCTCACATTTATCCACATTATACTTCATCTGCCATGCATTTGCCCACTCACCTAACCTATCCAAGTCGTTCTGCAGCCTCACAGCATCCTCCTCGCAGCTCACACTGCCACCCAACTTAGTGTCATCCGCAAATTTGGAGATACTACATTTAATCCCCTCATCTAAATCATTAATGTACAGTGTAAACAGCTGGGGCCCCAGTACAGAACCTTGCGGTACCCCACTAGTCACTGCCTGCCATTCTGAAAAGTACCCATTTACTCCTACTCTTTGCTTCCTGTCTGACAACCAGTTCTCAATCCATGTCAGCACACTACCCCCAATCCCATGTGCTCTAACTTTGCACATCAATCTCTTGTGTGGGACCTTGTCGAACGCCTTCTGAAAGTCCAAATATACCACATCAACTGGTTCTCCCTTGTCCACTCTACTGGAAACATCCTCAAAAAATTCCAGAAGATTTGTCAAGCATGATTTCCCTTTCACAAATCCATGCTGACTTGGACCTATCATGTCACCTCTTTCCAAATGCACTGCTATGACATCCTTAATAATTGATTCCATCATTTTACCCACTACCGATGTCAGGCTGACCGGTCTATAATTCCCTGTTTTCTCTCTCCCTCCTTTTTTAAAAAGTGGGGTTACATTGGCTACCCTCCACTCGATAGGAACTGATCCAGAGTCAATGGAATGTTGGAAAATGACTGTCAATGCATCCACTATTTCCAAGGCCACCTCCTTAAGTACTCTGGGATGCAGTCCATCAGGCCCTGGGGATTTATCGGCCTTCAATCCCATCAATTTCCCCAACACAATTTCCCGGCTAATAAGGATTTCCCTCAGTTCCTCCTCCTTACTAGACCCCCCGACCCCTTTTATAACCGGAAGGTTGTTTGTGTCCTCCTTCGTGAATACCGAACCAAAGTACTTGTTCAATTGGTCCGCCATTTCTTTGTTCCCCGTTATGACTTCCCCTGATTCTGACTACGTTTGTCTTTACTAACCTTTTTCTCTTTATATATCTATAGAAAGTTTTGCAATCCGTCTTAATGTTCCCTGCAAGCTTCTTCTCATACTCCATTTTCCCTGCCCTAATCAAACCCTTTGTCCTCCTCTGCTGAGTTCTAAATTTTTCCCAGTCCCCAGGTTCGCTGCTATTTCTGGCCAATTTGTATGCCACTTCCTTGGCTTTAATACTATCCCTGATTTCCCTTGATAGCCACGGTTGAGCCACCTTCCCTTTTTTATTTTTATGCCAGACAGGAATGTACAATTGTTGTAGTTCATCCATGCGGTCTCTAAATGTCTGCCATTGCCCATCCACAGTTAACCCCTTAAGTATCATTCGCCAATCCATCCCAGCCAAGTCACGCCTCATACCTTCAAAGTTAGCCTTCTTTAAGTTCTGGACCATGGTCTCTGAATTAACTGTTTCATTCTCCATCCTAATGCAGAATTCCACCATATTATGGTCACTCTTCCCCAAGGGGCCTCGCACAACGAGATTGCTAATTAATCCTCTCTCATTACATAACACCCAGTCTAAGATGGCCTCCCCCCTAGTTGGTTCCTCGACATATTGGTCTAAAAAACCATCCCTTATGCACTCTAGGAAATCCTCCTCCACCGTATTGCTTCCAGTTTGGTTAGCCCAATCTATGTGCATATTAAAGTCACCCATTATAACTGCTGCACCTTTATTGCATGCACCCCTAATTTCCTGTTTGATGCCCTCCCGAACATCACTACTACTGTTTGGAGGTCTGTACACAACTCCCACTAACGTTTTTTGCCCTTTGGTGTTCTGCAGCTCTACCCATATAGATTCCACATCATCCAAGCTAATGTCCTTCCTAACTATTGCCTTAATCTCCTCCTTAACCAGCAATGCTACCCCACCTCCTTTTCCTTTTATTCTATCCTTCCTGAATGTTGAATACCCCTGGATGTTGAGTTCCCAGCCCTGATCATCCTGGAGCCACGTTTCCGTAATCCCAATCACATCATATTTGTTAACATCTATTTGCACAGTTAATTCATCCACCTTATTGCGGATACTCCTTGCATTAAGACACAAAGCCTTTAGGCTTGTTTTTTTTAACACCCTCTGTCCTTTTAGAATTTTGCTGTACAATGGTCCTTTTTGTTCTTTGCCTTGGGTTTCTCTGCCCTCCACTTTTCCTCATCTCCTTTCTGTCTTTTGCTTTTGCCTCCTTTTTGTTTCCCTCTATCTCCCTGCATTGGTTCCCATCCCCCTGCCATATTAGTTTAACTCCTCCCCAACAGCACTAGCAAACACTCCCCCGAGGACATTGGTTCCGATTCTGCCCAGGTGCAGACCGTCCGGATTGTACTGGTCCCACCTCCCCCAGAACCGGTTCCAATGCCCCAGGAATTTGAATCCCTCCCTGCTGCACCATTGCTCAAGCCACATATTCATGGCTCAGAGACGTGGACCATATACAGTAGACACCTCAAAGTGCTGGAGAAGTACCTCCAGCGCTTGCTTTGGGAGTCTTGTGGAGGCATCGCTGGAGGTACTTCTCCAGCACTTTGAGGTGTCTACTGTATATGGTCCACGTCTCTGAGCCATACAGGAGGGTGGGTATCACTATTTCCTCGTAGACTATAAGCCTGGTGCCAGATTTGAGGTCCTGGTTTTCAAACACTCTCTTCCTCAGGCGATCGAAGGCTGCGCGGGCACACTGGAGGCGGTGTTGGACCTCGTCGTCGATGTCTGCCATTGCTGATAGTAGGCTCCCGAGGTATGGAAAATGATCCTCGTGAAATAAATCTAATTCTTTCTTTCAGAGTCATGAACACACTGTGAACTTTACCCATAACTTCCTGTCATGTTTGTTGCCACCTTTGCATTATTAAGCCCTATCCTCCCCCCACCAAAAATCTGCCCATATTGCAGCAGTGATCAGCGCCTGCCGGTTCTGGCCTGTGATAGGAACTATTCGGATTTAGTATTCATCCATTTTTCAGAAAAATTGGAAGAACATTGACATTTATACTGGTTAAGTGGCTAGTTAGCTGCTTGAGAAGTGTTAAAGGATCATTAACTGTAGGTGCATTGTGGTTATTTTTTAGCCCTGTTAACAAAATGATATATAATGAAATTGCACATTTCTAAACAGCACATTCTCACAGTTAGGGGCAGAAATTGGTGAAGGCCCAAGGCTGCCCAAGTGCCGCCCAAAGGAGCGCCGATGGCTGCCAAGATACCTGACGGTGCTTTGGGCAGGAGTTTCGACAAAAAGTCCTTTGAACGGGTGCCTGGGGGCAAAAGAGGGACTTATGCCGTCAATCTGGGCAGCAATGGGCGGGAGCTCTCATTCTCAGCGGGGGGAAGGACCACTGCCAGGAGGCTGGTCTATCGCCAACAGTAGGTATGAAGACCTGCAAGAAAAGGTTAGTAAACATTTTTTTTAAATTTTCTTTACAGCGCGTTACCTGGAGGGTCGAACAGCTGGAAATAAAAGACATAAAAAAAAAACATCGGAACACCTTCAGGGGACCCCATCCAGGTAACGCGCTGTAAAGAAAAAAAAAAAAAATGTTTACTAACCTTTTCTTGCAGGTCTTCATACCTACTGTTGGCGATAGACCAGCCTCCTGGCAGCGGTCCTTCCCCCCGCTGGTGCCAACTCCCGCCTGCACCATATCTCGGTGGGTGGGAGATCACTTGTGCCACTTGGCTGTCCGCAAACGTCAGCGGACGGTTCCCGGCGGTTCTCCCCTCCCACCCGCTCCAGACCAAATGGAAACTCGCACAGGGCGGAACCCGAGGAGGAATGTCAGCGGATCCCGGCGACAGTGGGCAGTAAGTCCATCAATTTCAGCCCCTTAGTGTTTTGGAAGTTAAAATTAAAACTGTATTTCTATATAATTTATCTATCTCTCTTTTATATATAAAACTATATCACCATAGGCAGTCTCTCGGAATCGAGGAAGACTTGCTTCAACTCCCAAAGTGAGTTCTCTGGTGGCTGAACAGTCCGATACGAGAGCCACAGACACTGTTACAGTTGGGACAGACATTCGTCGAGGGAAGGGGTGGGTGGGGCTGGTTTGCCGCGCGCTCCTTCCGCTGTTTGCGCTTGACCTCTTCACGCGCTTTGTGTTGAGACTCGAAGAACTCAACGCCTTCCCGGATGCACTTTCTCCACCTCGGGCGGTCTTCGGCCAGGGTCTCCCAGGTGTCGGTGGTGATGTCGCGCTTTACCAGGGCGGCTTTGAGGGTGTCCTTGTAACGCTTCCGCTGCCCACCTATGGCTCGTTTACCATGACGGAGCTCCGCATAAAGCATTTGCTTAGGGAGTCTCGTATCTGGCGTTCGAACTACGTGGCCTGCCCAGCGAAGCTGATCGAGTGTGGTCAGTGCTTCAAAACTGGGGGTGTTAGCCTGGACGAGGACACTGATGTTGGTGCGCCTGTCCTCCTAAATGCGCATAAAAGTAATGAAAACTGAGAGTGATTTCATAGAATCATAATCTTAGAATGGTTACAGCACAGAAGAAGGCCATTTGGTCCGTCGAGTCCGTGCTGAATCTCAGTTAGTCCCAATCATCTGCCCTTTTCCCATAGCCCTGCATTTTTTTTTCCTTCAGATATTTATCCAACTCCCTTTTGAAAGATAAAATTGAGTCTGCCTCCACCACTCTTTCAGGCAGTGCATTCCAGACCTTAACCACTCATTGTGTAAAAAAGTTTTTTTCTTACATCGCCTTTGGTTCTGTTGCCTTTATGTCCTGTGGTTCTCAACCCTTCCGCCAGTGGGAACAGTTTCTTTCTATCTACCCTGCCCATACCCGTCATGATTTTGAACACCTCTATCAAATCTCCACTCAATCTTCTCTGCTCCAAGGAGAACAACCCCAGCTTCTCCAGTCTATGAACGTAACAGAAGTCTCTCGCTCCTGGAACCATTCTAGTTTCAAAGTAGTAATTTTCTTAAGTCTCAGAACGATTGTTATAAATCGCTTTATGCTTACTGTTTATTGCACAGGGTTTCAGCTTTGGCCCCTGAGTCAGAAGATTGTGGGTTGAAGCCCCACTCCAGAGATTTGAACGCATAGGCCCGGAATTTGCGGTCAGGATGATGGTGAACTGGCATCGTTCGCTGTCATTCCGCCTTTGAAACTGCCCGCAACCTCGGGACTTGGCACATGCTCAGGCACATGCATTAATCCTGAAGTTGCAGTCTGTCATTGACAGCTCCGAAACAGGCTGTGCTGTGCCCACCGCTCCCCCGCTGTGTAATCAGTCAAAACAGGGAAACTGCCGAAAACCTTTGCTCTTCCGCAGTAAGTTCCTCATTAAAAGTTAGACCCAAGGGATCAGGTGTAACTGGGATTTTGACAGTGTTATTACTGCTAAATATTAAGATTCAGGAAAAATAATTTAAATTTTGTACAGTGTTAAATGTATTCATTTTAATAAATTTCGAGCCATAATCTAGATTGATACTTCAGTGTAGTACTGATTCTCAGATGAGACATTAAATCGAAGCCCCCATCTGCCCTCAGGTGGAGTCTCGTCACCGAGAGCATGCAGAAAACAAGCGCAGGTGGCGGAATGAGCGTGCGGCAAACCAGTCTCCCCACCCACCCTTTCCTCCAACGACTGTCTGTCTCACCTGTGCCAGATACTGTAATTCCCGTACTGGACGGTTCAGTCATCTGAGAACTCACTTTTAGAGTGGAAGCAAGTCTTCCTCGATTTCGAGGGACTGCCTATGATGATGATGATCATGATGATGATGCTAAAGATCCTATGGTACTATTTGAAGAAGAACAGGGGAGCTGGAATTGTTCTTCTTAGAGCAGAGAAGGTTGAGAGGAGATTTGATAGAGGTGTTCAAAATCATGAGGGGTCTAGACAGAGTAGATAGAGAGAAACTGTTCCCATCGGAGGAAGGGTCAAGAACCAGAGGACTGGAAGGTGACTGGAAAAAGAACCAAAGGCGACATGAGGAAAATATTTTTATGCAGCGAGTGGTTATTTGGAATGCACTGCCTGAAAGGGTGGTGGAGGCAGATTCAATCGTGGCTTTCAAAAGGGAATTGGATAAATACCTGAAGGAGAAAAAATTGCAGAACTACAAGGAAAGGGTGGGGGACTGGGACTAGCTGATGTGCTCTTACAGAGAGCTGGCACGGGCTACATGGGCCGAATGGCCTCCTTCTGTGCTGTAACCATTCTATGATTACATTTATGATTCTCCTGGTGCACTGGCCAATATTTATCCTTCAACTGACATCACAAAAGAGATGATCCCATTGCTGTATGCAAATTGGTTGGTACATTTTGCTACATTGCACACTTCAAAAGTATTTTATTTGCTGCGAAGCCCTTTAGGATGTTCCGAGGTCATGTAAGGCACTACATAAATGCATTTTGTCTCCTCTCCTTCAGGGAAGTGGACCTGAGTCCATGATCGGATCAGCCATGATCGTATTAAATGGCGGAGCAGGCTCGAGGAGCCGTATGGCCTACTCCTGCTCCTATTTCTTATATTCTTATGTTCTTAGTAAACAATATCAGTGCCAGGTAATCACCCCTGGGTATATTTTATTCTCTATATGTAACTTATTGCTATATTTTTTGACATTGGATTTAAAAATATTCCTACTGCTGCTAAAGTTTTTAAAGGGTTAAAATGTGCTTGTCGATATTGTTTCGCATCTCGAACTGTTGGTCTGTTTATTGTTTTTTCAGGAGTGGGAGGAAAGGGAAACAAGCTATCAGCCACATAGGTGTGTTGTGGCTGATGTTGTCACAGTTCATGGGGCGAAGCTCTGTGCCTTTCTTTTGAGTTTGTGAGAAGTGAAGTGACTTTGTGCTTGGTGTCTAGCATGTGTTTCCTCTTTCTGTTGAGCTTGCCTTTTTCTTGATTGGGGCCACTTATTCTTTGCCTTGTATACCTTTATTGGAGGAGTGGGTGGGGGGTGAGAGAGAGAGAGAGAGAGAGGAAGAGAGGGTGGAGGTGGAAAGAGGCAATTGCCTTTTTTTGTGGGTTCATGCATTTTTATTTTGGATTTTATTTTGTGCGTTCATACTTTTTTTTTGGAAAGAGGGAGAGGGGAGGGGGTGTGTTTGAGAGAGGCATCCAGCTTGGTGGTAAAGTTGATGCATGTGTGCATTTCCTCTCTTTAATTTGGTTTGCTGGGTGTGTGTGTGTATTTTTTTTTGGACGAGGTGCTGTATTTGAGAGAGCCATCCAGCCTGGAGGGAGGGTTGATGCATGAGTGCATTTCCTCTTTTTATTTTGGGTTTTGGCAGGGTTTTTTTTTTGTCTGTGCAGTTTTTTTTGGAAAGAGGAGGGTGTGTGTGTGTGTTTGAGAGAGCCACCCAGCCTTGCATTTTTTTTAGTGAGTGAGTGGACAGAGTGAGTCAGCCTGTGTGTTTGGTGTGTGTGTGTACACAATACACATTGACTGGGTCTCTCCTCCCATCACTCCCTCCCATCTCCCCCCCCCGCCGCTACTCCAGTCAGTCAATCAAACGGAAACAAGCATGGCGAAGTGGAAGGGAGCAGGCTCCGAGAGCTCGGGACAGCAGCAGCCGCCACGGTGGAGTCCCAGCACTTCTCCTACACGGCGGCGAGGGCCACTTTTAGCATTCCTTCATCTATTTATTATGGCCTGTTCCCACATAGCGGAAGGGACGACAGAAGGTTAGTGAAATAAAAGAAAATTCAATCGCTACCAACATCTCTCTGCTTGTGACTGACACAAACCTCCAACTACCCCCGGGAGCTTTGTACTATTCTTAATTTAATTATTTTATCAAGGAAAAAAAAATCAAGATTTGTGGAATTTTACATTTTTTTTTAAAGAGGGCTTTTTTTTTTGGGGGGGGGTGGGGTGCAATGTTTTGAGGGGAATGTGACTGACTGGTGTTTATAAACGTCTACTTTTTTCTAAAATCTCCCCTTTTTAAAATGTAACCTTTTATTTTTAGTATTTTAAAAGTGTATTTTAAAAAAAAAAATGAAGTGGAAGAGCGAGGCTCAGGTGTGCTCTGTGTGGCAGGCCAGGCCGCCTGGTGTTGGCTGTCGGCGGCCACGCTTAGCTACCCGAGCCCGAGGCTTCGCTGGGCCTAGAGAGAAGGACAGTGAGCAAAGGAAGGAGGGGGGAGACTAAAATCTCAGGTTTTTTAATTCCTAGATCCCTTTTACCCCCACACCTGTCAGGGAGAATGCTGTTTTTATTTTTTGGTCTTTTATTACTATAAATGCACCCACAAATAGCCTGGCTGTGAGCACACTGTCGAAAATCGGAAGTATTTAATTTGACCATTCTTTCTGAAAATATGCTGGGCCTTTTACAGCAGTCCTTGAAAACTGACTTAAATACACCAATGTAGAAGGGAAACACGATTTAAAAAAAAAAGTGGTTTAAAAGACCTGGGAGGTTTTCAAAAAGTTTTTTTTTACTGATTTATTTGAGACTTGCCCCCCTGAGTATTTCCATTGAGTTGTCAGTGGGGATGTTATTCTGTAATGTGGTTTGCTTAATTTCTTGTTATTAATTGAAGTGACATTAGAAGACAAATAATGTGAGGGCCAGTACTCCAATATGAAGAGAAAATGATCTAAATGTAAGGAAAAGGGGATGGTACATGTTTTTTTTATTTGAAATGTTCTTGTATTATACAGTGCCATTTTAAATTCAGTGTGTTTCCTCTGTGTGGATATAGTTAGTGCTGGAGTTTGCTAAAATATAATAGGACATACTGTGGTAAGCGTAGTAAGTTCCAGTAAATTTATGCAATCTAATCAACTGGTAAAATATGTCTTATTCACTAGAATCACTCATGTTGATTAATAACTGGTAGGTAATTGTCAAGCTAATTGTAGATTTAGAAACCAAAGGATTTTTGGCAGTGACTTTTAAGCATTATGTTTGTGCCATCTTTGAAACTTCTGCAAAAAAAATTGTTTAAGGCGAAAACAGTATGCTCCTTTTTGAAATTGGCCCAATTTGCATGGACTTTCCTCCTAGCTGGATTTAAAATAATTTTTAATACCTGATGGTGGAATCTTGTCACAATAGGTGTAATTCCAAGAGCTGTTTACCCACACATTACTATTGCCAGTTCCATTATGTGCATGTTTTGACACTGGTTCTTGTGAAAACAAGAAAAAGTGTTTATGCGTTATCAGGAAGTTGTTTGATCATTTATCAGATTTACATACTTATGTTGTACAAGAGTTGAATACTGTATGTTAGGGGCTTGTCATCTGAAATGTTTGTTTCCCCCTTCGTCAGTTCAATGATCTCCATTCAGAGTGAAAGTTACATTTCTTCAAATTTTGAGGAAGTTGCTTGAGAATTGACCTATGTTCTGTGAGATGCTTGGTACATGTGCATACTCTCAAGTACCAAAGTGTCACCTTTTTACTGATCGTTACAGATAGGAATGCTTCAAATTTCAGGTTGGTTTTCAAGACTTTGAGAGCTTCAATTGATTTTAGTAGTCCAGCAGTTAGTAATTTGCAACAACATTTCAATAATAGCAATTTGCATTTGTATAGTGCCTTTTGACAGTTTAAAACAAAAAGTACCAATATATTTCCCATAGCAGACAGACCAAGCAGTAGAGAATTTGGGAAGGCAATCAGAAGGCAGCGTTTGAAGAGGTTTCTAAAGGTGAGCAGTGGGAAAAGGTTTTGGGAGACAGTGCTGCAGAGATTGGGGCCATGGTAAAGCTATGCCATTAAGGGAGAAATGTACGCAACCTCTGAACTGAATCACCATGGGGCATGGACTGGGAAACCAGTTGGAGGTGGTTAAAGATGGGATGACATCTTGATGGGATTTTTTGGACAAAGTCATTGAGTTCAATACATTTGGGAGCCAGTGAGGTTAAGCGAGCACAGAAGTGATGGGTAAATAAGAACTTTTTCAGGAGAGCTTTATTTTAGGTAGCGCCATTCACGTCCTCTGGATGTCCCAAAACACTTACCAGACAATTAATTACTTTTTGAAGTGTAATCACTTCCGTAGGCAGATGTAGCCGTCAGTTTGTGCACAGCAAGGTCCCACAAACAGCAAAGAGATAAATGATTAGTTAATCTGTTCTTGGATAATTGTTTGCCTGGGCACTGAATACTTGCCTGCTTTCTACATTACAACAATGACTATATTTCAAAAAGTACTTCATTGGCTGTAAAGCGCTTTGGGATGTCCGGTAGTCGTGAAAGGCGCTATATAAATGCACGTCTTTCTTTTCGAATCATGGCTTGGGGTCTTTTATGTTCAGCTGAACAGGCCGACTGCTTCGTTTTAACATTCCCTTCGAAAGATGGCCTCTCTAGACGATGTAGCACTTCTTTGGCACTATGCTGAACTTTGAGCCTAGGCTATGTACTGAAGTCCTGGAGTGGGACTTGAACATGTGAATCAGAGGTGAGAATGCTAACACTGGCAGGATGCAGGCAGTAGAAATTTGGACAAATTGGAATTTGTATAGGGAGGAACTTGGGAGAGTGATCAAGAAGTTGAGTCTTGACATGGTGCACGTGTAGTTAGGGGTTTCAGCAGCAGAGCACATGAGATGGGGTGAAGGTGAATGCTGTGGAGAGGTATGCTGTTTTGCTGAGGTTTGAAGCCCAGCTCAAGAATTCAACAAGCTGAGGTTTAGTACTATCTACTTCAAATTTAGTCCGCACAAAGGAGGAGAATAAAGTCAGGAAGTTTTTGGTGGGACCAGAATCTGATGGCTTTGGTTTTGTGCAATGTTCAACCACAGGAAGTTCTGGCTTATCCATCATTTGATGCCGGGTAAGCAATCTGATAACAAGGTGGTTGAGATGCTGGAGAGAGAAAAGTTGGATGTCGTTAGAGTAGATCCATGACCATAGATAAGATTTCCAAGGGGTTGCATGCAAACGAGGTGGAATCGAGCCTTAAAGTGGAACGGCCTCGGAACTACCCTCATGTATTAATGGGACTTGAGTTTTATCCCCCATTAATATTGTACATTGGTTCCAACTAGACTTTTAAGTAAATTTAATTTCCCTAACTTACCTTAAGCTGTGGCATGTATCAGTATTCGATCTAATGAGATGGAAATTCTAAACAAGATTGTGTACAATTGGATATCTTGGCTAATTGTTTTGTAACCTGAACCAATTCTAGATGTGTTGGGACAGTTAAATGGGATGATGGAGAACATACTGTGCTGCATCTACTCTCCTCCCACCATCCCAGTCGATCCACCAAGCTCTCGAGTCTGCTTTAAGTTAATTTATCCATGCTGGACTACATTTGCATTTACAAGTAACACTCTGTTTTAGACTGCTGCTTCCTAATATCAGTATGACTTCCAGACAACAGTTGAGTTATTTTTGCTGCATTGCTTCTCAGAGCTGCCACAGTTACTTGCATTGATAAGTGGATACATTTGCTAGTTTTTGAAGAATTGAAAAGGGGAAATGAAAATAACCATTGTATTTATAAAATTTAGTGAAAGTGAAAAAACAGAAACCAAGGGAGAGTGATGGAGAGCAAAAGTAATACATTGAGGGAGATGAAGAAAAAATGGAGGACTGGAGAAAATAATAAATATCGAAAGGAAATTTTGAAACTGAATTTTAAGAAAATATGAAGGATGCACAGAACCAGTTTTTAATCAAATCTTTGCAATATGAGTGGAAGAAATACGCAATGCCAAAGCACTTCAGGTACTACACAGGAGACAGAAACAAACCTCCAGAATTTCTTTGGATCCCTGAAAAATGCAGGGAGTCTGAAGTATAACATCAGGAAGTTTGAACGTTTTCAACCTAGAAGCTTTGCTGCAGGAGGGAAGATAATTGGGGAACCTAACTGAGGCCCTTTTTGCATTTGGTGCATTTCTGTTGTGAGACGTCTTATCCCAAGTTGACAAGTTGGTTTATCTTCAGCATGGATTCTGGAGTCTGAGTGATTCCAGAGAACATTTGATTCCATAGCTGTAATAAAGCCAGGATGTGCTTTGACTAGTGATACCATATCTGTAAACTACTGTAGTTAAGCAATAGAATGCCGAGAGTCAAAATAAACTAATGAAAGAATATTATCTCTTGTGAGTAGATATCTATATATGAGTAACTATCTGTATCACATTCAATTAGTTCAGGTAAAAAAAAATGCAAATTCTGGAAATCTTAAATAACAGAAAAAGCTAGAAGTGTAGGGTAGGGCATTCAGCATTTGAGAGCTGCTTCCATTCATATTGCATCTTAGAATGGAAGAGATTGTAGGGGTAGTGTGGAGTGAGGCTGTGGAGGGATTTGAAAACAAATCTTTAAACTTTCATACACTGAAAGATATGGAGCCACTATTTATCAGGAAGGAGTTGTCGTGAAGTGAGACTTGTAGGGGGGGACAGAGGAACAGGAGTAGGCCATTCAGGACCTTGAGCCTGTTCTGACATTTAATTAGATCATGGCTGATCTGTACCTCAACTCCATTTACCTGCTTTTATTCCATATTCCTTAATATGCTTGCCCTACAAAAATCTATCCATCTCGGTCTTAAAAAGTTCAATTGACGCAGCATTTACCACATTATGGGAGGGAGAGTTTTCAATTTCCAGTACCCTTTGTATGAAAGAGCTTCACTCCTAAATGGCCTAGCACTAATTTTAAGATTGTGCCCCATTGTTTTGGATTCCTCCACCAGAGGAAATAGTTTCCCTATCTACCCTATCAAATCCCTTTATCATGTTAAACAGCTCAATTAGATTATCCCACGGCCTTCTAAGTGCAACCTGTCCTTTATAATTTAAACCATTAAATCGTGGTTTCATTCTGGTGAATTTGTGCTGATGTGATGAAAAATGGGCCTATATTTGGCAAAGTGTGGTTGCAGAGTTATGCACATGGGCAGATCAATTGCTGAATATACTACAGAGAACAGAATTAAAGCCAGTGGTGAAAGAAAGAGATCTGGGTGTTTTGGTGCATCACCCTCTCAAAGTTCATGACCAATGCAGAGGAAAGTAAACAGGATTCCAGGTTGCACTTGCAGGACAATTCTCTCTAAAATAAAACATACAAATGCTGTCATTGTACAAGACTTTGGTTAGGCCTCAAGTCACCTAGTTTTGATCTCCTCTGGTCGTGGGGATATTGAAGCTCGGTAGGCGTGCCGAGGAGCTACCTAGTTTAAAACACCTTAGTTTCCCAGATAAGCTCAATGAGCAGGGTCTGTATACTGGAAAAGTGTTGACTGGGGGGGGCGATTTGAGAGCTTTATAAAAATAATGGAAGGCACTAGATTGTGCTCGTGTGTACCAATTAAATAACTGGATAGATGCGGGAGGACCAGGGGGTCACGCTTTCAATTTATGTGAACGAAAAACTCGGTTGAGTGTAAGGTGGTTCTTTTCCCCCGGAGAATATTGGTCCTCTGGGATAGGTTGCTGGCCCTTGGGGTAAATGCTGATTTGCTGTGTTACTTCGAGAAAAAGCAAGACCTCAGTGGGTCGTGATTCCTTGGAATTCTCTGACCCAGAGAGCTGTGGAAGCTGGGTCATTGAGGTGGAGATAGACAGATTTTTGAATGATAAGGGAGTTGAGGGTTCTGGGGAGCGGGTGGGGAAGTGGCGTTGAGGCCAAGATCAGATCAGCCATGAATGGTGGAGTAGGCTCGAGGGGCCAAATGACCCACTCCTGCTCCGATTTCTTATGTTCTTATGACCTGTTTCTGCCTGGGGCAAAGATCATCTCATACCAGAGGAAGATATCTTACAATGTAAATCGGGGTCTGTGTGATCCCTTGGAGAAGTTTTGACCACTTAAAGGGGCCGGAGAGGAATTTTCCAGATTTCTTTTTTCCCTAACTGGTCTGGTCTGGTTTTCGCCTCTTCCAGGATGGGTGAGAAGCGTCATCACAACTATGTGGGACTGGCTAAATGGACCATTCCATCTTTTCCTATCTCTATATTCGTACCCCTTCACAAGGCCAATACAGGTTGTACCTCTCCAGACCGGAACACACATCCGGAAACATCCGCAGTTCAGCATCAGTCCCAGCGTGAGTGGTGTCCTGGTTTCCCGCACTGTTCAGTGAGGAGTGATTGTAGACAACGACTAAATGTTGCGCAGTGGCCTCCTGCATGCGCAGAACGCTTCTGGATCGTTGGTCCCAACCGCGTCACACCCTGGGACTGGATTGAATAGATTTGCACATGCGCACAAAAAAACATGCAAATCCAGCTTCGGGGTCGGGACCCGACAGCCGCCTCCATCTTGTTTCGAATTGCCTGGAGCTGGGGAGGGGTGGGGAGACATGACCTTTTTAAAAAAAAAAAGAACAGGTACCGGTAAGCCTAGGTTAGGAAATTCTCTGTCCCGGCACCGGTCAGGTCCCGAGAGTGCTGGATCCAGAGGGGTCCAACCTGTATATCTTTCCCAAGGCTTGCTATTGAAAACTGAACACAGTACTCCAATTGGGGTCTGACCAAGGCTTTGTGCAACTGAAGCATTACTTGCACTCTTTGAATTCAAACCTCCTTGCAATAAAGGCAAATATTTTCATGAGCCTTTTTGATTACTTTTTGTACTTGTGCACTAGCAGTTGAGTTTTGAACAAGTAAAGAGTTTATGGAGGATGGACGGTCGACTGGCAAGGATGGCGTTGGAGAAATTAAGTCTTGTGGTGACTTGTGGGGAAAAGAGTTTCAGCAGCGGTGGAGCTGAAGAAAGAGCAGGGATGAGCAGTGTTGTTGATGTAACGATAAGTGGTCTTAATAATGGATGGGATGTGGGGTTTAAACCTCCGCCTGGGTGGCATGGTTTGGCAATGTCTTGTTCCATTTACGTGGCCGGGGTAAAGGATTGGCATCTATGACAAGACAGCAAAACTTATGACACGGGCTGAAAATAATGTCTTTGATCTTCGTGATAGTTGAAGAAAATTTTGACTGATCCAGGACACGGAGTCTGGCAGCACAGAGGTGGCTGTGGGGTTAAGGGTAGCGGTGGTGATATAGAACTGGGTATCATCAGCATAATGTGGAAGTTGTAACTGAGGAGCAGCAAGAAGGGAAGTTGTTGCTCAAGATTTTAGATGTGTTCAGAAAAGGAGGAGACATGCAAGCAAGATCCCACAGAGCTGCACAGTAGAGAAGGATGGCATGGTTGACCATAGCCTATGCTGTGGAGAGTCAAGAAGCAATAATGTACCATGGTCACAAGATGTAATTCATGACTTTGGTCAGGGTACCCTCAGTGCCTTGAGTGGGGAGGATACCGCTCTTTTTGGAATTTGAACAGGAAGTTTGGAAGATATGGCTACAGGGCTGGGTGGCATTGACACTTTTAAGCAGCATGGATCGAAAAGGAAGGTTGGCAATGCACGTTATTGAGGGAAGACTCATTGGGTTTTTTGAGAAGAGGGTGTTCATAACTGTTTTGAAGGGAAGAGCGAAGGTGTCCGAGTCAAGGGAGTCATTAACAATGTCAGCCAGCAGGGATAGCCGAGTGGTAAGAGGCTGAGTGCAGAAGGGATTGAGGGAGCTGGGGCGAGGGTGGGGTGAGGAAGAGATGGGAAAGAAACTCAGTGAATTTGAGCTAGAATGAGTGGGAAACTAGAGGGAGAGGTTGGAAGCTGGGGTGGGTGGAAGGGGAAGAATCTGTTTGCAGCATACCATAGTCGACAAAATCCATGTTCTCTTCACAGTAGATATTGGAGATGAAGGATAATAATTAAATTGACCTCTTAACAGATTCTCTGGGTCTCTAATCCTGCTTTCATAAACATTTAGTTTTGGCAAAGTTCTACAAAATTTGGGATACTTGTAAAAGTGATTTATTATGGTCTTGCATGTCACAAATATTTTGAGGTTTTTCTCAAACTAAAGAAAGTGACCTAGCAATGCTTCTCTGTTGTTATGTCAGATTTGAATAGGCATTCTGTATGAAGAGAGTTAAGAGTTACGGACTTTCCCATTTTTTTATTTTTCCACTGAATGTTATTACTTTGGAATATTGTGAATCTTTTTAAATGCATGAGTCATTAAAGGCCAGCAGATTTATATTGTCATGCTGTGCTGTGAATGGTAACTCGTTACTTTAATAACTTTTAAAATGCTTTCAAATTGTACCTACACTAGTGTAGCTTTGTTTTTTGATCAGATTGATGTATAATGGGGTGCCTTTTGTGATAAGTTCAGGAAACACTCCTGTTAATATAATTTGGATTGCATAGTAATTCCATTATTGTATTGAACTGATGTATAACACACAGGAAATATTAGAGGAATCCAGTTGGTTTGGGTAGCTGAACAGTTTAGTGAAAAGGAATTTGTTTAAACGGTGACTAACTGTAGAGAAAAAATGTACTAAAGCAACTACAGCTTGCATATGTATAACAACAATTTGCATTTATATAGTACCTTTTTTAACGTAGAAAAATGTCCCAAAGTGCTTCACGGGAGCATAATCGGACAGTAATGGCTGGCGGATTTGTTCACAAATGAATGGGCATTCTGCAGGGAAATGTGGAGAGGGGCAGCGATTGTTGGTCTGCAGTGGTGGGTAGGGTGAGCAGGATAGAAAGGAAGTTGGCCCTCGGCTGTAATACAGGGGTAGATGATCAGCAAGAGAATGGAATGGGGCACTGAGGTTGCTGCTCGTAAGGAGGCAGTAACTGGTGCTTTGATGAGACCCTTTGGAGAATGCCAAGAGAGGTACAGAGGGCTTAGCCAAGGAGGTTATGCTTGAACTGTATAAAACACTAGTTATGCCGCAGGTGGAGTACTGTGTGCAGTTCTGGTCACCACATTACAGGAAGGATGTGATTGCACTGGAAAGGGTGCAGAGGAGATTTACCAGAATATTGCCTGGACTGGAGAATTTTGGCCATGAGGAAAGATTGGAGATGCTGGGTCTATTTTCTTTGGAGCAGAGGAGGCTGAGGGGAAACCTGATTGAGGTGTATAAAATTGAGGGGCCTGGATAAAGTGGATAGGAAGGACCTGCTTCCCTTGGCAGAGGGGTCAACGACCAGGGGGCATAGATTTAAAATAATTGGGGGGAGCTTTAGAGAAGATATGAGGGGAAATTTTTTCACCCAGAGGGTGATGGGGGTCTGGAACTCACTGCCTGAAAGGGTAGTAGAGGCAGAAAGCCTCATCACATTAAAAAAAAACTTGGATGTGCACTGGAAGTGGCGTTACCTACAGGGCTATGGACCAAGAGCTGGAAGGTGGGATTAGGCTGAATCATCATAGGCAGCCCCTCGAAATCGGGGAATTCTTGCTTCCACTCTAAAAGTGAGTTCTCAGGTGACCGTACAGTCTCTCACAGGTGGGACAGACAGTCGTTGGAGGAAAGGATGGGTGGGAAGTCTGGTTTGCCGCATGCTGGTTCCGCTGTCTGCGCTTGTTTTCTGCATGCACTCGGCGACAGCTCTTGGTCGGCCGGTGCTGGCACAATGGGCCGAAATGGCCTCCTTCCATGCTGTAAATTTCTATGATTTCTATAAGGGCTTGGGACGTCAGCAGGAGAACAGGAAGGTGTAGGAATTGCGGGGGTGGGGCGGGGGTGGTGCGGGGGTGTGCAGGGGAGCGGCAAAGTGCCAAGAGGGAAGAAAGGAAAGGTAGCATGACTGAGCCACAGCAATGGTCGGGAAGGAGCCAAGATAAAGAGAGAGATAAGTAATGGGTTCAGATTCAGAGTGGCAGCCAAATGGATGGCTAGAGTGTGGACTTGCCTTGACTTGCAAATAGAAGTTATCACCACCTACTTCAATCTTGATAAGATTTTCAGTGTGGCTTCCTGTTGGCCTTTGGGTATCTTGAAAACATGGTATGTTGGAAACTAAGCGTAGGCAGATATTAATATAGTGTTTGTACTGTCGTTTGTCATTTATGTAATGTGTAACCTAATTTTCACTTGAGGTGATGTGAATTCTGCTGACTGTTCGATTTTCAAATTACTGAAATCATATAAATGAAACGGCAACTTATACGTTGAAATGGCGCAACTGACTTTTCCTCGTCAGAAATTGGGTTCTTTTGAAACCAGTTGTGCTGAAAATTGCATGATACAATTTCTGGAACGAATACATGAACTGTTAAGAGATCAAGAGTATTTGAAATATCTTCACATCAGCTATTTGTTTCTAAGAGCCTGTTAAATCACTGAAGGATTTAATGAAAGCGGTGCAATAGGGATAGATAGCTGTCTTGGGTCTGCAAAGTATACAAGATGTTGTGAGTTATGTGCTAAACAACATTTGACTCTACAGGGCATGAATCAGTGTCTGAGCAAATGTTCTTTTTAAAGCAATTCTTTTTAATACGATTGGGATGAGTTCCCATTATTCATTAACTAACTAATTAACTTGATAGAATTTCTAATTCAGCGATCCGAACAGTGGTTCGAACGGAAAGAGAAAACATTGTGCTATTGAATCGTAACCATAGTTTTCTAGAATCTCTGGAGATTACTAAATGAACCAACGTTTTGAGGGAGTCGGCCTACTCAAGGTTCACCAGACTGATTCCTGGGATGGGGGATTGTCCTATGAGGAGAGATAGAGTAGACTAGGCCTATATTCTCTAGAGTTTAGGAGAACGAGAGGTGATCTCATTGAAACATACACATTTCTTACAGGGCTTGACGGTAGATGCAGGGAGGATGTTTCCTCTGACTGGGGAGTCTAGAACCAGGGGTCACAGTCTCAGAATAAGGGGTCAGCCATTTAGGACTGAGATCAGGAGCGACTTCTTCACTCAGATGATGGCGAATTTTTGAAATTCTCTACCACAGAGGGCTCAGTCTTTGAGTATATTCAAGACGGAGATTGAGAGAATGTTACTAGGAATACGATTTATGAGGGTGCTCCTTGGAATGGAGAATCTTAGCTATGAGGACAGATTGGATAGGCTGGGTTTGTTCTCATTGGAACAGAGGAGGCTGAGAGGAGACCTCATTGAGGTGTATAAAATTGTGAGGGGCCTGGATATAGTGGATAGCAAGGGCCTATTTCCCTTGGTGGAGGGGTCAATTACGAGGGGGCATAGTTTTAAGGTGGTAGGTGGAAGGTTCAGAGGGGATTTGAGGGGAAGCTTCTTCACGCAGAGGGTTGTGGGGTTCTGGAACTCGTTGCCTGGCAGTGTGGTGGATGCAGAAACCCTCATCACATTTAAAAGGTGCTTGGATGGGAACTTGAAGTGCTGTAACCTGCAGGGTTATGGATCTTAAGTGGGATGAGACAGGATAATCTCTTGGCTGGCGCAGATACGATGGTAAATACTGTAGGGAATCGAATACGGCCAGGGTGATCTCCTGGACTAGTTTTGATCGCCTAGATGGGTTGAAGAGGAATTTTCCCAGATTTTTTTTTCCCCAATTGGCCTGTGTTTTTTTTGTTTTTTTTTGCCTCTCCCAGGAGATCGCATGGCTCCGGTTGGGGTGGAGTGTAGAATGTTGCGGTGTAAGGGGTGTCGCAGTTGTGTGGGGCGGACTGGTTGGGCTGGGTACTCTTTACCTTTCCGCCATTGTTCATTGTTCATAGGTTTAAATGTAACCTTCAGGGCTGCTGCCCGAGTGCCGTGTGGCCCAGAAAATCACATCACAGCAATTGAAACCTTTGTCACTTACATGATTGCTACAAAGAACACTCGTAGTGAGTTTGACTCTTGTGAGTATGAAGTTCGCCGGCGCAGACACGATGGGCTGAAATGGCCTCCTCCTGCGCTGTAGATTTCTATGTTTCTGTAGATTTTTGAATATTAAGGGAATCAAGGGATATGGGGATGGTGCGGGAAAGTGGAGTTGAGGTAGAAGATCAGCCATGATCTTATTGAATGGTGGAGCAGGCTCAAGGGGCTGAATGGCCTACTCCTCCTCCTAATATATATTTTTTCCAATTACCCCTTTCATGTTGCAGACCCATTTGAAACGGACATTGACACAAGGGTCTCGCGGACCTAATCCAAGTCAGTGTTCCTTTACCGGAGCGCTGAAGACTAATTGCAGTTGGGAAAACTCCCATTTTTATATTAAAAGGTTTTCTGAGCTATCAGGCTTGGCAAGTTCAGCACAGACGCAGCAAGCCTAATGGCCTCTTTCTGTTCTAAGTTTATCTTGGCATTTCCGCCATGTTTGGTCAGTATAAAAGTAGCAATAGTTTGGCTGCGAGTTCACCGCATGCTGTGACTTCTGTGTCCCCCATCACGGAGATGATTTCTGTCAATGCTCTCTCTCTCTCTCTCTCTCTCTCTCTCTCTCTCTCTCTCTCTCTCTCTCTCTTTCTCTCTCCGCCTTTCCTGTTGGATGATTTGTGATCATAAACTGGTCATGTATAGAGAATGCTGGATTGATTCCATGTCCTGTCACTCGTGTATTTGTATCCCAACCTGTTTGTTACTGGAGGTCCCTGCCAACATAATTATTTTATTGAGTAGTTTCATTAATTATGTTTTTTTTTAAATCCTTGGCCAAAATTCAATTTAAAAAGAAAAATACATTTTATACTGAAAATAAACTCATGTCAAGGCTTTTTAATAATGGATAAGGAACTGGGTGTGATTGATTTCACAGAGTTTTCAATCGATGAGGCACTGTAGAAAAGCTAATCACATACTAGACTGTATCTTCAGGATGTTTAAATATAAAAGTTATTGTAGTTTGTGAAAAAACCTTTGACAGCCTATCTTCAGAATGATTTTGGTACATTGACAAGGGAATCGGGATGATTCTAGGTCTTAAAGTTTTTGAGTGACTTTGAGTTTTAACTTTGAATTGAAATTAGACATAATTCAGTTGCTCAAAATTTTGAGACGTATGATGATGGGGATGCAAAGCGGCTATTTGATTTGCTTTGTGAGCATCAATATTGAAATGCCTCAAGATTTAAAATTAATACCCATAGTATAGTGGAATTGTGGAACAGGCGTCCAACAAAACCAGATATGCCTATCTATTGCCTCCTTCAAAAATAAATTAAATGAACATCTGGGGAAGACATGATGAAAGTAGGTATAGACTGAGGTGATCTAATATGGAGAAAGCATCGAGGCACCGATGGTGCTATAGCATGGTTGAATTCTGCTTGTGGATATGGTGAAGGTGGACAGATCCTAGAGTTTTGCTCAATAAATTTGTGGGGATTAAGGAGTATTCAGGCAGAAATTGCCTTCTAGATATGATGGGTTAGATAGAGTTTGAGGGTCTACAACAAGAACAACTTTTATTTATATGGCGCATTTAACGTAGTAAAATGTCCCAAAGCGCTTCACAGCAGTGTTATAAGACAAAACAAACAAAGTCTATGGCATTAGTAGGCATTATGGGCCAAATGGCCGTTTCTCATTCTATAGTTTATATTCTTAAACGACTACTGAAAGACACTTGGGATGAATGCCAAATAAATCTCCGGTTGCGTTTTAGAGTTTGATTATTAATACCTGCTACAATTGCTATTTTGAAGGAGGAAATTTTGTAGTTGAACCTTGTGTTTTTGATTGGTTCATCTTGAGTTTTAAAAAATATTTCCTCTTAATTTGTTTCGTCAGTTCCTTGTTGTTCTGATTCCTGAATTTTGTGAAAAATAATTCATTGCAGATTTTGTTTACTGATATGTCAGCATAGGTTTCAGAAATGGACTAAAGTTCACTGTACCTAACCATTCTCTCTCTTCGGCAGTCGCTTGGAGTCGAGGATGACTTGTCCATTAAGATTGTCATAACATACTTCTGGTTATGGTTAATAAAATTACAACAGTTTTATTGATTGTGACCATGCTTTTTCTGCTTAATTCGTATTCCAAACTTTTTTAAAAACAAGCAATGACATCATCTTATCATTGTCAGAATCACCATTTTAGAACTCAAACTGCAAACTTCTGGTGATATCTGGGCGTGCAGTTGAACTAACATTACAAGAGTCTTTATTTAAAAACTTCAGCATTGGGTGGCTTACATTTCTGCAATATGGAAATAAATATGTGCCAGGTTAAAAATGTTCACCTAACGCAATTACAGAATACACATTTTAAAAAGTGGCAAATCAATTTAAAAAAAAAACTATCAATGATACATTATCGTATGACTTCCCCCACTCCCCACCATTTAAGATGAGGTTTAATTGGTACTTGGAAATAGAAGACTTCAGGCATCCAGTGTCAGCAGCAAACACTCCAGTTTTGGTATAGCCTAGCCAGATGCAGAGTAGAGTTTCATTTGTTCTGCCTCAATAGCATTTTTTAGTTTGACATTTTTATGGATAAAGCAGAACATCATGTTTATTGTTCCTCCTATTTTGGCTGTGTTGAGGAATGGTATATTTTCAATCAAAGCTTTTTCCCGGAGGTGGGGAAGACAATTTCTGTGATCATTGCCTAGAATTTTAGCTTTGATCATCTTTGAAGTTGCATTTCAGCACTAAAGTATAACAGCAGTTTCTGTAGCACACTTTCTGTAATACTTTCCTGTTGCACTTTTCCTGCCATTCTTTCCATTAAACAACGTATCCACGTAAGTTGCTCACCTAGCAACTCCATGGGATATCTGCTCGTGTATTATAAACTGTTCATTAGTTGTATGCAGAATTTATGTTGAGCATGCCAAGAGTGAAAAATGTGAATATAGATTTTTATGAATTTCATATTTGTCTATGCTGCCATGGCTCAGTGGGTAGCACTCTTGACTCTTGAGTCAGAAGGTTGTTGGTTCAAGCCCAACTCCAAAGACTTGAGCGCAAAATCTAGGCTGACATTCCAGTGCAGTGCTGTGGGAGTACTGCACTGTCTGAAGTTTCGTCTTTCAGATGAGACATTAAACCCAGGCCCCGTCCGCCCTCGGGTGGACATAAAAGATCCCACGGCACGATTTTGATGAAGAGCAGGGGGAGTTCTCTGGTGTCCTAGCCAATATTTATCCCTCAACCAACATCACTAACATAGATTATCACATTGCTGTTTGTGGGAGCTTGCTGTGTGCAAATTGACTTCTGCATTTCCTACATTATAACTGTGACTACACTCTTTTTTTAAAAAGTACTGAGTTGGCTGCAACAGGGCTTTGGGGTGTCCTGAGGCATGCTATAAATGCAAGTCTTTTTTCTGTTGTAAATGTGCAAGACATTTCATGACATTGACATAGCTTTCACTTTGAGAAAATCTTGTCCATCTTGAAAATTCCATTAACAGGTGTCAAAGTGAAATGTTACGGAGGAGTATAAATTTCAATTTCTAACACGCTTGAGGCTCTCTTGCTCTGACTCTCCTGCTTCCAGCAACATGCCAACACTAAAGGCTCGGCTTCTGAAGCTCCAACTTCAAACCCAAATGTTTGTGGGTTTGAAATCTGTCGTCCGATTCGATGCCTCATTTTCAGGCCTGTTGAATGCATGGACCTGGTTTTGTGTATTTGTGTCTTGATGCTGTTTTGTGTCAACACAGGCGCACAAAACCAGCAGTATGTCGATTCCAAGGTCCTGCTGAATCCAGTAAGGTTGGCTGAAATTTGGGTGGCAGCAAGTGCGATGGAACAATAAATTGTCTTAATCTGGTGCTGTTTCAAGAATGAAAATTAGGATTGATATTTCCTCCTCCAATTCCCCAACCCATGAAGGTGGAAGAACAAGGTGGAAAAAGCATATGGGATCCTTGGTTTTATAAATAGAGGCACAGAGTACATCATCATCATCATCATCATCATAGGCAGTCCCTCGGAATCGAGGAAGACTTGCTTCCACTCTTAAAATGAGTCCTTAGGTGGCTGAACAGTCCAATACAAGAACCACAGTCCCTGTCACAGGTGGGACAGATAGTCATTGAGGGAAAGGGTGGGTGGGACTGGTTTGCCGCACGCTCTTTCCGCTGCCTGCGCTTGATTTCTGCATGCTCTCGGTGATGAGACTCGAGGTGCTCAACGCCCTCCCGGATGCACTTCCTCCACTTAGGGCAGTCATTGGCCAGGGACTCCCAGGTGTCGGTGGGGATGTTGCACTTTATCAGGGAGGCTTTGAGGGTTTCCTCTAACGTTTCCTCTGCCCATCTTTGGCTCATTTGCCGTGAAGGAGTTCCGAGTAGAGCGCTTGCTTTGGGAGTCTCATGTCAGGCATGCGAACAATGTGGCCTGCGGAGCTGATCAAGTGTGGTCAGTGCTTCAATACAAAGCAAGGATGTTGTGCTAAACCTTTTTGTCAATCCCTGGTTATGTCTCAGCTAAAGAATTCTGTCCAGTTGTTGGCACCACACTTTTTAGGAAGAATGTTGAGGGTGTCGGGGAATTTTACCACGAATGAGGGACTTCAGTTATGTGAAGAAACATAGAAAATAGGAGTAGGCCATTCGGCCCTTCGAGCCTGCACCACCATTTAATGTGATTATGGCTGATCATGCAACTTCAGTACACCATTCTTGCTTTCTCTCCATACCCCTTGATCCCTTTAGCCGTAAGGGCCACATCTAACTCCCTTTTGAATATATCTAACGAACTGGCCTCAACAACTTTCTGTGGTAGAGAATTCCACAGGTTCACAATTCTCTGAGCGAAGAAGTTTCTCCTCATCTCGCTCCTAAATGGCTTACCCCATATCCTTTAGAATGTGACCCCTGGTTCTGGACTTCCCCAACATCTCTTGTGTGGGACCATGTCAAAAGCCTTTTGAAAGTCCAAATACACCACATCCACTGGTTCTTCCTTGTCCACTCTACCAGTTACATCCTCAAAAAATTGTAGAAGATTTGTCAAGCATGATTTCCCTTTCATAAATCCATGCTGACTTGGACCAATCCTGTCACTGCTTTCCAAATGCGCTGCTATTAGATCTTTAGCAATTGATTCCAACATTTTTCCCACCACCGATGTCAGGCTAACCAATCTATAATTCCGTTTTCTTTCCCTCCTTTTTAAAAAAAAGTGGTGTTACATTAGCTACCCTCCAATCCATAGGAGTCTATAGAATGTTTGAAAATGTCCACCAATGTATCCACTATTTCTAGGGCCACTTCCTTGAGTACTCTGGGCTGCAGACTATCAGGCTCTAGGGATTTATCAGCCTTCAATCCCATCGATTTCCCTAACACAATTTCCTGACTAATAAGGATTGATTTCCTTCAGTTCCTCCTTCTCGCTAGTCTCAATTTCCTAGTATTTCCGGAAGGTTATTTGTGTCTTCCTTAGTGAAGACAGAACCAAAGTATTTGTTCAATTGGTCTGCCATTTCTTTGTTCCCCATTATAAATTCACCTGATTCTGACTGCAAGAGACTTACATTTGTCTTCACTAATCATTTTCTTTTCACATATCTATAGAAGTTTTTGCAGTAAGTTTTTATGTTCCCTGCAAGCTTCCTCTCGTATTCTCTTTTCCCCCTCCTAATTAAACCTCCGCTGAATTCTAAATTTTTCCCAGTCCTCAGGTTTGCTGCTTTTTCTGGCCAATTTATATGCCTTTCCCTTGGATTTAACACTTTCCCTAATTTCCCTTGTTAGCCACGGTTGAGCCAGCTTCCCCGTTTTATTTTTATGCCAGACAAGGATGTACAATTGTTGAAGTTCATCCATGTGATCTTTAAATGTCCATCATTGCCTATCCACTGTCAACCCTTTAAGTATCATTCGCCAGTCTATCCTAGCAATTCACATCTCATACCATTGAAGTTATCTTTCTTTAAGTTCAGGATCCTAATCTCTGAATTAACTGTGTCATTCTCCATCGTAATAAAGAATTCTATTATATTATGGTCAATCTTCCCCAAGGGGCCTCTCACAACAAGATTGCTAATTAATCCCCTCTCATTACACAACACCCAGTCTAGGATGGCCAGCTCTCTAGTTGGTTCCTCGACATATTGGTCTAGAAAACCATCCCTTATACACTCCTCCTCCTCCTCCACCGTATTGCTACCAGTTTGGTTAGCCCAATCTATATATAGATTAAAGTCATCCATGATAACTGCTGTACCTCTATTGCACACATCCCTAATTTCCTGTTTGATGTCATCCCCAACCTCACTACTACTGTTTGGTCTGTACACAACTCCCACTCGCGTTTTCTGCCGTTTGGTGTTCCGCAGCTCTACCCATACAGATTCCACATCATCCAAGCTAATGTCCTTCCTTACTATTGCGTTAATCTCCTCTTTAACCAGCTATGCTACCCCACCTCCTTTTCCTTTCTGTCTATTCTTCCTGAATATTGAATACCCCTGGATGTTGAGTTCCCAGCCTTGGTCACCCTGGAGCCATGTCTCCGTAATCCCAATTATATCATATCCGTTAACAGCTATCTGCGCAGTTAATTCATCCACCTTCTTACGAATGCTCCTCGCATTGAGACACAGAGCCTTCAGGCTTGTTTTTTTTTAACACTTTGTCCTTTTAGAATTATGTTGTAATGTGGCCCTTTTTGATTTTTGCTCTTGATTTCTCTGCCTTCCACTTTTCCTTATCTCCTTTGTACCTTTTGCTTCTGCCCCCATTTTACTTCCCTCTGTCTTTCTTCTTAGATTCCCATCCCCCTGCCATATTAGTTTAAACCCTCCCCAACAGCACTAGCAAATATTCCCCCTAGGACCTCAGTTCCGGTCCTGCCCAGGTGCAGACCGTCCGGTTTGTACTGGTCCCACCTCCCCCAGAACTGGTTCCAATGTCCCAGGAATTTGAATCCCTCCCTCTTGCACCATTCCTCATTCCTCATCTTAACTATCCTGCTATTTCTACTCTGACTAGTACATAGCAATCCTGAGATGACTACTTTTGAGGTCCTACTTTTTAATTTAACTCATAGCTCCCTAAATTCAGCTTGTAGGATCGCATCCCGTTTTTTACCTATATCGTTGGTACCTATATGCACCATGACAACTGGCTATTCACCCTCCCCCTCCAGAATGCCCTGCAGCCGCTCCGTGACATCCTTGACCCTTGCACTAGGGAGGCAACATACCATCCTGGAGTCTTGATTGCGGCCGCAGAAACGCCTATCTATTCCTCTTGCAATAGAAACCCCTACCACTATAGTTCTCCCACTCTTTTTTCCAGCCCTCCTGTGCAGCAGAGCCACCCATGGTGCCATGAACTTGGCGGCTGCTGCTGCCTTTCCCTGATGAGCCATCTCCCCCAACAGTATCCAAAGTGGTATATCTGTTTTGGAGGGAGATGACCACAGGGGGCCCCTGCACTACCTTCCTACTCCTGCTCTGCGTGATGGTCACCCATTCCCTATCTGCCTTTGTAACCTTTACCTGCGGTGTGACCAACTCACTAAACGTGCTATTCACAACATCCTCAGCATCGCGGATACGCCAGAGTGAATCCATGCGCAACTCCAGTGCCGCAATGCGGTCTGACAGGAGCTGCAGATGGATACACTTCCAGCACACATAGTCAGGGACTGAAAGTGTCCCTGATTTCCCACATAGCACAGGAGGAGCATGACACGGGTCTGGGCTCTCCTGCCATGACTTAATTTAAGGGTTAACTTAATTTGGCAGCAATGTCAAAGGTATCCTACTGATAAGAAAAAGATAAAATACTCACCAATCCACCAGCCAATCACTTACCTGCTTGGCTGTTACTTCACACTTCGAATTCTTTTTACTTTTGGCCTCAATCTCTCGCTCCCGCTCCTCCCGAACTCTGCGTCCTTTTTGTGGGCTTCTCGATCTCCAGCTCCCGATGATTGAGACTAGAGAATGTGGTATTGTTCTCCTTCGGGCAAAGAAGGTGAAAGGAGATTTAATAGAGGTGATTGAAAATTATGAAGGGTTTTGATAGAGTAAATAAGGAGCAATTGTTTGCACTAGCAGTTCAGTAACCAAAAGACACAGATTTAAGATAATTGGCAAACGAGCCAGAGAGATGAGATGAGAATTTCTTTTTACGCTGAGAGTTAAGATCTGGAATGCACTGCCTGAAAAGCTGGTGGAAGCAGATTCCAAAAAATAACTTTCAAAAGGAAATTAGATATAATTGAAAATGAAAAAGTTGCAGGGCTTTGGGGGGTGGGGGAAAGGATAGTGGGCCTAATTGGAAAGCGATCCGGTACAGGCTTGATGGGCTGAATGGCCTCTTTCTGTACTGTAAGATTCTATGACTCTCTGATTCAGTTCAGTTCAGTTCAGCCCACTAAGCAGGGTGGCCATTCAGAGCTCTGGAGGTCCCATCAGGCCACTCACCGAAAAAACCCAGCTCTGTGAAAATTTGAATGGGCTGCGCACCCAGTTAAAGGGACCGTGCACTAAAATAAAATTATGTCCACGCATACCTCAGAAGCCTGTCCAAGGACTGTTTAATTGTATAAGCACTGGTGTTCACTGTAGTTACTTGACACATCAGTGTTTTCCTGAAACAAACTTTTGAAAATGTGTTTATAAAGCTAATCAAGTTTCCCTTGCTCATGTTAGCAGTTATTCAGTGTCTCTTGACCAAGTGGCCATTCTTTGTGTGAACATAGGCAGTGGGTGTTGAAAGGCGGCCTGACCATGGGGAGGTTGTGGTATCATTTGACTTTTTTTTGCAGATGAGAACTTTCCAGTAATGGTTGCAGCATAGCGCAGCAACTCTGTTGATTTCTCCACCCCCCCCCCCCCCCCCCCCAAAATCCCAATTAATTACATCACTGCTAGCTTGACTGAGATCAGCTATCTCAGCATAGGATGGTGGTGGTGGGGCACTATATTTGACTATATTTCTTTGTATTGGTGAAAAGAATTCCGGGACTTACTGGAGTATAAAAAGGTAGTCAAAATTCCCAGACTTGATTATAACTTGTGGAACTGAGGTTGTTGAATAGCACAAATGAAACCCACTGACAGCAGTATAATTGAAATATTGTGTGGCCCACTTCTGTAATTACAAAGTACAGCATGAGAAGTTTGGCTGGAATTTTTGTGCTGATGTAATGTGTGCACATGTTTTAAAGTTGCAGCAAATATTCAGTACTGCGAAGGTTTGAATGTGTAAACGTGGTACCGTGCAGAGTGAAATGGCTTGCAGTTGGGTATATCTTTGTGGTTGTAACAAATGTAATAACACGCTTCATTGTCTTGAGATGCAAATAAATGTGGCTGGGAAAAAATGGTTGATTGAGTAGACCCAGCTGATGTGTCTAGACGTTTTGCTCACTTCATCTATTAAGGTTTGAATGAATGATTTAGCTATGCACCAACTTTTGCTTGCTATCAATAATTGTCACTGGTTGATATTATTTTGGCTAAAAATGAAATTTCTGTTTTGAAAATTTAAAAAGACGCACATACCAATGATGGCCATTTGGGAAAGGTGTGTTTATATATGAGCACGGATCAATGATAGGTAAGGACCATCTGGTCCATCGAGCCTGTCCCAATTGTGATACCTTGTGTATCACAGCATGTACACCCCACCTGAAACCATGTGATCTCCTAGAAGAGGCAAGAAAACGGACTTTAAAAAAATCCAGGCTAATTTTGGGGGAAAAATCTGGGAAATTCCTCTCCGATCCATCTAAGCGATCAAAACTAGTCAAGGAGATCACTCTGGCCATTAAATTCCCTGCAGTACCTACCTTTGTAAGCAGTGATCTCCATCACAGCCGGAAACAAATCCAGCTTTTGCTTGAAGGAATTCAGCGAGTCTGCATCCACCACATGAAATGGCAGCTTGTTCCAGAGGTCTTCTATTTTCTGGGAAAAGAACCACCTCCTGACGTCTAATCTAGATCTCTCCCTTTAGAGAGGAAGGGGAAGGAAAGAAGAGGGCAAACACATGCATAGTAATTTCAGCATTCAAAAATAAGTATCCAGATGAGCGGTTAACTAAATGATTGTTCGACAAAGCCAAGGACTAAAGGACTTGGTATGCTGAAACGACTGTCACCTTTTGCTAGAAAGCAAAGTACTGCAGATTCTGGGAATCTGTAACAAAAACGGATGTATGCTGGAAACCCCTCAGCAGGTGCAGCAGCAGTGGAGAGAGGAAAGTAGGATTAACGTTTCATGTATTATGACCCCTTTGTAAGAACCCTTCCCATAACCTTTAGTGGTCCATCTCTGACTCTCCTTTCTTGACTTCTCAATCTCCATTTCTGGCGTTCCTATCCACTGATATCTACTACAAGCTCACTGACTCCCACAGCTAACTCGATTATACTACCCACCCTGCTTCCTGTAAGGACTCCCATTTCCTTCCAGTTTCTCTGTCTCCATTGCATCTGCCCTGACGATGTCACCTTCCACACCAGAGCTTTTGAAATGTCCTCCTTGTTCCTCAGCTGAGGATTTGCCTCCACCTTGGGAGACGGCCCTCAATCGTGTCCATCCCAATTCCCGCACTTCCATCCTTATCCCTCCCAGAACCATGGTAAGATCACCCTTGTCCTCGCCTTCCAGCTTCTACGTTCGATGGATTATCCTCCGCCACCTCCAATATGATCCTACCATCAAACACGTCTTCCCACCCCTCTCATTTTCATCATTCCGAAGGAACAATTTCCTCTGACACCCTGGTCTGCTCTTCCATCACCCTTAACGTATGCTCTCCTTGTTCTGGCATCTTCCCATGCAAGCGCAAGAGATGCAACACCTGTCCTTTTATCTCCTTCCATACCACTGTTTGGGGGCCCCCAAACATTCCTGGGTGAAACCGTGATTTACTTGCGTTTCTTCCAACCTAGTATACTGTTTTCACTGCTCATGATGCATTCCCCCTCGACATTGGGGAGACAAAACACAGATTGGGCAGTAGCTTTGCTGAACACGTCCGTTTAGTCCACCAGTGCGACCCTAAGCTTCTGATCGCTTGCCACTCCAATTCTCCATCACACTCCCACTCTGATATCTCTGTCCTTGGGTTCCTACACTGTTACATTCAAGGTGAAGGCAAGCTCCCCTGGCTGTAACATTGACATTAACAGCTTCAGATCTTAACCATGGTTTCCATTTTCTCTTGGATAGCAGGTGCTAGTAATGGGCACACTGGCAGTGATTGTAGCCAATGCAGTCTTCTCCACTTTACCAGATTTTCAATGCCTCCCTCCCCCTCTCGTTCTTTTGTTAACATTCACACATCCTCTGGGTCTGGAGTTATCTTTTAGTTCTCTAATTTCTCACATTGTCTTTTTTTTTGTCTTGCACCATTATCATTTTTGTCATTTAATCATCTGCCCTCCACCTAATCATAGGCTTTTGTTTCCTCCCTGCTCCCTTTCCCCAGGCTCTGTTCCTCATTATAAGCTGTCCATCTGCAACATGTTCCAGTTAGGCCTGAACATTTACCCGAACTTCCTCATTCCATCAATTTTTGGCTATATTAATGTTTTCTAGAGGTCCTGAATTTTATTAGTATTTGTAACCTGCTTTAATTATATAATTTTTACTCCTATAAAGCAGTTCAACCTCATCTACTTTTGTAGTATTGATTTTTGTAAAAAAAAGGTTTGGATTCCGCACCTCTAGTGGTCCTACTTTTCCCCATACTGTCCACGTAGTGCAGTAATGGATACACTGCCTGGGTGTTTGGCTAGGTTAGTGAAAATAATAAGTTGTGTAATGAAAATAGGTTTGCCAGAGAAGTGGGAAACTTGCTATATTTTTTTGCTTTTGAAAAAATTTGAAAAGGAACTATTTGTAGTTTTATTTTAGCACTAAATGTGTAGCTTAGTGCTTCTAAAAGCTGTGGTGGCATACTACCTAATGGCTGTAAATGAAAGAAAAGCTGTTGATGTGGAGTTGCTGAAACTCACATTGCTCGTTTGCATTAATCGGCAGAGGTAGCTGGGCACCTCGCCAAGCTGTAATCAGGCACTTGGCCTGTGGTGAATTGTGGGCCTGGAATGAAGTTCTTGGTGAGGAGTGATGATGCGCTAATGCACCATCAGCATTATGGTGGCTGCACCATTGACCATTATTGAGTTCACAGCATCCCCTTATAGGACCACTTCAGGGAAGGGAGGGTATATTAAAAATCCTATGCTGACCAACCCCAAGCAGATTAAGTACCACTCTGTAATTTGTTTTTTTCCCTCCTTGAATCACTGCATTTGTGGATCTGTCCCACTATTAGAGCCTCTCCATATTAATTTAGAGTGCCAGTACGATGGATGCATGGAAATTAGCGGGGGTGCTGAATCAGAGTCCCCTGATTTGAACACCAAACGGTGTAATTGGGAGGAAGAAGTAAAACCAAATTGGTTTAAAATGTACCTTACTAGTGGCTAATCTAATGGAAGTATGTAAGAGATGGGGCAGTGGGGTCTTGGCAGCGAAGTGCACTCTTGCATCATTTTTAAGGACAGCGACACCACTCAAAATCAGAATGGAAATACTTTGGTGCTACATGTCCTTAAACATAACCCTAGCTATTGTGAAAAATAGACTAAATATATGGAGACGTGATGGTGAACTCAATTTTATAATGGGTGTCTTACAATGATTTGGTTCAAGTTGAAGCTTCCCTTTAAATAAGTTTTAATCTTTGACTTGAGTGTCATCTGCACTAAAGCATTAATTTTTAGTGAAGGCTGTGCAATATATTTCAGAAATAATTTTCCCAAAATTAAAATATCTCCTCATTTGCATACAATGAAATGAGCAGGAAAGGGGTACTGAGGTGAATGATCAGCCATGATCTTATTGAATGGTGGTGCAGACTCGAAGGGCTGAATGGCCTACTCCTGCATCTATTTTCTATGTTTCTAAGTGCAGTAAAATTGTACACTTCCCCCGTTTTGCATTCTTGCTCTGATTTTAGTGGTGCACCATTGTAAATCTAGGTCACTGAACTGAATGACTTAATATATTTTCCATAAAAGTTGAGAGAATTTTGAATAAATTACCTAGATTTATTTTTCTTGGCTGTTTTTAAAACGTACAGTTTTTGCATCTGCTTTTAGACATTTAACTTGAACTTAATGGTGGCAGGCAGGGTTAGTATCATTTCAGTTCGACTAGTTTGATTTATAGTTTGTGGCTTTTCAAGTCACCAGCATTGATTGCCATTATTTAAAGGAAGCACAAAATATTTTGTTGACTTGATAAATAACACTGGTAGGCAATGTTCCCTCTAAGCAATGGCTAGCATTTAAAGAATTAATACATAATTTACAGCAAATATACATTCCTTTTAAGGCACAAAAAAGACATTAGAAAACTGGTCCAACCATGGCTAACAAGCGAAGTTAAAGATAGTATTAGATCAAAGGAAGAGGCTTATAGGGCCCAAGTTTCCACATGATTTGCGCCTGATTTTTAGGAGCAACTGGTGGAGAACGGACTATCTTAGAATTTGCAATTCTCCACATTTTTTTTTCTGCAGTTCTAGTCAGGTAGAACAGTTCTACTTTGGAACAGAATTTTTTCTTCAAAAGGGGGCGTGTCCGGCCACTGACGCCTGATTTGAAAGTTTCCACAGTGAAAACGTACTCCAAACTAAAGTAGAATGGAGCAAGTGAAGATTTTTGTAGAACTGAAAAAACCTTGTCTACACATTAAAAAATCAGGCGCAGGTTACAAATCAGGCGTCCAGAACGAGGGGGGGGGGGGGGAAGGGAACTCATTAAATTCTACAATAAATCCTTATTTATACTTATACAAATATTATACAAATAAATCCAACCTGAATAAACATTTATAAGCAAAGAAAAGATTAAATAAACCATCTTCCTACCTGTGTGAAAGTGCTTCAGCCAGGAAGAATGGTGCAGCAAGCCTCACAAAACGAGGGAGCCGACCGAACGCGGGCAGGGGGAGGGGAAAGAGAGAGGAGGGAGCTGACCGAACGTGGGGGGGAGGGGGAGGGAAGGGAAGGGAGCCGACGAACGCGCGGGGGGGTGGGGGAGGGAAGGGAGCCGTCGAACGCGGGAGGGAGGGAGCCGTCGAACGCGGGAGGGAGGGAGCCGTCGAACGCGGGAGGGAGGGAGCCGTCGAACGCGGGAGGGAGGGAGCCGTCGAACGCGGGAGGGAGGGAGCCGTCGAACGCGGGAGGGAGGGAGCCGTCGAACGCGGGAGGGAGGGAGCCGTCGAACGCGGGAGGGAGGGAGCCGTCGAACGCGGGAGGGAGGGAGCCGTCGAACGCGGGAGGGAGGGAGCCGTCGAACGCGGGAGGGAGGGAGCCGTCGAACGCGGGAGGGAGGGAGCCGTCGAACGCGGGAGGGAGGGAGCCGTCGAACGCGGGAGGGAGGGAGGGAGGGGGTGGAGGGAAGGGAAGGGAGCCGACGAACGCGGGAGGGAGGGAGCCTACCGAATGCGGGGGGGGGGGGGGGGGGAGGGAAGGGAGCCGACCGAATGCGGGGGGGGGGGGGGGAGGGGAAGGGAGCCGACCGAATGCGGGGGGGGGGGGGAGCGGAAGGAGACAGCGGCTTGTTGCCGTGGAGGGGAGGGGAGGGAGGGGAAGGAGACAGCGGCTTGTTGCCGGCAAGTGAGGGGAGGGAAGGGAAGGAGACAGCAGCTTGTTGCCGTGGAGGGAGGGGAAGGAGACAGCGGCTTGTTGCCGTGGAGGGGAGGGAGGGGAAGGAGACAGCGGCTTGTTGCCGTGGAGAGAGGGGAGGGAGGGGAAGGAGACAGCGGCTTGTTGCTGCGCGGGGGAGGGGAGGAAGGGAGGGGAAGGAGACAGCGGTTTGTTGCCGTGGAGAGAGGGGAGGGAGGGGAAGGAGACAGCGGCTTGTTGCCGGGGAGGGGACGGAGGGGAAGGAGAGAGCCGTTTGTTGCCGTGGAGGGGAGGGAGGGGAAGGAGACAGTGAGAAGGGTAGCCTCAGTGCTGATGTGCTGATGGCAATGTGATTTTATTAAAAAATGTTCAAAAATTAAACAGCTACAAAGAACTACAAAAATGGCCGAGTGCCAATGTTTTTTTTTACACTGAACATGTGCGAACGCTCCAACGTGCACGCGCAGCGTTGCTGGCAGGAAAAAAACTAATTTAAATAGTACCCGCCCCCTCCCACTTGCAAAATCGGTGTGAGTGTAGGCTCCGCCCCCCTGGGCGCCGCGCCAAACAGACAAGGAGCTGCAAAGCGCTCGAGAATAGCGCGTTTTTTTCTGGCGCCGTTTTAGGTGCGAAAAATGGGCGCCCAGCTCGGAGGGGCGCCTGTTTTTTGTCCTGTGGAAACTTGCCAAAAAGAGCAATAAGCCTGAAGATTGTGAGGATTTTAGAATTCAGCAAAGGAGGACCAAGAAATTGATAAAGAAAGGGAAAATAGAATATGAGTAAACTAGCGAGAGACAAAAACAGACTCTAAATAGGTATGTAAAAAGGAAAAGATTAATAAAAGTAAATGTGGGTCCCTTACAGGCTGAAACAGAAGAAATTATAATGGAGGATAAGGAAATGGCAGAGAAATTACACGAAAAACCTTCTGGAAATAGTAGAGTACCAAGGGTTTAGCGAGAATGAGGAACTGAAAGAAATTAATATTAGTAAAAAAATAATACTGGAGAAATTAATGGGACTGAAAGCGCAGATAAATCCCATGGATTTGATGGACTACATCCTCGGGTTTTGAAAGAGGTGGCTATAGAGATAGTGGATGCATTGGTTGTCATCGTCCAAAATTCCACAGATTCTAGAACGGTTCCTGCAGATTGGAAGGTAGCTAATGTAACCCCACTATTTAAGAAAGGAGGGAGGGAGAGAGAAAACGGGGAACTACAGACCAGTTAGCCTGACATCAGTAGTAGGGAATATAGACCGCCTAAGTGAGCAGGCAAGAACATGGCAAATAGAAAGAAACATAGAAATGGAATATAATGTGGAGAAATGGTTTTTAAATGGTGAGAGATTGGGAAATGTTGGTGTTCAGAGGGACTGGGTATCTTTGTACACAAATCACTGAAGGTTAACATGCAGCTACAGCAAGCAATTAAGAAAGCAAATGGCCTTTATTACAATAGGATTTGAGTATAAAAGTAAAGACGTCTTGCTGTAATTATATAAGCCCTGGTGAGACCACACCTGGAGTATTTTGTACAGTTTTGGTCTCCTTACCTAAGAGAGGATATACTTACCATTGAGGGAGTGCAACGGAGGTTCACCAGACTGATTCCTGGGATGGGAGGATTGTCCGAGGAGGAGAGATTGAGCAGACTAGACCTATAATTCTCGAGTTTAGAAGAATGAGAGGTGATCTCATTGAAACATAGAAAATTCTTACAGGGCTTGACAGGGTTGATGCAGGGAGGATGTTTCCCCTGGCTGAGGATTCTAGAACCAGGGGTTACAGTCTCAGAATAACTGGTCGGCCATTTAGGACTGAGATGAGGAGAAATTCTTCACTCGGTGATGAATCTTTGGAATTCTCTACCCCAGAGGCTATGGAGGCTCAGTCTTTGAGTATATTCAAGATGGAGATCGATAGATTTTTGGATATTAAGGGAATCATGGGATATGGGGATATTGCAGGAAAGTGGAGTTGAGGTAGAAAATCAGCCATGATCTCATTGAATGGCAGAGCAGGCTCGAGGGGCCGAATGGCCTACTCCTCCTAATTCATATGCTCTTATGCTAAACTGTGCTCGACCCTGCTGTAATCTGCAAGCTTTTTCATTTGAAGTATCGCGCATGCGCAGATATTTAAAGGGACCATGCATTGAAATAAATAGAACATACTCTCCGGAAGAATTGTGTATTTCTGATGGCTTTATCTTTTTCCCAGTGATTTATAGAGGGCATGTCATACATACCACTTGCATGCCTCCTACAGTTGGCAAGACTGGGTGGTTTACTCGTATTCAGCTAGAAAATGGTGTAAGCATTGGCATCCCAAACATAGGTTTCCTTCTTCTGTGTTACACTGCGACTTCATAAATCTGGTTAACCTCGCTCAAAGGGCTATACGGTAATGTACAATTGTGCAAGTTTAGTGACAGAGGAGTGAATTTATGCGCTGCAAAGTTTCCATTTAAGACAATTTAGAGGAAATATTGCTGGTAGGTATATTTGGCAGACTTTGTTTATCAGGTTTACAACCTTTTATAAACTTGCAGATCTTGTATATTGGTGAGTGAAAAAATAAAAATACTTCAGCAAAGTGAACTTGGCTGTGCTGTGATCTGATACTGGTTAAAGATTTTTCCTTCTTGCTAATTTTCTCCTGAAGGCAATGAGTTCTAGCTTAGGATTGATTCCACGGGTGCCAATCGCTTTCTGAGACCCCATCTAAGTGCTTGTTACTCATCTTCAGTCGTGACAACAAATGTCAACAGCTTGTTTGTTTATCTATGGAAGGCCATTGCAGCCGAGCCCAATCCCATTCTAAGCTGGCAACTACACGTATGCTAAGAAAGAAAAACTGACGATCGCTAAAAATTGCTGCATAACACTCGAGTGCAGGAACCGTGCCTAATCTTACACTCTCTTTAACCCAAGGGCGAAGGTCAGTTGAAGCATTCTTTGGCTAACTAAGCCAAGACTAGGAATCAAACCCAGGCCATTCCTTGGTTTGTGGTTCAACCACTTACTGTGATATTTTAGCTTGTTAAAGAGGATAAGTTGTAATTTGTGTTAGAGAACAGTCAGAAGCTGGCAAGGAGAGCCTTGGGAAGTCGAGCCCGGAGGTGGGATGAATGAGATTTTCAACAGTGATGGAAGAGAGGTAGGGATGGAGGTAGATGATGTTTCATTTGGAAATAGGTAGTCTTGTTGGATGAATGGGGATTTGGGGGGGTGGGGGGTGGCGGAGGATTCAGTTCAGTGTCAAACCGGATGCTGATTGTGTACTGCCGCCTGAGTGAAAGGCTGAGGACAGGTTTGAATCTGGTACGCTTTGGCGTTTTCCACAGGAGGCAAAAGAGATGGTTTTGGCTTGCGGCAGTCTTTCTGTGATTCAAAGTTTACATAAGATTCATTACCTTGGCAGTACCTTGTAGTCGCTTTTTTTATAATGATTCCTGTAGTGATTCTTTTGCATTGTTGTCCAGAGCTACCAAATAGTTTTAGTTCACAGTAAATTGAGATACGCTTGATCTGTAGAAACCATATTACAGTAAATTTGATCAAAATATATGAAGATGAGAGTGCAGTTTACAGCTAACACTACACTTTGTTGGCTAAGGGTTCTGGCTAGACCTGTTTGGAAAGTTTCCCTACAAAAATTGCCACTGAATCCACAGCTGCTATGATGAGCTTTTTGGCTGATCTTGCATTTGAAATACATATTTTGCAAGAACTATAAAACCTGTGCTAAGTGTAACGTGGAATAAATTCTGCAATACAAGCAGGGCTGCTGAGTTGCACTTAATAATGGCATAAACAGGACTTCCTTTTCTGTTCTTGAGCTTGAATGTGCTTCACGTAGTATCTAATTTCAACAGAGGATGTTGTAAACCCATAGCGTAGTATCTTTTGTGGACTTATGTTTGTGACATCCATTTCCTCTGATTTCCCCGCACTTTCACAATTATGACCGTAATGAAGAGTTAATGTGCAATTGGTAATGATAAACTAGGTAGTTTACAACCATAACAAAAAGTTGCATTTTATACAGTGTCTTGAATGTACAAATGTCCCAAGGCACTGTAGAGCAAGGAAGAAAAATAATTTGAAATGGACACTGAGCTTATGGTGAGAGTTAGGAGAGGTGGCTGAAGGCTCGCTCAAAAAAGAATGGTTTTGAAATTCTTTTACAAAAAATGCAGAGCGATAGAGGGGTTTGGGGAGGGAATTTCATAGAGTGGGACTGAGGTAACTGAAGGCCCTACAACCAAAGGTGGGGTGAAGGGAGAGGAAGATGTACAAAAGGTCATTGTCAAAGGTCCAAAGGATGCTGTGGTGGATCAAGGCGAGAGGAGGTTGCAGAAGCAGTAGGGCGAGGTGAGGCTGTGGCTATGGGGAGATGTGAGGGTGAGAATTTGAAATTCACGGAGCATGTAGATGAGGAAGAGGGGACTTCAGAGGTAATGAGGTGGGAAGAAGAAGCCATTGCTGGAGATTTTCTGTCGATGATTGGATAAGTCAAAGTGTAACCAGGAAAGGACAGTCCCACTAAGCTGGGGAACAGTGGAGAGGCGCAATAGGAGCATAAGAACATAAGAACATAAGAATTAGGAACAGGAGTAGGCCATCTAGCCCCTCGAGCCTGCTCCGCCATTGAACAAGACCCTGGCTGATCTGGTCGTGGACTCAGCTCCACTTATCCACCTGCTCCCCATAACCCTTAATTCCCTTATTGGTTAAAAATCTATCTATTTGTGACTTGAATACATTCCATGAGCTAGCCTCAACTGCTTCCTTGGGCAGAGAATTCCACAGATTCACAACCCTCTGGGAGAAGAAATTCCTTCTCAACTCAGTTTTAAATTGGCTCCCCCGTATTTTGAGGCTGTGCCTCCTAGCTCTAGTCTCTCTGACCAGTGAAAACAACCTCTCTGCCTCTATCTTGTCTATCCCTTTCATTATTTTAAATGTTTCTATAAGATCACCCCTCATCCTTCTGAACTCCAACGAGTAAAGACCCCAGTCTACTCAAGCTATCATAAGGTAACCCCCTCATCTCCAGAATCAGCCGAGTGAATCGTCTCTGTACCCCCTCCAAAGCTAGTATATCCTTCCTTAAGTAAGGTGACCAAAACTGCACGCAGTACTCCAGGTGCGGCCTCACCAATACCCTGTACAGTTGCAGAAGGACCTCCCTGCTTTTGTACTCCATCCCTCTCGCAATGCAGGCCAACATTCCATTCGCCTTCCTGATTACCTGCTGCACCTGCAAATTAACTTTTTGGAATTCATGCACAAGGACCTCCAGGTCCCTCTGCACCGCAGCATGTTGTAATTTCTCCCATTCAAATAATAATCCCTTTTACTGTGTTTTTTCCCCAAGGTGGATGACCTCACACTTTCCGACATTGTATTCCATCTGCCAAACCTTAGCCCATTCGCTTAACCTATCTAAATCTCTTTGCAGCCTCTCTCTGTCCTCTACACAACCCGCTTTCCCATTAATCTTTGTGTCATCTGCAAATTTTGTTACACTACACTCTGTCCCCTCTTCCAGGTAATCTATGTATATTGTAAACAGTTGTGGTCCCAGCACCAATCCCTGTGGCACACCACTAACCACCGATTTCCAACCCGAAAAAGACCCATTTATCCCGACTCTCTGCTTTCTGTTAGCCAGCCAATTCTCTATCCATGCTAATACATTTCCTCTGACTCCGCGTACTTTTATCTTCTGCAGTAACCTTTTGTGTGGCACCTTATCGAATGCCTTTTGAAAATCTAAATACACCACATCCATCGGTACACCTCTATCCACCATGCTCGTTATATCCTCAAAGAATTCCAGTAACTTAGTTACACATGATTTCCCCTTCATGAATCCATGCTGCGTCTGCTTGATTGCACTATTCCTATCTAGATGTCCCGCTATTTCTTCCTTAATGATAGTTTCAAGCATTTTCCCCACTACAGATGTTAAACTAACCGGCCTATAGTTACCTGCCTTTTGTCTGCCCCCTTTTTTTAAACAGAGGCGTGACATTAGCTGCTCTCCAATCCGCTGGTACCTCCCCAGAGTCCAGAGAGTTTTGGTAGATTATAACGCATGCATCTGCTATAACTTCCGCCATCTCTTTTAATACACTGGGATGCATTTCATCAGGACCAGGGGACTTGTCTACCTTGAGTCCCATTAACCTGTCCAACACTACCCCCCTAGTAATAGTGATTGTCTCAAGGTCCTCCCTTCCCACATTTGTGTGGTCGATCATGACAATGGCTGCAGGGAGGATGAGGAGGGAAAATGCACTACCAAGTATTTTTTAAATGCTGGTGCTTAACCAAAGCCCTGGTTAGACCACATCTGGAATACTACACAGTTCTGGGCACCGCACCTTGGAAAGGAAAGATTGGCCTTGGAAGGAGTTAACAGCGCTCCAAGGGTTAGATTATGAGGATAGATTATATAAACTAGACTTGTATTCTCTGGAATATAGAAGGTTAATGGGGTGATTTGATTGAAGTTTTTAGAATTTTGAAATTCATAGGGTAGATAGAGAACTTTTTCTGCTAGTGGGGGAGTTGAGAACTAGGGGACATAACCTTAAAACCAGAGCCAGGCCATTCGGGAGAGAAGTTAGGCAAAACTTTTTCATGCAAAGGGTGGTAGAAGTGTGGAATACTCTCAAAAAGCAGTAGATGCCAACTCAGTTAATAGTTTTAAATCTGAGAGCGATAGATTTTTGCTAGACAATGGTATAAAAGGATACGGAGCCAAGACCGGTGGATGGAGTTAAGATACAGATCAGCCTTGATCTCATTGAATGGCAGAACAGGCTCGAGGACTTAATGGCCTTCCTATGGGTCGAACTTTGGCCATGACTTGCACACATTTTTTGGAGTAAGTTTTTCTGGCGTAAGTTTAAAAAATGCCGGTTTCCCCCCAGAATTTGCTCCAGAGTAAGTCAGTTAGGTACAGTTTTTTTTTTCAAAAGGGGGCGTTCACAGACACTTAGGTCAGAGAGATACGCTGGTAGACAAAACACACTTTCTCTTCCCCCCCCCCCCCCCCCCCCCAAAACACACTCTCTCCATTCTCTTCCGCCCCCCCCAAACACGGTCTTCTCCCCCCCCCAAACACGGTCTTCTCCCCCCCCAAACACGGTCTTCTCCCCCCCCAAACACGGTCTTCTCCCCCCCCCAAACACGGTCTTCTCCCCCCCCAAACACGGTCTTCTCCCCCCCCAAACACGGTCTTCTCCCCCCCCAAACACGGTCTTCTCCCCCCCCAAACACGGTCTTCTCCCCCCCCAAACACGGTCTTCTCCCCCCCCAAACACGGTCTTCTCCCCCCCCAAACACGGTCTTCTCCCCCCCCAAACACGGTCTTCTCCCCCCCCCAAACACGGTCTTCTCCCCCCCCAAACACGGTCTTCTCCCCCCCCAAACACGGTCTTCTCCCCCCCCAAACACGGTCTTCTCCCCCCCCAAACACGGTCTTCTCCCCCCCCAAACACGGTCTTCTCCCCCCCCAAACACGGTCTTCTCCCCCCCCAAACACGGTCTTCTCCCCCCCCAAACACGGTCTTCTCCCCCCCCAAACACGGTCTTCTCCCCCCCCAAACACGGTCTTCTCCCCCCCCAAACACGGTCTTCTCCCCCCCCAAACACGGTCTTCTCCCCCCCCAAACACGGTCTTCTCCCCCCCCAAACACGGTCTTCTCCCCCCCCAAACACGGTCTTCTCCCCCCCCAAACACGGTCTTCTCCCCCCCCAAACACGGTCTTCTCCCCCCCCAAACACGGTCTTCTCCCCCCCCAAACACGGTCTTCTCCCCCCCCAAACACGGTCTTCTCCCCCCCCAAACACGGTCTTCTCCCCCCCCAAACACGGTCTTCTCCCCCCCCAAACACGGTCTTCTCCCCCCCCAAACACGGTCTTCTCCCCCCCCAAACACGGTCTTCTCCCCCCCCAAACACGGTCTTCTCCCCCCCCAAACACGGTCTTCTCCCCCCCCAAACACGGTCTTCTCCCCCCCCAAACACGGTCTTCTCCCCCCCCAAACACGGTCTTCTCCCCCCCCAAACACGGTCTTCTCCCCCCCCATACACTCTCTTCTCCCCCCCCCCCCAGACGCACTCTCTTTCCCCCCCCCCCCCCCAGACGCACTCTCTTCCCCCCCCCCCCCAGACGCACTCTCTTCCCCCCCCCCCCCAGACGCACTCTCTCCCCCCCCCCCCCCCCAGACGCACTCTCTTCCCCCCCCCCCCAGACGCACTCTCTTCCCCCCCCCAGACGCACTCTCTTCCCCCCCCCCAGACGCACTCTCTTTCCCCCCCCCCCCCCCCCCGGACGCACTCTCTTTTCCCCCCCCCCAGACGCACTCTCTTTCTCCCCCCCCCAGACGCACTCTTTCCCCCCCCCTCCCCAGACGCACTCTTTCCCCCCCCCCCCCAGACGCACTCTTCCCCCCCCCCCAGACGCACTCTTTCCCCCCCCCCCCAGACGCACTCTTTCCCCCCCCCCCCAGACGCACTCTTCCCCCCCCCCCCCCCCGACGCACTCTTCCCCCCCCCCCCCCCCCAGACGCACTCTTTTCCCCCCCCTCCCAGACGCACTCTTCCCCCCCCCCCCCCCATACGCTCTCTCTTCCCCCCCCCCCCCCATACGCTCTCTCTTCTCCTCTCCTCCATACACTCTCTCTTCCCCCTCCTCTCCCCCCATACACTCTCTCTTCCCCCTCCTCACAGCCCACAGGACACGCTGGGAGGGCAGGAGCATGCGCCAAGCCTTCACTATGTGTGCGCGCAGGTGCTGGCACTGTTTTTGGCGCTAGCCTGTTGCTCCACCTACCACTTCAGACTGCACGCCACGCCAGGACTCTGGGGACTCCGAAGAGCGGCCAGGAAAGGGACCCTTTTTTCCGGCGCCCTTTAAAGCGCGCAAAGTAAGGTAAGTGCGCCGAAAAACGAGTTTGGGCAAAGTTGGGCTCTTTGTTCCTAGATGAACTGTAAAAGCATGTTCCTCTTGCTTACAGCACAACTGAATGAATGTAAATTATCTGGCCTTGAAAGCCCTAGTGACCTATTATGGGTGCCGTTTTTCTCAGACCCAAGCACTTGAAAACTTTCAGCTGTTCGTCCCATGCATTTTCTCTGACTTTTCAGTTTTGAATGATCGTCACCCTCCGTCTGCTGCCTTTTTATTTTTTTTATAAAGAACAAATGCTTATGAACTTAAAAATCAAGAATTTGCATTTACATACGCACTTTATTAAGCCTTTGGGAGGCCCCAAATCGCTTTACAGCCAATGGATTACTTTGAGGTACTGTCACTGCTGCCTTGCTAAACACTTGTGGGCAGTTTGCATGTACCAATGTCCCTAGAGCAGCAAATTAATAAATAACCCGTTCATTTATTTTGGTGCTGTTGGTTGAGGGAAGACTGTTGGGCAATGTGTCAGGACAACTTCATGCTGCTCTTTGAATAGTGCCATAGGACCTCTTCGATCCACTTGAGTAGGGAGATGGGGCTTTGATTTAACATGGCATCCCAAAATAATACAGCAGTCCATTCAGTATTGCAAGTGCTGGCCTAGATTATGTGCTCCAGTCTAGTGGTGTTTGGATGGACTTATAAAATGACAAATTTGACCAGTTTTGGGCCATCAATCGAAAACTTATGTAATATCCAACAGAGGAAGGAGGATTCTGATATGTTCTTTTCAGGATATATCAGGTGAGAACCTTCACCATGTGATAGCTTATAATTTGCATGTGTGTTTTTAATTTCATAATCGCATTCTCTGTTGTTCCTAAACTTCTGTGAAATTAGATATAGTTAATTCCTTTGTCCTTTGCATATTTGAATGCAGTTGTGAAAATTTCACGAGTCTTGCTTTCGAGTGGCAGGCCAATAGTATAAAAGGAATTACTGTTTTTTTTAACTTCGAATAGAAATTTTATTTGAATGGTCAAGTGTTGTTCCATTCAGTGCCCACCATGCTATGATGTCATTTTCATCTGGCAATTGATAATTTACTTGTAAAGGAGCATTTCCTTCTGGCTTATGACAAATAAAAGCAATCATTGCATTGCATCCCCACTTAATGCCAGTGCAGACTCCATGGGCCGAATGGCCTCCTTCTGTGCTGTACTACTATCATTGTGGCCGCCCCCCCCCTCAACCTGTGAAAGTACAGCTCCACAGGTCGGCTACAAAAGAGCTGGAGCGGCATACCGCAACAATTTCCAGCGCAAGTTGCTCCAGATATGCGGCGGCTTCGAGGTGGGCAACTGGGTGACGTCATCAGGACGCAGTTCGCTGTTTGGAGCATGGGTAGGAGCATCGGCGGGGCCCCGGTAAAGCAGAGGAACAGGAAGGTCGTGGCGGAGGTGCGACGAGTGATCGAGGCGGAGGAGCATTGAGGGGTTGTGGCTGAGATTCGGTGAGTGTTTTGTGGTGGAGGTGCACCCGGCTGCAGCACCTGAAAGACCGTGTTGCGGCACTGGAGCTGCGGATGGATTTACTCTGGAGCATCCGTGATGCTGAGGATGTCGTGAATAGCACGTTTAGTGAGTTGGCCACATCTCTGGTAACGGGTACACAGCCAGACGGGATGGGTGACCAACAGGAAGAGCAATGGAAGGAAGTTAGTGCAGGGGTCCCCTACGGTCATCCTCCTGCAAAACAGATATGCTGCTTTGGGTACTGTTGAGGGGGATGAATCACCAGGGGAGAGCAGCAGCAGCCAAGTTCATGGCACCGTGGGTGGCTCTGCTGCACAGGAGGGCAGGACAAGAGTGGGAGTGCTATAGTGGTAGAGGATTCTATTGTAAGGGGAATAGATAGATGTTTCTGCGGCCGCAATCGAGACTCCAGGATAGTATATTGCCTCCCTGGTGCAAGAGTCAAGGATGTCTCGGAGCGGCTGCAGGACATTTTGAAGGGGGAGGGTGAACAGCCAGTTGTCGTGGTGCATATAGATACCAACGATACAGGTAAAAAATGGGATGAGGTCCTACAAGCTGAATTTAGGGAGCTAGGAGTTAAATTAAAAAGTAGGACCTCAAAGGTAGTAATCTCAGGATTGCTACCAGTGCCATGTGCAAGTTAGAGTAGGAATCGCAGGATAGCTCTCATAAATATGTGGCTTGAAGAGTGGTGCAGAAGGTAGGGATCCAAATTCCTGGGACATCGGAACCGGTTCTGGGGGAGGTGGGACCAGTACAAACCAGACGGTCTGCACCTGGGCAGGACTGGAACCAATGTCCTAGGGGGAGTGTTTGCTAGTGCTGTTGGGGAGGAGTTAAACTAACATGGCAAGAGGATGGGAACCTATGCAGGGAGACAGAGGGAAGTAGAATGGGGGCAGAAGCAAAAGATAGAAAGAAGAAAAGTAAAAGTGGAGGGCAGAGAAACCCAAGGCAAAAATCAAAAAGGGCCACATTACAGCAAAATTCTAAAGGGGCAAAGTGTATTTAAAAAGACAAGCCTGAAGGCTCTGTGCCTCAATGTGAGAAGTATTCGTAATGTAGACGAATTAACTGCGCAAATAGCTGTTAACGGATATGATGTAATTGGCATCACGGAAACATGGCTCCATAGTAACCAAGTCTGGGAACTCAACATCCAGCGGTATTCAACATTCAGGCAGGATAGACAGAAAGGTAAAGGAGATGGGGTGGCATTGCTGGTTAAAGAGGAAATTAACAATAGTAAGGAAGGATATTAGCTTGGATGATGTGGAATCGGCATGGGTGGAGCTACGGAATACCAAAGGGCAGAAAACGCTAGTGGGAGTTGTGTAGAGATCACCAAACAGTAGTAGTGAGGCTGGGGACTGTATCAAACAAGAAATAAGGAATGCATGCAATAAAGGTACAGCAGTTATCAATGGTGACTTTAATCTACATATTGATTGGGCAAACCAAACTGGTAGCAATGCGGTGGAGGAGGATTTCCTGAAGTGTATTAGGGATGGTTTTCTAGACCAATATGTCGAGGAACCAACTAGAGGGTTGGCCATCCTAGACTGGGTGATGTGTAATGAGAAAGGACTAATTAGCAATCTTGTGCGAGGCCCCTTGGGAAAGAGTGACCATAATACAGTAGAATTCTTAAGATGGAGAGTGACACAGTTAATTCAGAGACTAGGGTCCTGAACTTAGGAAAAGTTAACTTCGATGGTATGAGACGTGAATTGGCTAGAATAGACTGGCGAATAATACTTAATAGGATGACTGTGGATAGGCAATGGCAAACATTTCAAGATCACATGAATGAACTTCAACAATTGTACATCCCTGTCTGGAGTAAAAATAAAACGGGGAATGTGGCACAACTGTGGCTAACAAGGGAAATTAAGGAAAGTGTTCAATCCAAGGAAGAGACGAGGGGATTAAATGTAGTATCTCCAAATTTGCAGATGGCACTGAGTTGGGTGGCAGTGTGAGCTGCGAGGAGGATGCTATGAGGCTGCAGAGTGATTTGGATAGGTTATGTGAGTGGACAAATGCATGGCAGATGAAGTATAATGTGGATAAATGTGAGGTTATCCACTTTGGTGGTAAAAACAGAGAGACAGACTATTATCTGAATGGTGACAGATTAGGAAAAGGGGAGGTGCAACGAGACCTGGGTGTCATGGTACATCAGTCATTGAAGGTTGGCATGCAGGTACAGCAGGCGGTTAAGAAAGCAAATGGCATGTTGGCCTTCATAGCGAGAGATTTGAGTACAGGGGCAGGGAGGTGTTACGACAGTTGTACAGGGCCTTGGTGAGGCCACACCTGCAGTATTGTGTACAGTTTTGGTCTCCTAACTTGAGGAAGGACATTCTTGCTATTGAGGGAGTGCAGCAAAGGTTCACCAGACTGATTCCCGGGATGGCGGGACTGACATATCAAGAAAGACTGGATCAACTGGGCTTGTATTCACTGGAGTTCAGAAGAATGAGAGGGGATTTCATAGAAACGTTTAAAATTCTGACGGGTTTAGACAGGTTAGATGCAGGAAGAATGTTCCCAATGTTGGAGAAGTCCAGAACCAGGGGTCACAGTCTGAGGATAAGGGGTAAGCCATTTAGGACCGAGATGAGAAGAAACTTCTTCACCCAGAGAGTGGTGAACCTGTGGAATTCTCTACCACAGGAAGTAGTTGAGGCCAATTCACTAAATATATTCAAAAAGGAGTTAGATGTAGTCCTTACTGCTAGGGGGGATCAAGGGGTATAGCGAGAAAGCAGGAATGGGGTACTCTAGTTTGCATGTTCAGCCATGAACTCATTGAATGGCGGTCCAGGCTCGAAGGGCCGAATGGCCTCCTCCTGCACCTATTTTCTATGTTTCTATAAATTGGCCAGACAAAGCAGCAAACCTGAGGACTCGGAAGAAATTTATAATTCAGCAGAGGAGGACAAAGGGTTTAATTAGGAGGGGGAAAAATAAAGTGAGAGAGGAAGCTTGCTGGGAACATAAAAACTGACTGCAAAAGCTTCTGTAAATATGTGAAGAGAAAAAGATTAGTGAAGACAAACATAGTTCCCTTGCAGTCAGATTCAGGTGAATTTATAATGGGAAACAAAGAAATGACGGACCAGTTGAACAAATACTTTGATTCTGTCTTCACGAAGGAAGACACAAATAACCTTCCGGAAATACTAGGTGACCGAGGGTCTAGTGAGAAGGAGGAACTGAAGAAAATCCTTATTTGGCAGGAAATTGTGTTAGGGAAATTGATGGGATTGAAGGCCGATAAATCCCTGAGGCCTGATAGTCTGCATTCCAGAGTACTTAAGGAAGTGGCCCTAGAAATAGTGGATGCATTGGTGATCATTTTCCAACAGTCTATCGACTCTGGATCTGTTCCTATGGACTGGAGAGTAGCTAATGTTACACCACTTTTTAAGAAAGGAGGGAGAGAGAAAACAGGTAATTATAGATCGGTTAGCCTGACATCAGTAGTGGGGAAAATGTTGGAATCAATTATTACAGCGCAGAAGGCGGCCATTTCGGCCCATCCTGTTCGCGCTGGCCGACAAAGAGCTGCACAGCCCTTGGTTAGCAGTCCTAAAGGTTACATATAAACCTATGAACAATGACAGAAAGGCAAAGAGCACCCAGCCCAACCAGTCTCCCTCTCACAACTGCAACATCCCTTATACTGAAACATTCTACGCTCCACCCCAACCGGAGCCATGTGATCTCCTGGGAGAGGCAAAATCCAGATAAAAACCCAGGCCAATTTAGGGAAAAAAAATTTGGGAAAATTCCTCTTCGACCCCATCCACGTGATCGAAACTAGTCCAGGAGATCACCCTGGCCGTATTCTATTCCCTGCAGTACTTACCATTATATCTGCGCCATCCAACAAAAGGTCATCCAGTCTAATCCCAATTTACCAGCTCTAGGTCCGTAACCCTGCAGGTTACTGCACTTTAAGTGCCCATCCAACCAAAAGTGGTGAGGGTTTCTGCATCCACCACTCTTCCAGGCAGCGAGTTCCAGATCCCCACAACCCTCTACTGCACCCTCTCTAGTGCAATCTCGTCCTTCCTATAATACGGCGACTAGAACTGCACGCAGTACTCCAGTGGTGTGAGACCCCGCCTCAATGATGCTACACTGTCCACCCAAGTTCAAATTGCCCTCCACTTGTATCGATTTAGGAACTGCATTATAAATAGTCTGTAAAAGTACCGCTTTTCAACATACCTGTGAACAATAACATTATCGTGCAGTTATCCTGCACTTAATGCTATCAGCTATGCATTTAGAAGGTATATAAATACTCAGACTAAATATGTAATTTTCTTTGAGTTAAAACTTTGTGGAGGATATCTTTCCTGGCAGTGAGTGCGAATAAATATCTTCAAATTAGGTTGCATGAATGTGTTTTATATTTCAAGTCCAGAGAATAAATATTTTAGCACATTGCTGCCTATATTATATTTATGCAGCACATTCAAAGATGCTGTGTTTCAATTTGGCATAGTTAGTATAATTGGTAATAAGAAAAATACTGTGTTTTTTAAATGCAGCATCTTTCAGTACATTCTGAAGCCCCTCACAGCCAATGAATTTACTTTTGAAGTATCATCACTGCATGTAGGCACATGTTATAATGCTGCAACTAGCAATCTGCCAAACAAGTGCTTTTGAAGTTAGATTTTTTTTACCCTTGGGCTTCTAGCAGATCCAGAGAAATTTCAGTCTCCTTGGACTGAATCCTTGATATTTTCTGCTGAAGCAGACACTAACATTGCAGTGACAAAACAGTGAAATGTCAGGAATAGCCAAGTTAAAGATTTAAACCAGTTTTAAATTAACACCAGCTCGCTCTTCATTCCCTGTTTTCTCGACTTTTACTTATTTCCAATTTGGCAGGGCAGGCTGAGAAAGTGGTTAAAAAAGCCTACGGGATCCTGGGCTTCATGAATAGAGGTATACAGTACAAAAGCATGATAATTATGATGAACTTGTATAAAACAGTGGTTCAGCCTCAACTGGAGTATTGTGTCCAATTCTGGGCACCGCACTTTAGGAAGGATGTGAAGGCCTTCGGGAGGATGCAGAAGAGATTTATGAGAATGATTCCAGGGATGAAGGACTTCAGTTACGTGGATAGGCTGGAAAAGTTGGGGTTGTTCTCCTTCGAGCAGAGAAGATTGAGAGGCGATTTGATAGAGGTGCTCAAAATCATGAGGGATCTAGACAAGAGTAGATAGAGAGAAACTGTTCCCATTGGCAGAGGACACAGATTTAAGGTGATTGGCAAAAGAACCAAGGGCGACATAAGAAAAAAATGTTTTTCTGCAGCGAGTGGTTAGGATCTGGAATGCACTGCCTGAAAGGGCGGTGGAGGCATTCAATCGTGGCTTTCAAAAGGGAATTGGATAAGCACGTGAAAGAAAAAAATTTGAGGGCTACGGGGAAGGAGCGGGGGAGTGGGACTAGCTGAGGTGCTCTTGCAGAGAACCGGCACGGGCTTGATGGGCGGAATGGCCATCCATGCTGTAACCATTCTATGATTCTATAACCTAAATCTGTATTTCCTTGGACATGAGAGGCTGGCGAATATCTAATGAAAACAGTTAATTTGCCTTTTTTTGTGCATCCTGGGTCACTGTTCAATTTGGAGATGGGGGCCATTTTTTTTGTGGGGAAGGAGAGTGGGTTCTGGCCTAAAATCAGGTGCATGGACTGATTTTTTTAATCCGTTGAAACTTCAAACTCAAGATTGAAATTGCAACCCGATTGATACTTGATGTCACTTTTCTCCTGTGCTAGACACTGGGTGGTGCCAGCAATTCTCTTATGACCAGACAAGACCTTGTCTACAGAATATTAAAGATTAAAATAACTATTTCGACTTGCTGCATGTCAACCATTTTGTATGTGGGCAGGTTGATGGGGAAAGTAGGTTGTTTCTTTGCCAAGGATTATACTTCACAATTCCTTTCTTGAATTAAAGATCTGTGTTTTTTTGATTTCACACATTATGTTTTGTGTACTGTTGGAGGATATATGAAAGATATGTGTAAAACATTAAAAAAAAACTCCAGTTGTGACCGTGTGTTTACTGACTACAATCAGTTGTGTTTTGCCCATGAAATAAGCAAAATGGAAAACCCCATAAAAATGAACTCACATCAGTGAGATTCCAGCATTGTCAGGGCACGATTACACTGACCATGAAACTCCCTGTGCTACAGTAGCAAAAGGGCTTTCTGCAGTATGGTTTGTTGCTGCTTTCTATACACACATATCTATGACATTGTATCAGCTGCAATGCTCCCTTGGAACCATGCATCCTTATGTTCATGCATATCTTCATGAATACCAGTTTACAGCTCAGTCGCTTTAAATCCTGCATTCCATTTATAAGCAACTGTACAGAAGATTCATGGCCAATGCCGTTGATTACAATAAAGCATTATATTTAACATTTTTCAGCACCCAGTTGCTTTGTTGACTATCTCATCCCAAATCCTCTGATCTTCCAAATGTCCCTTATGACTCAAGGTGGGCAACTAATCTAATCTAGTCCCAAATAAAAAGAGAAAATGCTGGGAAAACACAGCGGGTCAGGCAGCATCTGTGGAGAGGTGTGACGAAAGATCATGGAATGTTAAGTCTTGTATCTCTCCACAAATGCTACCTCACCTGCTGCGTGTTTGCGACATTTTCACAATTTATTTCCGATTTCCAGCATCTGTAGTGTTTTGCTTTTGTATTCTACTCCCAAGTTCTGCCGACACTATTCCGAGCGGGTTTCTGGAGGCAGAGCAGCAGCTTGCAATTGCTTTATTTTTATCCCCCTGTGTGAAATGCCTGACCTCTAACTGGCACTGCTCTAAAGCAGACAGGCGAGATCAAAGATTCAAACTGTTTACTTCTGTGGCAACATGTCTGTGCTCCATATATAATCGCATGGTGTGGTAGCACTTTATTAACATTTTGCTAAGAGCATTATTTTTAAATTTTCATTTGTTAAATTTTAGTAAAAATGCCGATGACTTAATTGGAGTTACTGGTCCCAATTTTCTTATGCTGGTGTAAAATGTTTAACAACTGGGTATACATCATGCCAGAATGGTAATTGTTAACAACACTCTGTTTTTTGTGAGTCTGCTAGTTTGTATAATCATCTATAGCCGCAGATGTAAATTTGGGCAGATGCTGAGAACATGCTAGTGGTTGGAGTGAAAAATTGTGTTCAGCTGAGATAGGGATGCGTAAAGCTAAAGCAAAATGACAGAATAGGGATACACCAATTTTTGCAGCTTTTGGAAAGGATTAAAAAGCATTTCAACCCTGTTGGTAGCCTTTGTCAAGGATGAAAGGGGATGAGGTCTAAGAAATGATTGGCCGCCTTCTTCAATTCTGCCTATCTATAGGCATGAGTGTGCAGATAAGAGTAGTTTGGTATCTGAACAGTTAGCTGCTGAAGCGGAGGTTGTTGGCTCCATTCCCGTAGGTCAGCATTGCACAATGCCTGGGACCAGTTGGAGATCACAGCTCGAATATTGACTAGCTTCATTTGCCAGCCCTATGCTGTATATTAGCTGCAGTTTTCTTGCAATGGCTGGCACAGATCTGTTCTTGCACTAGCTCTATTCTTGCAATGGCTGGCACAGATCTGTTCTTGCAATGGCTGGCGCAGCTCTGTTTGTCTCCCTGTTGAGGTGGAGCCTGTAAAGACATTTCTTGGTGCTAGGTGCACATTCCTGCAGTAATGGGTGCGGTTGCTGATCTCCTTGGCGTGCCGCCATAAATGCAGCACCATTGAAAGTATGACATAATGGGGTCAAGTTTCGGCCGCTCGCTAGAACAGTGCACATCGGAGAGGCCCGCCTAAGTTATAGAACAAACATTGCGCCGAATACTTACCTCGCGATTCTTAGACAGCTCTAGGCCCCCAATTCCACCTCGGCGCTGCGCAGCAGGAGCTGCTGGGGGCGGAGCTGCAGCCCTGCGCCGAAAACTGCCGGCAGCTGCACGCGTGCGCAGTAGCTGCCAGCGTCCTGTCTCCGGGGCAACGACCCTATCCCCGGCCGAGTGGCCTGCGCATCTTACCTCGGTAGCGGGCCCGCCCGCATCTCACTGGGGAGGGCCCCGCCCGAAGAGATGTCAACAGCCCGGCATTGGCTGCATGCGAGCCCCGCCCGAAGTCCTCGGCGGGGCCCGGCTTCCTCGACGTCGACTGGGCCCGCCCGCCCTGCATCTCGCTGGGGCGGGTCCTGCCCAAAGAGTCGGCGGCGTTGGCAGCCCGGTATAGGCTGCGTGTGGGGCGGCTTCTTCGCCGCCTTCTCTCTTCCACCCCCTCCCCCCCAAAAAAAACTTCCCCTCTCCTCCCCCTCCAAATCTTCCTCTCTTCTTTTCCCCCCTCCCACAAATCTTCCTTTCCTCTTTCCCCCCCCCTACAAATCTTCCTTTCCTCTCTTTTCCCCCCCCCCCAAAAAAAAACTTCCTCTCTTCTCCCCCCTCCAAATCTTCCCCTCTCCTTCCCCCCCCACCAAATCTTCCTCTCTTCTCCCCCCCAATCATTTTCCTCTCTTCCCCCCCCAACCATCTTCTCTTCCCCCCCCAAATCATCTTCTCTTCCCCCCCCCCCAATCATCTTCTCTTTCCCCCCCCTCCCAATCATCTTCTTTCCCCCCCCTCCCAATCATCTTCTCTTTCCCCCCCTCCCAATCATCTTCTCTTTTCCCCCCCTTCCCATCATCTTCTCTTTTCCCCCCCTCCCCATCATCTTCTCTTTCCCCCCCTCCCCATCATCTCTTTTCCCCCCCTCCCCATCATCTTCTCTTTTCCCCCCCTCCCCATCATCTTCTCTTTTCCCCCCCTCCCCATCATCTTCTCTTTTCCCCCCCTCCCCATCATCTTCTCTTTTCCCCCCCTCCCCATCATCTTCTCTTTTCCCCCCCTCCCCATCATCTTCTCTTTTCCCCCCCTCCCCATCATCTTCTCTTTTCCCCCCCCTCCCCATCATCTTCTCTTCCCCCCCCCCATCATCTTCTCTTCCCCCCCCCCCTCCCCATCATCTTCTCTTCCCCCCCCCCCCCCAAATCATCATCTCTTCCCACCCCCCCCCCCCTCTTCTCCCTGGTGCTGCAGTAGGTGAGTAGAAATAATTTTTTATTTATTGAGTGATTTTAAATTTTTAATTTTTTTTAACTTTTTTTATTTATTTGGTTTATTTATTGATTTATCATTTATTATTGATGATGGCTCTTTATTTGTAAAAGTGAAGTGTTTAATGTTTGTAAACCACCCTCCCCCCCCTCCGCCTTTTTCCCCAGGCCTGACTTTCTAAGAGTAGGCAAGGTTTTTCTGAGCGTACAAAAATCTGCACTTACTCCAAACTAACTTAGAATGGAGCAAGTTTTTGCTGCCTAAACAGGCATAAGTGGCCAGACACGCCCCCTTTTGGGGGGAAAAAAAAATCTGTTCTAAAATGATACTGTTCTAACTCACTAGAACTGGAGCAAACTAAAGGCCAAGAATTGCAATTTCTAAGATAATCCATTCTGAACTAGTTGCTCCAAAAAAAATAGGAGCAACTCAGGCCGAAATTTGACCCCAATGTGACTGGATTACTTCAGAAGAACCAGCTAACATTACTGATCTTCACAGTGTGGAGAACTCTTTTCACAAGCTCCACGAAAGCAGAGGCAAATAGAACTGTGCCATTTATTGCAAGAATGGAGCTGTGTCATCTATTGCAAGAACATCTGCAGTTAACATACGGCATAAGGCTGGCACATGAAGTGAGTTAATCTTAAAGGTATGGCTCAGTTTGATAGCACACTCTCCTGAGTCAAAAAGTTGTGGATTCAAGTCCCGCTCCAGAGACTTGAGCACAACAATGTAGGAAACGCGCCAGCCAATTCGCACACAGCAAGCTCCCACAAACAGCAATGTGATAATGACCAGATAATCTGTTTTTTTTAGTGATGTTGATTGAGGGATGAATATTGGCCAGGACACCAGGGATAACTCACATATTATTCTTCGAAATAGTGCCATGGGATCTTTTTCACCCACCTGAGAGCAGATAGGGCCTCAGTTTAATGTCTCATCCGAAAGATGGCACCTCCAACAGTGCAGCATGCCCTCAGCACTGCACTGGAATGTCAGCCTAGATTTTTGTGCTCTAGTCTCTGGAGTGGGACGTGAAACCACAACCTTCATGGAATTGCTGCTGTATTTAAACTTGCCCTGATGATCACTCCTTATTATATGGTGTTCTCTGTAAATTTGTCTAAAACTTCCAGTATCTTCCTTTTTACGTTTATAAAAAAAAAATCTGTGTTTTTTTTAATAAATGTGACTTTGTCTTCTGTTGTAGGCACGTCGGCTGTTTTATTAAATTGATGTACCATCTGCTCTTCATTCAGTTGCCTAATTAAAGTTATCTGATTCAATTTGTTCCAGCACCAATTATCCACTTTGCTGTTAACTTAATTCAAATTATTGGAAAGTTCTAAACACTCAGTGAATTATCAGAAGTAGTTTGTAGGTAAGTCCCTCTCCTGAAACCTTTCCACTATTCTATCCAAGCTCTCCTTTTATTGACACGAAAACCATTTTCAGAATCTTGTTTTTAAACACTTTCTTTTGTTTTGAAGTTGGAATTAATTAGCCTTACATCTCCTTCATAACTGGCTATTACACAACCAATCCTTTTGAGATGAGGTGTATTGGGAGTTGCCCAGATATCCAGTTGCCTGAATTCAGGCATCATAAAGACTTAAGTACTTCCAATTTTAATGGTTTCTCTTTCATCGTGTGATCATATTGAACAACTTATAAAACGAGGGCATTCGCAGCGTTGTAATTTGGCATAGATCTAGCTCTCAAGGACACAAGGTAACATGATGCCGCCTCCATTGCTAAAATAATAGATTCCAATGATGCATCTGTACCCCTATGGTTTTGAGCTCTAGTCAGCTATACTGTACATCAGTCAACCCCCTTCTGAGTTCATGAATGTTATTTGATTATTGAGTGCAATCTAATGTTTCCCTGTCAGGTAATGTAATTTAATCTGATAATTTTTATGAATCACTTGTTTTACACTCAATTTGTTGTCACCTGAGCCCTTGTGGCTCACTTGATGGTATCCAGCATTCTATATGTAATTCAGCAAAGCGATTTTGGATGACCCAAATCCGATTGTGAGTGTAGCAGTATTGCCAAGAATGAGTGACACTAACTCTACCATTCGCACCTTGTGTTGATGATTTGCCATGGAGAGCTACAGTTTCCTGGACGTCTTGCGATGATTGTTTGCACTAACTTTTACATAATTAGGACCCCCCCACCCCCAAAAAAAATTATATTTCTCAATGAAATGGTTTGGACGTCAAAAGCTTTTGAAACCCTGCTTTGTTGACTAATTGCCGGAGCAGTTGTTTAATTTGAGTTGTTTTAGGCAGACACACTTTTCAGTTGCCACACATTGTTGAGCATTTTTCATTGAAATTTGTCCAAATCACAAGTAAACCTTTTTTCTAGTCTTGCCATAGCTGTTGCTTCTTGCACCATAATTGGTGTCAGTTAGCACTGGATGCATTTGTTTGCTTCAAGACAATCAAAGACATTTGGGAGCAATTCTTCAAGATTAGGTCCTCTTGCCATATTTTGCCTGTTTTTATGATTAACATTCTGGAAGAGTTTTTTCTCTTTTCCCCCCCCTCCCACCCCCCCCCCCCCCCATTAACTTCATTTTCATTGCCCACCTGTTGTAGCAATCGTATATCTTGATTTGTCTCCAAAGTCATGTAATTTCTCCAAAGGTATACATCACACTGCAATTTGTGGTAGGTTACCATGGAGCAAAACATGCATTATTCACGTTTGTCATTTGCTGCTTTTTAAGGTTAGAACACTGAATTATAGGGATGAGCCCGTTTTAAATTGTGCATCAAGTTAAATCTAATGTGCTCTTCCACCCCGCCGCCAACTGCTCCAGCCTTTTTTTTAATATATCGATTCTGAAACCAGCAAATCTTTGAAGGTGTTGAAAGGTCCATGCCTGAAACATTGGGCCCAAGTTTCCACACGATAAAAAACGGGTGCCCCTCCAAGCTGGGCGGCCGTTTTTCGCGCCTAAAACGGCGCCTAAAAAAAAACTCGCGATTCTGGAGCGTTCTGCAGCTCCTTGTCTGCCTGGCGTGGCGCCCAGGGGGGCGGAGCCTACACTCGCGCCGATTTTGTAAGTGGGAGGGGGCGGGTACTATTTAAATTAGTTTTTTCCTGCCGGCAACGCTGCGTGTGTGCATTGGAGCGTTCGCGCATGCTCAGTGAAAAAAACATTGGCACTCGGCCATTTTTGTAGTTCTTAGTAACTGTTTGTTTAATGAACATTTTTTTAATAAAAGCACATTGCCATCAGCACATCTCACTGCAGCCTTCTCACTGTCTCCTCCCCCCGCGGGAAGAACAGGCGCCTCCTCTCCCCCCGCGGGAAAGAACGGGTGCCACCTACCCCCTCTTTTCCCCCCCCCCCCCCCCCCACTCTTGCGGGCAGAACGGGCGCCTCCCCCCCCCCCCCCCCCCGGGGGGCAAGAACGGGTGCCTCAGGCTGACTGCAGAATTCTCTGTGCCTGAAGCACTTTCACACAGGTAGGAAGATGGTTTATTTAATCTTTTCTTTGCATATAAATGTTTATTCAGGTTGGATTTATTTGTATAATATTTGTAGAAGTATAAATAAGGATTTATTGTAGAATTTAATGAGTTCCCTTTCCCCCCCCCCTGTTCTGGACGCCTAATTTGTCACCTGCGCCTGATTTTTTAATGTGTAGAACAGGTTTTTTCAGTTCTACAAAAATCTTCACTTGCTCCATTCTACTTTATTTTGGAGTACGTTTTCACTGTGGAAACTTTGAAATCAGGCGTCAGTGACCGGACACGCCCCCTTTTGAAGAAAAAATTCTGTTCCAAAGTAGAACTGTTCTACCTGACTAGAACTGCAGAAAAAAAAATGTGGATAATTGCGATTTCTAAGATAGTGCGTTCTCCACCAGTTGCTCCTAAAAATCAGGCGCAAATCATGTGGAAACTTGGGCCCATTAACTCATCTGTTATCTACACAGATACTGCCTGACCTGCCAAGTATTTACAGAATTTCCTATTTTTATTTCAGATTTCCAGCTGTTCTTTTGCCTTTGTTGAAAGGATCAGTGGGCTTGAGGAGTCTCCGATCCATTGTTTCTATATTAAAGCAATTAAAATGCCTGTATATAATCCGCCAACGCCTCGATGTTAAAATTCTCATCCCATACAACCGTCCCAGATTTCTGGCCTCTTCAGCATGCCCTATTTTCCTCGCTCCATCATTTATTGCCGTGCCTTCAGCTGTCCAGGCCCAAGCTCCGCAATTCTCTCCACCTCTGTACCCCTCTTTTTTTTTTTTAAAAAGCCACTCCTTAAAACACAGGTCACCCGTCCTAATATCTCCTTGTGTAGCTCGGTGTCAAATTTTGTTAACACTCCTGTGAAGCGCCTTGGGACGTTTTACTACTTTAAAAATGCCGTATAAATACAAGTTCTTGTATTCAGTCCCAAGCTGTATTTGTTGCATAGCTAAACTGGTTTCCACTTGACTGGTATTATCGACTAGTAACTACAATTGAAGATTGATGTTGGCAGGAAACCAATACTGGATGGAAACTGAGGTGAGCAAGTCCATTTTCATGTGCTTCATTGGTTTCATGACTAACCGTGGAACATTGAACTACTTTTAATGTCGCTTTTTACATGCCATAATTTTTGGTAGGCAGTTAACAATATGCCCAAAGTGTTAGGAAGCTAATTGAAGATTAGTGGTAGCGATAAGCAGCTGAACAGGAACAGTGCATGCTTTCAGTTGTGCTGCTGCATGGTAGTGTATTGTTTGGTTTAATTAAAACCGGGTAAGAGTATGAAACAGAATTAGAAATCATCTGCATCGCCATAAACGTTGGTTTATGCAGTGAAATGGATCTACTTCCGTGAACAATTTGCACTTGTACAAGCTCCTTTAACATAGTAAATGTCTCGAGGTGCTTAGCAGAGAGAAAAAAAAGCAGATGCTGAGGGAAAGTAGAAGTGTTGAGTGGTAACCAAAGGCACATTTGAACAAATAGGTTTTGAGATGGCGTTCGAAAGCGAGGGAAAAGGTTTTGTGTGTTGGGGCCAAGATGATTGAAGGTTTCTTATTAACAAATGGAGGGAGGCGGGAGGCACAGGAGACTTGATCAGGGTGTACGCTGAGCTGAGCTGGAGGAGGTTGCAGAAGTAGGGCGGGATTTCTAAAAGTGAGTATTTTGAATTCATCATGTTGGACTGTGAAGCTAAACAAGGTACATGAGCAAGACTTTTAGTGCAGATCGGGAAGCAAACAGCAGACTTCTGAATGAGTTGAAACTTGTGCTGGAGGAATTCGGGTTAAGGTGAAGTGTTGGAAAAACTGAGCCTGATGTTGGCCAAGGTAAGGGTGGAGGTAGGTGATACTAAGAAGGAGAAATGGGTGGTTTCAATGACGGAGAGGATATGGAGGTTGAAGCTTGGGGTTCCAACACCAGATTTCTGATTGGAGGACCAGACCTGATTTCTGATTGGTCCCTTTGGAGGACAAGACACACCCAACAGTTTCTCTAGAATGTGTAATCAATTACTTTGTAGAGTGTAATTCGAGCTAGTCTGACTGCCAGGCTCCAGACAGAACAGAGCTTGCATCATCATCATCATAGGCAGTCCCTCAAAATTGAGGAAGACTTGCTTCTACTCTAAAAGTGAGTTCTCAGATGGCTGTACAGACCAATACGGGAATTACAGTCTCTCACAGGTGGGGCAGACAGTGGTTAAAGGAAAGGGTGGGTGGGGAGCCTGCTTTGCCACACGCTTCTTCCGCTGTCTGCGCTTGATTTCTGCATGCTACTGGCGACGAGACTCATGGTGCTCAGCCACCTCCCAGATGCTCTTCCTCCATTTTGGGCGGTCTTGGGCCAGGGATTCCCAAGTGCCGGTGGGGATGTTGCACTTTATCAAGGGGGCTTTGAGGCTGTCCTTGAAACGTTTCCTCTGCCCACCTGGGGCTCGCTTGCCGTATAGGAGTTCCGAGTAGAGCGATTGCTTAGGGAGTCTTGTATTGGGCATGCGGACGATGTGGCCCGCCCAACGGAACTAGTCGAGCGTGGTCAGTGCTTTGATACTGGGAATGTTGGCCTGAGTGAGAACACTGACAGTGTGTCTATCCTCCAAGTGAATTTGCAAGATCTTGCAGAGGCCGCGTTGGTGGTACTTGTCCAGCGCTTTGAGATGTCTGCTGTATTTGGTCCACGTCTCTGAGCCATGTAGGAGGGCGGGTATCACTACTGCCTGTAGACCATAAGCTTGGTGCCAGAATTGAGATTCTGATTTTCAAAAACACACTTCCTCAGGCGACCGAAGGCTGCGCTGGCACACTGGCGGCGGTGTTGGACCTAGTCATCGATGTGTGCCCTTGCTGTTAGTAAATCCCGAGGTATGGAAAATGGGGCACGTTGTCCAAGGCCGCGCCGTGGATTTTGATGACCGGGGGGTCAATGCTGTGTGGCGGGGTCAGGTTGTTGGAGGACCTTTGTCTTACGGATGTCTAGCGTAAGGCCCATGCTTCCGTACACCTCGGTGAAGGTGTTGATGATGGCTTGGAGTTCGGCCTCTGAGTGTGCGCAGATGCAAGTGTCGTCCGCGTACTATAGTTTGATGACAGAAGATGGGCCAACCTTGGATCTAGCCTGGAGGCGGCAACGGTTGAACAGATTCCCATTGGTTCTATAGTTTAGTTCCACTCCAGCGGAGAGCTTGTTGAGAGTGAGATGGAGCGTTGCAGCAAGGAAGATTGAGAAAAGCGTTGGTGCGATGACGCAGCCCTGCTTGACCCCAGCCTGGATTTGGATTGGATCCGTTTAAGATTTGGGCTTGCATGTCATCGTGGAGCAGGCGGAGGATGGTGATAAACTTTTGGGTCAGCCGAAACAGAGGAGGACGCTCCATAGTCCCTCGCGGTTGACTGTGTCGAAGGCCTTTGTGAGGTCAAAGGAGGCCAAGTACAAGAGTTGATGCTGTTCCCTGCATTTTGCTTGTAGTTGCGTGGTGAAGATCATGTCCGTTGTACACCTTAGTGGAAGGAATCCACATTGTGATTCTGGGAGGAGCTCTTCAGCCACGGGGTAAAGATGATTGAGGAGGATTCTTGCAATAACTTTCCCAGTGGCCGACAGCAGGGAGATTCCTCTGTCGTTGCCGCAGTCAGACTTGTTCCCTTTTTTGAATATGGTCATGATTATGGCATCTCAGATCTCCTGGCAAGCTCTTCTCCTTCCAGATAAGAGAGATAAGGTCATACATTAGTGCCGCTCCGCCATACTTTAGTGCCTTGGCAGGGATTCCACCGCTCCTGATGCCTTGTTCTTGAGCTGGCGGGATGGCCTTTTCTACCTCATGCAGGGCTGGGGTTTTGCTGAGATGGTGGCGGGTAGCATGCTGCGGGATGGAGTCGAGGACACTTGCGTTGAAGGCAGAGTCTCGGTTAAGGAGATCTTCGAAGTGCTCCTTCCAGTGGGCCCTGACTGCCTCGATCTCAGTGCGTGCCTCTCCGTTCTTGGCCAGCATTGGGGTGGGGCCTTGGGGCATAGGTGGACTTAACTGAGCTGAAGAACCTTCGCACGTCGTGGTTGTCAGCCAACTGCTGGATCTCCTTTGGTTTCTCCACCTACCAACTATTCTTTAGGTCGCGGGTTTTTGGTTGGACCTCGGCCTTCAGCCACCAGGAGAGCTGCTTTGCTGCTCCTGAATTGGGTTGCTGCTTTAGGTTCAGAAATGCCTTGCGCTTGCGGCTTATTAGCTCCTGGATCTCCTGGTTGTTCTCGTCAAATCAGTCCTGGCTGAGTGACCGAGCGTCTCTTCGCAGCGCTGGTTATGGAGGCCTTGAGGGCAGACCAAGCGCTGTGGGCACTCTGCATCTCGGGGTCATCGAGGGTCGCCAGGTTGGCAGTGAGGCAGGCGCTGGCTGTACAGGGCTTTCTTAACTGGGTCTTTGATTGCCCCAGTGTTGATTTTTCTGTGCCATTGTTTCTGTTGGCGTCGCTGTTTTGGGGCTATATTGATACAGAACATAGAACAGACGGGGTTCACCCTTGCGGCTTAAGATCTTTTCCCACCCCCGTAACTAGTTCCTGCCCTCACAACAAATTCCTAACCTTCCTTCCACCCCCTAAGTTTCTGACCTTTTCCCTCACCAAAAAGTTCCTGACCCTAACCTCCTCCCTCTGCCCAAGTGCCTGACCTTCAGTCCCTGTCTCCCCCTCCGATTCCCTCTCCACACCCACCCCTCCGATTCCCTCTCCACCCCCACCCCTCCGATTTCCTCTCTACCCCCCCCCCCAGATTCCCTCTCTTACCCCCCCTCCGATTCCCTCTCTTACCCCCCCTCCGATTCCCTCTCTTACCCCCCCTCCGATTCCCTCTCTTACCCCCCCTCCGATGCCCTCTCTACCCCCCCTCCGATTCCCTCTCTACCCCCCCTCCGATTCCCTCTCTACCCCCCCCTCCGATTCCCTCTCTACCCCCCCCTCCGATTCCCTCTCTACCCCCCCCTCCGATTCCCTCTCTACCCCCCCCCTCCGATTCCCTCTCTACCCCCCCCCTCCGATTCCCTCTCTACCCCCCCCTCCGATTCCCTCTCTACCCCCCCCCTCCGATTCCCTCTCTACCCCCCCCTCCGATTCCCTCTCTACCCCCCCCTTCCGATTCCCTCTCTCCCCCCCCCTTCCGATTCCCTCTCTCCCCCCCATCCGATTCCCTCTCTCCCCCCCCCTCCGATTCCCTCTCTACCCCCCCCTCCGATTCCCTCTCTACCCCCCCCTCCGATTCCCTCTCTACCCCCCCCCTCCCCCTCCCCCCTCCCCCCTCCCCCCTCCGATTTCCCTTGCTCTTCTCCAGTTGGCCACCAAGGGTTACAGTAACCTTCTCCTTACGGAGATGAGGAAAGCATGATCGCAACTGTTTGGTACTACTCATGCATGGCTCCGGCAAACCGCACGCACGTGCAGAACGGCATAAAAGTGTTTGTGCAGATGATCACTCCGTATAAGAAACTGAGGTTCTGCATGGTTAAGTGAGCAGCCTAGGAATGGCCTGGAATTGGGAGGTAAACTCCGGACTTTTCGGCAGGAGCCACAATAGCTGGTTTCAAGCTTGCCAATGTTAATTTGGAGGACATGTCTTTTCAATCGTGTGTTTGTAACAATCAGATAACCAGCAGTACATCTTTGGTTAGAATTTGGTTAAGTGTTAGAAAGCAAAACTTCAGTTCATGGTGCAGAGAACTAAAGCTTTAGAAATGAAGTAGTAAAATTTAATGCAGAACACCAGATTCTATTTGTTGGAAGACTTAAAGAATCTGTAATTCCCCCACACATTATTTGGCGACCTCCCTATTTTTCACCAAGTGTTCGGACAGTGAAATGTTAACATGATTGGTATGCATCTTGAAAAGGCAATTTAAATGCAGTAGTAAATTCACAGAACACCTATATTCTGATCCACACTAACTTTAAATCATTGCAACATGTTTACATATTCAAAGTATCGATTACAATTATCAAGCCCTTGCTATCTTATGATTTATATTCTAATTAGGAGAAAAGAACGTTCAGCCTTACAAATGCCCTTTTACAGACCATGTACAATCTAAGGGCCCAAGTTTCCATACGATAAAAAACGGGCGCCCCTCCGAGCTGGGCGCCCGTTTTTCGCGCCACAAAGTGCGCCTAAAAAAAACCCTCCGTATTCTCCACCTCCCTGCAGGTCCTCTGGCCCGCGGCGCAGCGCAGCAGGAGCTGTAGGGGGCGGAGCCAGGTCCCTGCGCCGAAAACAGTGCTGGGAGCTCTGCACATGCGCGCTACAGTGGGCACGCAAGTGCAGTAGCTCCAGGCGCCCGAAACTGTGTGGGAGGGGCCCGAAGCACGCAGCCCCTAGCCCTGGCCGAATGGCCTCACTGGGGCTGCGTGAATAAGGCTCCTCCCACGGCCAGCTCCTGCTTCCTGCCGACTCCCGCTCCTGCTTTCCCCCCCGCCCTAAACCAACCGGACCCGACTCGACCCGTCTGCGTCTGCCGCTCCCGCCCGACTCTACCCGACTCTATTCCCGCCCCCGGACTGGATCCGACCTGACCTCCCCCCCTCCCCGACCTGACCTCCCTCCCTCCCTCCCTCTCTCTCTCTCTCTCTCTCTCTCTCTCTCTCTCTCTCTCTCTCTCTCTCTCTCTCTCTCTCTCTCTCTCTCGACCTCCCCCCAACTGGACTTGACCCGTCTGCGTCTGCCGCTCCCGCTCCCACCCGACTCTACTCCCGCCCCCCGACTGGATCCGACCTGACCTCCCCCCACCCCCGACCTAACGCCACCTACCTCCGGTGCTGGGAACGGGCCCTGCCCAAAATCTCGGGCCCGGCCCGTTCAGCTTTCGATCCCGACGGCAAACCGCTTCCTAAAGGCCTGCCGTTGAACTTTCACACAGGTAGGAACATGGTTTATTTAATCTTTTCTTTGCTTATAAATTTTTATTCAGGTTGGATTTATTTGTATAAGTATAATTAAGGATTTATTGTAGAATTTAATGACTTCCCTTCTCTTTCCCCCCCCCCCCCCCCCCTCGTTCCCTACGCCTAATTTGTAACCTAATTTGTAATGTGTAGAACAGGTTTTTTCAGTTCTACAAAAATCTTCACTTGCTCCATTTTAAGTTAGTTTGGAGTACGTTTTCACTGTGGAAACTTTGAAATCAGGCGTCAGTGGCCGGACACGCCCCCTTTTGAAGAAAAAATTCTGTTCCAAAGTAGAACTGTTCTACCTGACTAGAACTGCAGAAAAAAAAATGTGAAGAATTGCGATTTCTAAGATAGTCCGTTCTCCACCAGTTGCTCCTAAAAAATCAGGCGCAAATCATGTGGAAACTTGGGCCCTAAATCTTGGACTCTACCCTCCCCATTTAATCTCCTGCAGATTCTACACAAGCGATTGCAAGAAGAAAACTCTAGAATTTCCACCTATCATCCCATCTCCATCTCCTCTATTTAACCCGGCTTCCTGTCCTCCACAAACAACATTCCTCATCTTTCCTGTCTCCCCCACACCCCCCCAGTGTTGCCATCATTCTTGGCCTTCCCTTGTTCCAAAGAACTCCTTGTGTTAGATTTTTCAACTTGCCACCCAGGCATAAATCAGGTGAGATTGGCTGCCCTATTTCGAAATCTATGGAAATGAAAATTGGTTTCTCGTGCAGCCCATCCGCAGCGCCACCCCTGCGTGGCATTGAAAATCTACCCCATACCATTTTACAGTGCAGAAGGCCATTCGGCCCATCAGCGTCAACTTTTTCTTCCTCTCTTCCTTCCCCCCCCCCCCAATACTGGCATTGTAGGAACTATTGTGTCCTGTAGCGTATTTGATTATCCAGCACGACACCTTTTTAACTTCCAACTCCACTCTCGACTGGTATTTATGCTGCTACTGTTTGAAGGAGTTGACCAACTCATCATTGACTGGTTTAGCTGGCAGTCCTGTCCCACACATCCGCTGATCTATGGGGATGAATCTAGTTTCACTTGAGGCCTATTTATTTTAATATTTTGTTGTCTTGCTCTCCAGTCTGAATCAAAATGTGTTTGCTTCTACTGTGGTCTGCCAAGGACCGCCAAAATAAGATTTAAAATTTGCATAAATAGCAGATCAAATCTAATATATAAAATATTGCACTTTAGAAAAAAAAAAGTGAGCGTCATACATACTCCATGCAAATGTGGAAACTATTGGAGGTTGAAGTGAGCAATCCGTTGGTGCTGGTAGAACATGTCCAGCATTGTGGGCAGCAATCGATGAATCACTTAAAATAGTGAATAATAAAGCCATGATTATGCTGTAAATTATTAATGCAGTTTCTTAAGGGCTTAATTATTTTCACATCTTTGTTTCAGAACTTCTGTTTTCTTTGAACAAAGGTGGACAAATTTATAAAGCCTGTGCAATTAAAATATAGTTTGTGGGACTTGTGTATAAAAATGTGAAAGGATAAGTTTGGCTGTTAATATTTTTATTAACTGAATTAAGACTGTTGGAATTTACTGTGTAAAATTGCTACAGAACGCTCTTCAAAGCTTGGAATAACTAGCAGAAAGTACCCAAAAACCTGTAACATTAATTGAAAGTTACATTTTAGCATGTTGACAAATGTGAATAACAACTTCTAACGTACGGAAGCAGGTTACTTTTATTGAAATAAGCTGCTCTTTATTCGTTTAGCTGGATGGTTCTGACCTATAAATGCAGCAAGAGTTAATAGTAGCTAGCAAGGGGCTGCAATTGAATAGTTTGCTTGGATAATCTAGGTCATAGGTTATTCTGACTTGAAACAATGTTGCTGTGATGGGTCTTTGTTTACAATAGCACTGATTCAGAATGCATCATTTAGCTAGGCTTCACGTCAGAAGCTGTGTATTTCTGGGGCCAGTCTGACCTGACTCCTGACAATGTAGTGGAAGTATGCAGTAGTGTCAGTAATTTTGTTTTCCTGTTGCCTGATCAGATGGGTTTACCTTTGCCCATCAGTCTATTGGAAAGCTTGTGTGCAACACCTGTGTAATATATCCACAAACCTGTGGTCCTAGGATCTGTAACCCTGGGTTGGCGCGACTCAATTTAAAATGGTATCTTATCTATTATGACATCACTCGATGTAACAGCTATAACTCATTGACAGAGAGCAGCTTTGATGAGCAACAGGCAAGCTACTGTACCACTTTACTTTAGGGAGTGACCCTGTACTATTATGACATCATCTCGCTTAGCAACTTGCTTTGTCACCTTATTTTGGCACTCGATCATGATGTTTCATGTCCAAATGTACTGAGAATGAATGAAAAAATATTTATAGTTTTTCTTTTCTTTCCAGCATTTATCCAATCAGAAAACATAATTGAGATACTACACTTTGGTGAAGGAGGCTTGTTACAGGTATGTAATCACACGTCGAATTATATCTTGGCTTGTAAGCGTGTATAGAATTGATCAAAGTTACCAAATAAAAGTTTCAAAATTTCTCAGATCCTGCTCCAAATTTTTAATAAAGTGCTTTGCAGAGCATCACATTCAGCCTAGTAATGCATGGTTAAAGTATAAATGAGACTCATCACTAAGTAATTTTACCCATGCCATTTGTAAAGTTTGAATTGTTTGACTAGATACTGGAATACAAATATACAGGACAGCCATCCAATTGAAAGGTTTGGCACAGAACTATAAGAGTGACATTATCTGCACCCCGTGCTTCGGCTATCTCCTCTTAATGCTCAGTCGCCCATTCAGTAATTTCTCGTTCTATGGTTTTCCTATTTAAACCTTGGTGCGCTAGTTTCTCTTTTGCTTTTGTGATTAACATGACCTTTGATGCCCTTGCAGATATTTTCTAATGGCAAAATACAAAGGTATTCACTATCCTTTATGCAATATAACATTTTCTGTCGATTGGCCAAGGAGTAATATTACAAATAGATGAGAGTTTTCTTTTGTTTTAATAACCGCCTCAGCTCGCCATGAATGAGTGGAGTTATTAATATTTAAATGACGTATTGGTTGGCTAAGGTGTAGCACTTTAAATGATGTCTTGAGATAACAGATAATGAAGCAATGACAAATTTCAGGTATGGGTCATTTTATACGGCGTAAATCTTTCCTTTTGCATAATAAGATTTTGGAACTAAACTGTGTTTGTGATTCTGTTTGACTTAACATTTTAATCAAACAATATGATTAAGGAACATAGCTTAAATGACCGTGTCCAAAAATATTACAAATGAGAAATGTGAACATAATTTTAAAAAAAATCAAAATAGTTGAGTGTTAATACTAACCATGACTACTTCATCTTAAAAATGCATTGAAAACTGGGAGATTTACTGTGATTTGAAAAGGATCATTTTTAAACCCATCATTTTTAGCAGTTTTTAGTTAGAAGCATAGAAAATAGGAGCGGTAATAGGCCATTCGGCCCTTTGAGCCTGCACTGCCATTCAATATGATCATGGCTGATCCTCTATCTCAACACCATATTCTCGCTTTCTCCCCATATGCTTTGATGTCTTTTGTGTCTAGAAATCTATCTATCTCCTTCTTAAATATATTTAGTGACTTGGCCTCCACAGCCTTCTGTGGTAGAGAATTCCACAGGTTCACCACCCTCTGAGTGAAGAAATTTCTCCTCATTTCAGTCTTAAATTTCCTACCCCGTATCCTGAGACTGTGACCCCTTGTTCTAGATTTCCCAGCCAAGGGAAACATTCTTCCCGCATCCAGTCTGTACAATCCCATCAGAATTTTATACGTTTTAATGAGATCCCCCTCATTCATCTAAACACTAGTGAATACAGGCCTAGTCGACCCAATCTCTCCTCATATGACAGTCCTGCCATTCCAGGAATCAGTCTGGTGAACCTTCGTTGCACTCCCACTATGGCAAGTATATCCTTTCTTGGGTAAGGAGACCAAAACTGTACACAATACTCCAGGTGTGGTCTCACCAAGCCCTGGATAACTGTAGTAAGACATCCTTGCTCCTGTACTCAAATCCAACATACCATTTGCCTTCCTAACTGCTTGCGTATGCACCTGCATGTTTGCTTTCAATGACTAGTGTACAAGGATACCCAGGTCCCTCTTGTACATCGACACTTCCCAAGCCATCAACATTTAAATAATACTTTGTCCTTAGGTTTTTCCTACCAAAGTGGATAACTTCACATTTATCCACGTTATACTGCACCTGCCATGTGTTTGCCCACTCACTCAGCCTATCGAAATCGCCTTGCAGCATCTTTGCAGCCTCCTCACAACTCTCAATCCCACAGGGCCCAGGCACTGATCCCTGTGGTACCCCACTAGTCACTGCCCATCACCTCGAAAAAGACCCGTTTATTCCTACTCTCGGTTTCCTGCCAGTTAACCAATTTTCAATCCATGCCAGAATGTTACCCCCAATCCTATGTGCTTTAATTTTGCACACTAACCTCTTATGTGGGATTTTATCAGAGGCTTTCTGAACATCCAAATACACTACATCCACTGGTTCTTCCTTATCTATTCTATCGTGTCCGTTGTGCCCCGTAGGGCACGAAATCCACACTGACTCCGGGAGGAGTTCCTCGGCCACGGGAAGATGATGGTTGAGGAGGAGTCTAGCGATGACTTTCCCTGTGGCTGATAGCGGGGAGATTCCTCTGTAGTTGCCGCAGTCGGACTTGTCCCTTTTTTAAAGATGGTCACGATTACTGCATCTCTGAGATCCCCCGGCATGCTCGCCTCTCGCCAGATGAGAGAGATGAGATCGTGTTTTTGCAGCGCGACAGCTACAGGCCTTATATATGGCCTCCTTCGACCTTACAAAGGCATTTGACACTGTCAACCGCGAGGGTCTATTGAGCGTCCTCCTTCGTTTCGGATGCCCCCAAAAGTTCGTCACCATCTTCCGCCTGCTCCACAACACATGCAGGCCGGGATCCTTACCAATGGATCCATCACAGACCCAATCCAAGTCCGGACCGGGGTCAAACAGGGCTCTGTCATTGCCCCAACCCTCTTCTCAATCTTTCTCGCTGCCATGCTCCACCTCAGTCAACAAGCTCCCCGCTGGAATGGAACTAAACTACAGAACCAGTGGTTCAACCTGCGCCGTCTCCGGGCCAGGTCCAAGACCACCCCAACCTTTGTCGTCGAGCTACAGTACGCGGACGACGTCTGCAGTCTGCGCATATACAGAGGCTGAACGGCAGGTAAATTTTATACCTTTTTGAAATATAGTAATAGAAATGTGAGTAGGTTTGCACGATTTCAAAAATTGCTTTTTTCCCCCATAATTTCTTGCCAGTCAATTTATTACAAAGGAACAAGTATTAATTTCTATAGATGTAGTTTAGGTTATTTTTGATTAATCATTAAATGAATCAATTAAACATTGTGGCATGGGCCAACCATTGTCTTTGGGTCCATGCCACAAACTCCATTCCTTCGCTACTGATGCTTTCCCTCTCCCTGGCCACTGTCTCAGGCTGAACCAGATTGTTCACAAACTCGGCCTAATATTTGACTCTTGAGTTGAACGTCCAATCCCATATCCTCTCCACCACAAAGACCACCGACCTAGTCGGCGGCTGTGAAGGCCAAGTCACTGAATATCTTTAAGAGTGAGATGGATAGATTTCTAGAAACAAAAGGCATCAAGGGGTATGGGGGAAAAGCAGGAATATGGTGTTGAGATAGAGGATCAGCCATGATCATATTGAATGGCGGTGCAGACTCAAAGGGCTGAATGGCCTACTACTGTTCCTATTTTCTATGTTTCTATTTACTGACGTGTACGAAAGCATGAGCCTTACGCTAAACATCCGTAAGACAAAGGTCCTCCACCAGCCTGTCCTCACCGCACAGCACTGCCACCTGGACACCGTGGACCACTTCCCATATCTCGGGAGCCTCCTATCAACAAGAGCAGGCATCAACGACGAGATCCAACACCACCACCAGTGCAGCCTTAGGCCGCCTGAGGAAAAGAGTATTTGAAGACCAGGCCCTCAAAACTGCCACCAAGCTCATGGTCTACAGGGCTGTAGTAATACCCGCCCTCCTGTACAGTAGACACCAAGTCGCTGGAAAGATATCACCAACGATGTCTCCGCAAGATCCTACAAATCCCCTGAGGACAGACTCACCAACATCAGCGTCCTCGTCCAGGCCAACATCCCCAGCATTGAAACACTGCACACTCGATCAGCTCCGCTAGGCAGGCCATAAAGTTCGCATGCCAGACACGAGACTCCCAAAGCAAGTGCTCTTTTCTGAGCTCCTTCACGGCAAATGAGCCAAAGGTGGGCAGCGGCAACATTACAAGGACACCCTCGAAGCCTCTCTGATAAAGTGCAACATCCCCACTGACACCTGGGAGTCCTTGGTCAAAGACCGCCCTAAGTGGAGGAAGTGCATCTGGGAGGGCGCTGAGCACCTGAGAATATGCAGAAATCAAGTGCAGGCAGCGGAAAGAGTGTGCAGCACCCCTTCCCTCAACGACTATTAGTCCCACGTGCTACAAAGTCTGTGGCTCTCATACTGGACTGTTCAGCCACCAAAGAACTCACTTCAGGAGTAGAAGCAAGTCTTCCTCGATTCCGAGGGACTGCCTATGATTGTGATGATCTATTCTAGCAAGTTACACCCTCAAAAAAAAAAAACTCCAGTAGGTTTGTCAAACATGATTTTCTTTTCATAAATCCATGTTGACTTTGTCTAATCCCGTTGATATTATCTAAGTGTTCCGTTATCACATCCTTTATAATTGACTCTAACATTTTCCCTACTACTGATAGGCTAACCGGTCTGTGGTTCTCTGTTTTCTCTCTCCCTCCTTTTTTAAATAATGGGGTTACATTTGTCACCCTACATTCTGCAGGAACTGTTCCATAATCTATAGAATTTTGGAAGATGACAACCAATGCATCTACTATTTCCATGGCTACCTCTTTTAGTACTCTGGGATGCAGATCATCAGACCCTGGGGATTTATCGGCCTTCAGTCCTCTTAGTTTCTCCAGCACTCTTTTCTTACTAATAATCATTTCCTTTAATTCCTGTTGCTTACTAGACCCTTGGTTCCCTAGCATTTCTGGGACGTTATTTGTGTCCTCTTCCGTGAAGACAGAACTGAAGTATTTAATTGTTCTGCCTTGTTTCCTATTATAAATTCTGCCATATCTGACTGTAAAGGACCTGCATTTGTCTTCCTTAATCTTTTTTCTTTTGACATACTTGTAGAAACTTTTGCAGTCGGTTTTTATGTTCCTTGCAAATTTACACTTGTACTCTATTTTTCCCCTCTTAATCAATCTCTTGGTCCTTTTTTGCTGAATTCTAAATTGCTCCCAATCCTGAGGCTTGCTACTTTTTTTGGCAACTTTGTATGAATCCTCTTTGGATCTAATACTATCCTTATTTTATTTTGTTAGCCTTGGTTGGGCCACTTTTCCTTTCGTGTTTTTGCGCCAGAAAGGAATGTACAACTGTTGCAATTCATGCATTTGTTCCTTAAATGTTAGCCTTTTCTGCAATTTTTGACAGCTTAGGGTTCCTACAGAGCACTTGTATTTGAATCTCTCAAATAAAATACAATTCATGAAATTTAATCCCATATGTGTGATGAGTCACGCTGCACATTGAGAGGTTCAGGATTTGTTTTCCTCTTTCCAAGCTGTTTTAGTTAATTTGGTTATTTTTGATTTTCCTATGCAAATTTGCTGCTCCCTTTCTGCCTCCCTTTCATGCAAAATTGCCATCTTCCTCTATCTTGTAAATATTCTGACTGCTAGCCTTGCAACCAAATGAGCCACGTAAGCCATTAGGCCATGCCATTACTGGACTTCATGCAAAAACATAGTTGGAGAAGAAGAGCATGTTAAAAAAAGGATATGTTACTATCTTTTGTTTCCTTATGACAAATGAATAAAACTTTTCTTAGAAGCTGCTCACTGACCATCATCATAGGCAGTCCCTCAGAATCGAGGAAGATTTGCTTTCACTCCTAAAGTGAGTCATTTGGTGGTTGAACAGTCCAATACGAGAGCCACAGACCCTATCACACATGGGACAGACAAAAATAACCAAATTAACTAAAACAGCTTGGAAAGAGGAAAACAAATCCTGAACCTCTCAATGTGCAGCATGACTCATCACACATACGGGATTAAATTTCATGAATTGTATTTTATTTGAGAGATTCAAATACAAGTGCTCTGTAGGAACCCTAAGCTGTCAAAAATTGCAGAAAAGGCTAATATTTAAGGAAGGGAGTGGGGGGATGCGACTTATTTGTTGCATGCTCCTTCCGCTGCCTATGCCTGACCTCTTCATGCTCGCGGCGTTGAGATTTGAAGAGCTCAACGCCGTCCAGGATGCACTTTCTCCACCTAGGGCGGTCTTTGGCCAGGGACTCCCAGGTGTCAGTGGTGATGTTGCACTTTACCAGGGAGGCTTTGAGGGTGTCCTTGTAACGTTTCCGCTGCCCACCTTTGGCTTGTTTGCCGTGAAGGAGCTCCGAGTAGAGCACTTGCTTAGGGAGTCTCGTGTCTGGCATATGAACTATGTAGCCTGCCCAGCGGAGCTGATCGAGTGTGGTAAGTGCTTCAATGCTGGGGATGTTAGCCTGGGCGAGGACACTGATGTCGGTGCACCTGTCCTCCCAGGGGATTTACAGGATCTTGCGGAGACATCATTGGTGATATATCTCCAACGACTTGAGGTGTCTTCTCTACATGGTCCATGTCTCTGAGCCATACAGGAGGGCGGGTATTACTACAGCCCTGTAGACCATGAGCTTGGTGGTAGATTTGAGGGCCTGGTCTTCGAACACACATTTCCAATGGCGCACTGGAGGCAATGTTGAATCTCTGCATCAATGTCTGCCTTTGTTGATGAGAGGCTCCCGAGATATGTGAAGTGGTCCACATTGTCGAGGGCCGCGCCGTGAATCTTGATGACTGGGGGACAGTGCTGTGCGGCGAGGACAGGCTGGTGGAGGACCTTTTTCTTGCGGATGTTAAGCGTAAGGCCCATGCTTTCATGTGCTTCGGCGAAAGATGTTACTATCTTTTGTTTCTTTATGATAAATGAATAAAACTTTTCTTAGAAGCTGTTCACTAACACCACACAATGCCATGGTACCTCTAGAGCCTCCCACTAGCTTACTAAAATGCTTGCAAATGGCCAGATCATAAATACTCGTACTACTATGTTTCTATGTGGTACTTTCTATGTTTCTATGGGGTACTGAAGTTGCATGTTCAGCCATGAACTCATTGAATGGCGGTGCAGGCTCGAAGGGCCGAAGTGGCCTACTCCTGCACCTATTTTCCATGTTACTATTAATTGTGTCTGCCAATTGGTTGCTTGCACTTGTGATATACTGTTGTACCTTTTTAGAATGCATAATTCAATTGCGTTCAAGTAAAAATTGTGACATCTAGTTGAAAATGTAACAAAATGAAGGTTAGCGTTGAGTGGAGTTCAAAAGCTCTGGCCGGTGGGATTTGTTACAATGGATTTGTTATTTTACAGATTATTTTCAGACTGAACAGCTATCCACATAAAATGATTTGGTGTAGATGCGTGATGCTCTTTGTTCAACTGTGCTTTGTGACAAGTCCAGTAATGTAAATAGTGCCTATTTCTGGAGCTTATAGATTCCATCAAATGCTCGTTTCAATTTTTCAGTAAGTCTAGCAAGCTCTTAAGGTCATAGCTTCCAGTTTGTGCTACTGAGCTACCTTGCATGAGAGAGCCACCCAAAAATGGAATTAATATGGGACAGTTGCCCAAGGCTGCAGCAAATTGATATTTTGGTATTGTGGAACTTTGGTGTCTGTGTATTTAGAACTGAAAACTGCTGAAGCTAGCAAGCATCCAAAAAAACCTTCAAGTGACACATTATTGATGCACCAAAGCTTTGGTTGAGTACAGTTGTGGAGAAGCCTATCCTTTCGGAGGGGTAGAAATGCAGTTTTTCATGGCCATTAATGAGCATCAGTTTTATTCACCGCATATTCTCTTTGTAGTTTGTAAATGTTGGCCATATCCAAGTGATTTTTTTTCTGGTTTTCTATGCCTGTTGTACTTTGGCACACTTTAACCAGCTACAATTTAGACCAGCTACAATTTAGAACAGAGGCTTGCTGTTACAAGCCGTCCAGACCAATGGATTTTGTAATAAAGTGAAAGCGAATGAGGAACAATTTACAATTTAAAAAAAAAAGTTATAAAAGCGAAGAAGTGAGAACATTGCTAGATAAAGTCTAACGCAAGTGTTTTGAAATAAGTATTTGTTACAGAATCCAGTAATTCAGGAAGTATTGCAGTATTAGTGGGAAAGCAGCTGGCGTTTCATTGTTCTGCAGCAAACACTGGGGAAGTTTGCTTGCCAGCTGAAATGTATTTTAATGCGGTGGGCAACGAGGAAGTTCATATAACCAGGAAATGTGTACGGAGGAGTTAAGATTTCTGATTTCCTGATCATTTGCTATTGTGAAGAAAGTTGCACAATGAAGCCTGCCTTATATAGAGGATATTGCACAGTATGTTGTTCTGTTCTGTGCATATAGAACGTACATGGGGGCAGCCCTGTTGGGTGGTATATTATTAGTTAGTGTACTGGAACTAAAACAAGGTAGAGGGAATTGCACGTAAGCCAGAATGCTTAAATACTGTGACATATTTGGTGGTGGTCTTAATTCAGCACCTCAGATTGCTCCCACCATCACCAATCGCACACCTATAACCAGTACTTTACACATTCCTGAGCTCAAAATGCCCTCTCCAGACAGAGCCCGAGTGTGCAAACACAGAATGCATAATTGTGTTGCATATTTTTCACTGTTGAAATCGACATACTACAAACATTTACATTTATGCTTTACTGAAATGTCAGTGAGAATTGATGATCTTAATGCATGAACCTGGTTCTAGTGAGAACATTGATTAAAATATGAACCTGATTCCATAATTCCTGAGCAACAAGATCATGGCTATCTTACAATGATTGCTTGTTGAATCAATATTGTATCTATACCAACCCATAATGATGCGCTTTTTAAAAAAAAATTTTTAGTTTGTATGGTTTTTAAGTTGCTAAATTAGTTTGTGATTATTGTGAGGACCATGCATGGCAGAGGGTGAAAGAAATCATGTGATTAGTGGTGTAACTCAGCAGCTCAGGTTTCACCTGTGGAGAAACAGTTAACGTTTCAGTTTTCACCAGTTCTGACGAATGTCATCGATCTGAAACATTGGGCCCAAGTTTCGGTCCGTGCCTAGAACGGCGCAGCCCCGACTTGGACGGCGGTTTTTCGCGCCCGAAAGTGCGCCTAAAAAATACTTGCAGATTCTCCGGCTCCCTGCAGGTCCTCTGGAGCTGGGCGCGGCGCAGCACGAGCTGTGGGGGGCGGAGCCAAGTCCCTGCGCTGAAAACCGTGCTGGGACTTCTGCACAGGCGCGCTACAGTGGGTGCACATGTGCAGTAGTTCCAGGCGCCCAAAACTGTGGGAGGGGCCCAATCACGCCGCCCCTTAGCCCTGGCCGAATGGGCTCACTGGGGCGGCGTGGGTCAGGCTGCACCTCCCATGCCCAGCTCCTGCTTCCTATCTTCAGCTGGCTCTCTCAAACCCCAGCTCCCGCTCCGACACCCGAGCCAAACCCCCCCGAACCCGACTCTACTCTTTCCCCCCCCGACCCGACCCGACTCACGTTCTCTCTCTTCCCCGCCCCCCCCCCCCCCCCCAAGACCCGACCGACCTGACCCCCGGCCACCTACCTTTAACTCCGGTGCTGGGGGCGGGCCCCGCCCGAAGTCTTGGGCCTGGCCGGACCGGGCCCGTTCAGCCTCTCCTCTCTCCACTCTCTTCTCTCCTCTCCTCTCCTCTCTCCTCTCCCTCTCTTCTCCCCCCCCCCTTCTCTCCCCCCCCTTCTCTCTCCCCCCCCCCTCTCTCTCTCTCCCCCCCTTCTCTCTCCCCCCCTTCTCTCACCCCCCCTTCTCTCTCCCCCCCCTTCTCTCTCCCCCCCTTCTCTCTCCCCCCCTTCTCTCTCCCCCCCTTCTCTCTCCCCCCCCTTCTCTCTCCCCCCCCTTCTCTCTCCCCCCCTTCTCTCTCCCCCCCTCTCTCTCTCCCCCCTTCTCTCTCCCCCCCTTCTCTCTCCCCCCCTTCTCTCTCCCCCCCTTCTCTCTCCCCCCCTTCTCTCTCCCCCCCTTCTCTCTCCCCCCTTCTCTCTCCCCCCCTTCTCCTCCCCCCCTTCTCTCTCCCCCCCTTCTCTCTCCCCCCCTTCTCTCTCCCCCCCTTCTCTCTCCCCCCCTTCTCTCTCCCCCCCCCTTCTCTCTCCCCCCCTTCTCTCTCCCCCCCCTTCTCTCTCCCCCCCCCTTCTCTCTCCCCCCCCTTCTCTCTCCCCCCCTTCTCTCTCCCCCCCTTCTCTCTCCCCCCCTTCTCTCTCCCCTCCTTCTCTCTCCCCCCCTTCTCTCTCCCCCCCTTCTCTCTCCCCCCCCTTCTCTCTCCCCCCCTTCTCTCTCCCCCCCTTCTCTCTCCCCCCTTCTCTCTCCCCCCCTTCTCTCTCCCCCCCTTCTCTCTCCCCCCCCTTCTCTCTCCCCCCTTCTCTCTCCCGCCCCCTTCTCACTCTTCCCCCCCCTTCTCTCTCTTCTCCCCCCCCCTTCTCTCTCTTCTCCCCCCCCCTTCTCTCTCTTCTCCTCCCCCTTCTCTCTCTTCCCCCCCCCTTCTCTCTCTTCCCCCCCCCCCTTCTCTCTCTTCCCCCCCCCCTTCTCTCTCTTCCCCCCCCCCTTCTCTCTCTTCCCCCCCTTCTCTCTCTCTCCCCCCCCCCTTCTGGCTTCCCTCCCCTCCCCCCCCCTGCTCGCTTCCCTCCCCCCCCCCATCTCGCTCCTCCCCTCCTTCTCTCCCCCCCTTCTCTCTCCCCCCTTCTCTCTCCCCCCCTTCTCTCTCCCCCCCTTCTCTCTCCCCCCCTTCTCTCTCCCCCCCTTCTCTCTCCCCCCCTTCTCTCTCCCCCCCTTCTCTCTCCCCCCCTTCTCTCTCCCCCCTTCTCTCTCCCCCCCTTCTCTCTCCCCCCTTCTCTCTCCCCCCCCTTCTCTCTCCCCCCCTTCTCTCTCCCCCCTTCTCTCTCCCCCCCTTCTCTCTCCCCCCCTTCTCTCTCCCCCCCTTCTCTCTCCCCCCTTCTCTCTCCCCCCTTCTCTCTCCCCCCCTTCTCTCTCCCCCCCTTCTCTCTCCCCCCCTTCTCTCTCCCCCCCTTCTCTCTCCCCCCCTTCTCTCTCCCCCCCTTCTCTCTCCCCCCCTTCTCTCTCCCCCCCTTCTCTCTCCCCCCCTTCTCTCTCCCCCCTTCTCTCTCCCCCCTTCTCTCTCCCCCCCTTCTCTCTCCCCCCCTTCTCTCTCCCCCCCTTCTCTCTCCCCCCCTTCTCTCTCCCCCCCTTCTCTCTCCCCCCCTTCTCTCTCCCCCCCTTCTCTCTCCCCCCCTTCTCTCTCCCCCCCTTCTCTCTCCCCCCCTTCTCTCTCCCCCCTTCTCTCTCCCCCCCTTCTCCCCCGCCCCCCTTCTCTCTCTTCTCCCCCCCTTCTCTCTCTTCTCCCCCCCTTCTCTCTCTTCTCCCCCCTTCTCTCTCTTCTCCCCCCCTTCTCTCTCTTCTCCCCCCCTTCTCTCTCTTCTCCCCCCCTTCTCTCTCTTCTCCTCCCCCTTCTCTCTCCCCCCCCCTTCTCTCTCTTCCCCCCCCCTTCTCTCTCTTCCCCCCCCCCCTTCTCTCTCTTCCCCCCCCCTTCTCTCTCTTCCCCCCCCCTTCTCTCTCTTCCCCCCCCTTCTCTCTCTTCCCCCCCCCCTTCTCTCTCTTCCCCCCCCCTTCTCTCTCTTCCCCCCCCCCCTTCTCTCTCTCTTCCCCCCCCCCCCCTTCTCTCTCTTCCCCCCCCCCCTTCTCTCTCTCTTCCCCCCCCCCCCCCTTCTGGCTTCCCTCCCCTCCCCCCCCCCTTCTCGCTTCCCTCCCCCCCCCCCATCTCGCTCCTCCCCCCCTTCTCTCTTCCTTCCCCCCCCCCTCCCTTCCCCCTCACCTCGCTCCTCCCCCCTTCTCTCTTCCTTCCCCCCCCTCCCTTCCCCCTCACCTCGCTGTCAGAAACACACTGGGGGTGGGGGTGCCGTCCCAGCATGCTGTTGGAGGACTCCCGGTGTTGCAGTCGGTAAGTAGAAAATGTTTTGTTTTATTTGATTTTTTTTTAATTGTTTTACTTTTTCATTAATTTTTTTGATTTTATTGGTTGATTTATTGTTGTATTTATTATTGATGATGGCTCTTTATTTGTAAAACTGAAGTGTTTAATGTTTGTAAACTTCCCTTTCTCTTACCCACCCCCCCCTTCCGTACGCCTGATTTGTAACCTACGCCTGATTTTCTAAGTGTAGGCAAGGTTTTTCTGAGCGTACAAAAATCTACACTTACTCCATTCTAAGTTAGTTTGGAGTAAGTTTTCACTGCCTAAACTTTCAAAACGGCCATAAGTGGCCGGACACGTCCCCTTTTGAAAGAAAAATCTGTTCTGTTCTAACTGACTAGAACTAGAGCAAACTAAATTCCGAGAATTGCAATTTCTAAGATACTCCATTCTGAACCAGTTGGTCCAAAAAAACAGAAGCAACTCAGGCCGAAACTTGGCTCCATTAACTCTGTTTCATTCTCCATAGATGCTGTCTGACCTGCTGAATATTTCCAGTATTTTATGTTTTATTTTAGATTTCCATAATCCACAAAATGTTGCTTTTGTTTTAGTATGGTTAACTATATCTGTTTTCTTCCATATATTTGTTCATGGGATGTAGGCAATGCTGGCAAAGCTGCAATGACTGTCCAGTGAAACAGCTGGTGGGCATACTTGCTTCATGGCGATCCTTTTACAACGAGTGACAGGCCACATTAGAGGCCTTTAAAAGTCAACTATGTGGTGTGGCACTGGAGTTCTATGTAGGCCTACCAGGTAGAGGTGGCAGGCTCCCATCCCTGAATGACATTCGTGAAACAGTTTGGGTTTTTATGACCACCTAGCGATTTTCATGTTCATTTTATTTCTGATGCCAACCCACAAATTGCCGGATTTATTGAATTTAATTTCACAACTTTCCATGCGATAGCCAAGTATAATGTTTATATAGTGTTCTCATTGTCTGACGGTGAGAGCGTTTTTGTGACCTGTGAACATCGTCTGTGTTTTGATTCATTTTCAAATGAATGCTGCTCAGAGTTAAAATAGCAACAGCAGAAGAAGGATTCAAAGGTCTGGAAGCCTGAGCTGTGGGATAAGTCGTTGTCCAATTTATGGAAAGTGTCTTGAAGAATTGAATAGCTTTTGGTCATTTGAGCTAGCTGTTCGTGTCAGGGAACCATATGCTTCATTTTGCACCTGTATTATAAATCAGAAAAAAATAAATGAACTTGAAACAGTTGAATTAATATAGCGTCTTATGTCATTTAAATATATCAAAGGCCCTATTCCAGAACCCTTTTAAACAGTACTGAGAGTTGGAGCTTTTTTTTAAAAGCGAGCTGCAATAATCTGAGGGTTGCGATGGTGACCTTGAATTTAATGGTGAACAAATAAAACTTGTGGAATTTTCACCTTTCCTACAGTAACCCACCTTCTAAAGCTGTGTCATACTATGTAGAGAAGGTTCCCTATAACCAACATGCACCATTACACCATGAAAATACTTGCCTTCTCAAAACCGTTTTAATGAAAGTGGAGTGCATATTTTTAAGAACATAACTTCTTTATAATCCTATTAAAATATTTTAAGAGGGTTCAAGAAGGCAAAGGTTACGAAGATGATGTGTGTGTGTGTGTAATATGTACATGGAGTGATTTAAATACATTAATCCCATCAGGGGGCTTGGTTGTTGAAATAAGCAACAAGAACTTAGGTCTGAGAGAAGCATGTCATGAGAATGCTATTTCTAATTGCTCTCACATTGTTGAGTTGGTAGGTACAGTTTTATCAAGTAGTAATCAATAGCTGAATATTAGGAACTTCTTTCCTTCTGGGAGAAGTGCCGGTTTTCCTTTTAGCATCTCTCCAGACAACTTGGCTGTGATGATTAACTTGCCAGTTAGAAAAGACGAGGAAGAATCTATATCTTACTGCTCTGCTGCACTTAACCAAGACCCCAGTGAACCGTGTCACTGAATGACCTTGTTTGTAATTCCTTTTATTGTGTGTTTTCTTTAAGTTTGACATCCATTGCTGATCTGTTATCCATTATTCTATTACAAATTAGGGTGGAGGGGGGCGGTGGGGGGTTGATGGGGTGCATTCAATAATTATGCAGCTTAGATATTGACTGTATTGAGTGTTTTTGTGTATTTACAGACGGAGTCCGACATGGGTCTCAGTTCATATCAACAGAAAACGTAAGTATCTTGGGTTTTTCTGCCAGACATTGACAAATCCAAGTCGACTTTTAAACACTTTTAATTGGAATCCAATTTCTCTTCACATTATGAATAATAATGCTTTTATTTGTAAACTTGACGGGTTTCAGCCATACCGATGTCAAGATCGGGAATTTAATGCTGGGAAAGCAATGGAAAATAACTTGGTTGTCTAAAATTCTGAACTTGGATTAGAAATGTGCCCAGTCAACAAGAGAAAAGATTTGCTGATCACTGAAAATGTTGTCAGCCTCCCCGTCCCACCTCATCTGATGTTGGATTTCTCATTCCAACCACCCATTTGCTGCCAATCACTCTGCCCAACCCATTCCCCACTGGTCACTTCTCCCTATCACAGGCTATTCTGAACCCTGCTTTATTTCCCGTTAATAGAAATACCAGTCTCCATTCCCGCTTCTTTTCCCTCACACGGCTGTACTTATCCTTCCCCATGCCTCCTGTCCTTTATGATCTCAATTCCCCTATCACAGCTAATGTCTTTCCTCTGCTCCCCTCCCCAGCTCAGGATTTTCCAGGCAGAGATACAGTCCACTAAACAGCAGGCTCCGTGGTGTCCTTCTCTTCCCCTCTCTTTCTTTCCCCCCCCCCCCTTTCCTTTCCCCCAACCCTGATTCACTTGAAAAATTCAAATTTATTGTGACTTCTTTTGGACGATCCTCTGGTTGGTGATTAGCCAACTATGCTAATTCAGTTCCTCCACTGTTGCACAGTACGTCTAAAGTTATTGTTGCACTCAGTAACCCTTCTATGCAGTACTTATAAAGTAATCTGAAGATGCCATTTAAATACATATTTTCGAAATGGACAAAAAAAATCCGTAGTTCTTTGGTAACATTTGATGAGGGTTTTGAGACATACAGCAGCATAACGTCATCGTGGCCTGATTTGCAACTATGTAAATTGTGACTGGATACTAGAACATCAGTTCAGAATGATGTGTTGATATCCACGTGTTCTTCAATGTGCCCGACAACGGAACTAACTTAACAGCATGCAATGTGAAGGTATAAAAATACTGCTTAGCAGTCTACCACTTAAAACTTAAAATATTTCCCATGGCTTTGTAGCAATTTATTTGCAAGAATTTGTTTAACACTCCACACCTATATAAAATGTATGGTTTGGTGCAAATGTGTAGCTCATTTGTGAAGAAGTAGCTTACAGCACCAAAATATATTGTAATTTCCTTTGTCGTGAATATTTTAATACTTTGGTACAAAAACAGAAAATGCTGGAATCTCAACGGGTCAGGCAGCATCTGTGGAGAGAAACAGAGTTAACGTTTCAGGTCGATGACCCTTCGTCAGAACTCAGATTCCAGCATCCGCAATATTTTCCGTTTGTTTTAATACTTTGGGTCTGATTCTAGAGTTTAAAAAAAAATAATTTTCCTCTTTTTGAGCAAGTTTTTTGTAATGGGGAACAAAATTGTACTGAAATTTAAAGGAGGACGTTATAGGGGAAAGCACTTTATCCCACTTTTCTGATCTGTAGCAGTGGTTGATCAACAGTAACCTCCAATTAATATTACTCCACCTGATAAAACCCTCTTTTTACAGTACTACTGAGGTCTGAGCACGTTGTCGAACCTGCAGCATATTGGAGCGCTCAATATGCTGTCCTCATTTACAAGGCTCATGTAGTACCCTGTATATAGGTTTACTGAAGTCCTTTGTGACTCTTTCCCCCAGCCCCATTTTTGGGGGGGAAAAAATCCATTTGCTCATTTGAATTTTGTGTTGGGCTATATTCCTGTTTCTATATACTTCCATTTAAATATATAAGAACGGTTGTTTAACTCCTGATTTTGTATATTATTGATTCCTTATTGAATTACGCTTTCTTCTACAGCAAACTAGGCTGTATTGAATGCTGAGGTCCTATCGGGTTGTCTGACCCTACTTTGGGGATGTTTTTCTTGTGTTTGGGTCTTTTGGGTTGTGTTCTTTCACATCCTCGTTCAAATAATCATAAAGAAACCAGTGTCTTTTATGTTCATTTGATTACTAGCATTTCTGGATTTGACTTACTTCGCAGCAGTAAAAAATAACTTGCAGCATATGAATTGGGTTTCATGTGTCATGTTCAACATATTTGACCCATTGGGACTTGTCCTGAGAAAATAGTGTTGCTTAGAGAGAAAAATGCATCCATACAGCAATTTTCTCTCAACCTTGGGCAGCAGCACTATATATAGAGATCAATATAGGGAAAAGGCAGTATGTAACAGTAGACATTTGGTTTAACATCCTATTTGTCTCCCATCCAAGTAGTGCATTAAATGTTCTCACTTGGTTTCATTTATACTAAGGACACAGAGAAGCCTTTACAAGGTTGCTCGTGTAGTATCATTTAGTTGGGACGCTTGTGATGAGATGAAACAACTGACAAAGGAGTGAAATATTGGCAATGCTGTATTCTTGTCTTGAAAGTAAACAGTCGCCACTTCTGAAGATGTCCAAATAAAATAGTCATTCAGGATAGTACAGGCTGAATGGATGCGTTGCTAAGCAGGGAGTAACCTACCCAAATAACAGAGATTTGATAAATCTGCAGCTATAGATTCCTGGAATGTGAACTAAAATAGTTGTACATGCAATAACCACAGATCAGAATTGAACTGTCTATATTGTAGATAAACTCTCAAGTCATTTTAATACTGCAGATAATTTAAAACAAAATGTCCTACATTGCTGTCCTTATCTACCCTAATTACTGATGTTTGCCTTGCCATTTTCATTCTTTTGGCAGAACATGTCAGGACTTGTAAAATTGATTGCGGTCATTGTGGTCTCCAGGAGCTTACTCGATTGTCTTAGTCGGTCAGAGAGGAATTTCCTGGAGCTTTTCCCTAAGTAGGCCTTTTTGGACTGTGATTCATTTTTTTTTGCAGTTTCCCTCGAGGTGGTCTTTTCTTGTCTTTTTCATGTGTCATAAATCAGATTTCTGAACTGCAAAAGGGATTTGGATAAATACTTGAAGGGAAAAGATTTGCAGGGCTGTGGGGAAAGGGCAGGGGAGTGGGAGTAATCTGCTAACTCAAAGAGCCAGCACAGGCGTGCTGGACCGAATGGCATCCTCCTGTGTTATTATCATTCTATGATCCTAAAATCAAAATCTAGGTTTGAAACTTGTTTATTATAATATGTGCAGTGTTTGAGAATGCATTTTTCCCAGACAGCAAAACCTTGGTATATTGACAACTTCAAAAACTAAATTTTTAAGTGATGCATAGTTTTGTATGTTTTGCAATTAAATTTCAAAAGGATTGAAAATTTAAACAGCCAGGTTATGTCCATGACCATTGTATTTGGATAAATGGCTCCATTTATAAGCTAATTACAAAGTGGAACTACAAAATTAAGTTAGTAAGGAATATAGAAGAAATAACATTTTCTGCAGACATACAAACTTTTAACAATCAGGATAGGGACCACAAAGGGACGCACAAGCTAAACTCACGGGTAATGACCGTGAAATGGCAGAAATATTGCAGTTATTTTTGCCTTCCTATTTACCATGGAGACTGAGAGGGTAGGTATGACATTTGAAGAAGAGATCAAAAAAGATATTTAAGATAGAAAGGGGGGAGATAATTGAAAAACTAATCAAACTTAGAGATGATAAAACCCCTTGTCTGGATGGATTGCATTGCACATAGTTAAATAAGCTAGGGAAGATATAGCAGAGCCATTACTCCATATTTGTGACAATTCATTAGAAAAGGGAATATTGCCAGAGGATTGCTGGACAGCTAATACTATTCCTATATTTAAAAAGGGAGATTGAACAAGTCAAGGGAACTGTAAACCAATTAGTTTAACATCAGTGGTAGGAAAGGTAATGATATCTTTGCTCAAAAATGAATAGAAAAACATCCAGAAACCAAAAATATAGTGGAGTAGTCTACACTGATTTCAAAAGGGGATGGTCATGATTGACCAATCTTACTGAATTCTTTGAAGAAGTAACAGAATAGATGTGGTTAATGCAGTAGAAGCAATATATTTTGATTTTCAAAAGGCCTTCAATAAGGTACGGCAGAATGGACTTATGACTAAGAGCATATGGAGTCAGGACAGATAGCAGAATGGATAGCAAGCTGGCTACAAAACAGAAAACCGTGTAGGGGTTAAGGATAGTTACTCAGACTGGCAAATAATGGTAAGTGGTGGTTCCACAGGGATCGGTGCTGGTACCTCTAGATCACAATTTACATTAATGATTTAGAGTCGGGACTCACGTACAATTTCTAAATTTGCGGACGACATCAAATTGGGGGTGTAGTTCCAAGGAGGATCAGAACAACGACAAAATACAAAAAACAATAATACACTTGCAGAATGGGTGTGTAATTGGCAAGTTAATTTCAATATAGATAAGTGTAAAGTGGTGCATTTTGGAAGGAAGAATAAGGAGGCCACATACTGCTTGGATAATAGTCTAAATGGGATAGAGGAGCAAAGGGATCTAGGGGTACAGATATAAAAATCACTAAAATAGCAATGCAGGTTAATAAGGCCATTTATTTTTTAAAAAGCAAATTGCACACTGGGTTTCAATGCAAGAGGGCTAGAATTCTAAAGTAGGAAAATCATATTAACATAAGAAGCAGGAGTAGGCGATTTGGCCCCTCGAGCCTGCTCCGGCATTTAATAAGATCGTGGCCTATCTGATCATAGACTCAGCTCCACTTCCCTGCCCGTTCCCCTTAACCCTTCACTCCCTTATTGCTCAAAAATCTGTCTATCTCCGCCTTAAATATTTTCAATGGCCCAGCCTCCACAGCTGTCTGGGCAGAGAATTCCACAGATTTACAACCATATGAGAGAAGAAATTCCTTTTCATCTCAGTTCTAAATGGGCGTCCCCTTATTCTGAAACTATGCCCTCCTAGTTCAAGATTCCCCCATGAGTGGAAATGTCCTCTCTGCATCCACCTTGTCAAGCCCCCTCAGTATCTTATGTTTCAATAAGATCATCTCATTCTTCTAAACTCCAATGAGTATCGGCCCAACCTGCTTAACCTTTCTTCATAAGTCAACCCCTTCATCTCGGGAATCAACCTAGTGAACCTTCTCTGAACTGCCTCCAATGCAAGTATATCCCTCCTTAAATAAGACCAAAACTCTATGCAGTACTCTAGGTCTCACCAATACCCCATACAGTTGTAGCAGGACTTCCCTGCTGTTATACTCTATCCTCCTTTCAATAAAGGCCAACATTCCATTTGCCTTCCTGATTACTTGCTGTACCTGTATGTTAACTTCTTGTGTTTCATGCACAGACCCCCAGATCTATGTTGAACTTGTGTGGAAGCTTGGTTAGACTGTGCATAGTCTGGTATCCATATTATATAAAAGTTATAGAGGCACCAGAGAAGGTGCAAAAAAGATTCACAAGGATGATACCAGAACTGTGAAGTTGCAACTATCTGGAAAGACTGAACAGGCCGGAGCTCTTTCTTTAGAATAGAGAAGGCTGAGGGATGACCTGATGGAAGTATTTAAGATAATGAAAGGGTTTGATGGGGTAGATGTAAAGAACATGCATCCACTTGTGGGGGAGATCAAAACTAGAGGCCATAAATATGATGAGCACAAATAAATCCAATAGAGAATTCAGGAGAAACTTCTTTACCGAAGAGTGGTTAGAATGTGGAACGTGCTATCACAGGGAGGAGTTGAGGCAAATAGCATACAAGGGAAAGCTAGAAAAGAACACAAGGGAGAAGGGATTAGAAGAGTATGCTGATGGTGGTGAGGGGTGTGGTAAGAGGCTCGTGCCGAGCATAAATGCTGGCATAGACCAGTTGGGCCGAATGGCATGTTTCTGTGCTGTAGACTCGTGTAATGGAATGTCTACAAATATATTTGTGTACTGTGTACACTTCTCTGCATCCATCAGTTAAAGAGTAGTATCATTTTACAGGCACCTGATTGTACCTGATTGACTCTGATTTCATACTCCTCATGAAACAGCAAATTATAATGGAAGAAGTGGGCATTATATGAATCAAAAGCAAAGAAAGCAGGTAGATAAAAGTCTGGTGGTGACTATTAAGGACATATGAAAATGACCATTAGCAACAACTGCTAATAAAAGCAGAGGAGCTAATTAAATTCTTTCCAAAAGAATAGAAAGTAAATGAAAGTGCTTTTGACTGCTGCCTTGATTTCCCCACTAACCCGAGGACTAGCTCCTGGAAGATTTGTCACATAATAAGCATACTTTTTTTTAAAACAAGAAAATAATTAATCTTGCCTAATACAATATTTGTTTTGACTCACGGGTGAGAATGCTAACCAATAAGTCATCCTGATTTCAAGTTTTAAAAAATTAATTCTTGGTATGTGTGCGGCACTGGCAAGACCAGGCTTTACTGCCCATCCCTTTTTATGATGTAACTGTGTGGTTTTCTATGCACTATTTCTATTTCCCGGAAAGCACTTGCATTTATATAACACCTTTCATGACTTCTGGGTATCCCAAAGCACTTCCAGCCAATGAAGTACTAGTCACTTGTAATGTAGGAAATGCTTCAGCCAATTTGCACACTGCAAGCTCCCACAAACAGCATTGAAATAAATGACTAGATAATCCGTTTTAGATGTTGGTTGAGAGATAAATAATGTTCAGAACTTCGAATAGTGACATGAGATTTTTTATGTCTGCCTGAGCGGGCAGATACAGCCTCTGTTTTAACATCTCATCCGAAAGACTGTGCCTTCAATAGTGCAGCACTCCCTCAGTACTGACATTTCACTGAAGTAATGTGCTCAAGTCTCTGGTGTGGGACTTGAATCCACAACCATCTGACTCGAAGGTGAATGTGCTACCACTGAGCCAACGCTGACATGCGGCAGTGAACAATCAACAACGTTGGTGTGGGGCACCATATAGGCCAAACTGGGTGAGGAGGGCAGGTTTCTTCCCCTGAAGGACGTTGGTGACTCAGTTGGGGTTTAACGACGATCCGACTGCTTCATGTCCAGATTCAATTCAAATTCTCAAACTGCCATGGTGGGATTTTAACTGACATTCTCCAGATTGTTCATCCAAACCTCTAGATTACTAGTCTAGTAATGTAACTGTTATGTCTTTAGATGCTCTGATAATGAGTCCACAAGGCAATGTGTTGTACTTGAACTGTAGTGATCTTAGTCCTTTATTGATAACTCCAGAGTGAAGATCACACCTGGTGGCCTGCCTTTTATACTAGGCCAGGCATACCTGTACAGGTAACCTAGAAGTCTCCCACTGCTGTGCCCTCTGGTGGCACACCTTGTGATAGTTCAAACAGTAGCCATGTAGGATACATGACATCACTCCCCCACCCCCCACCCCCCCCCCCTTTAGTGCAAATCGCCTCTGCATTGACCGCTCTGGGCGTAGCTCTATCTGGTTGACCCTTGGTGGGTCGTTTCTATCTTGGGTGAGTGGTTGGTTTCATGTGTGCCCCTGACCGCTCCATTCTCTCCGCACCCCCCCACCCACATATAGATTATGCCGGAGGCAAATTACATTCATATACTTTCAAGTTCAGAAAAACAAGTTTGCATTACATTTGTGGTTCAGTTGTGAGACAAGTACATTCGACTGGTGAGATACATTATCGATACGTACTGGGGATCGGTAACCAGTGCGTAAGAATAGGCTAGTTCCAAAACTGCTGGATGGTGTACAGGCAGCCTGGTGGCAGCGCGGTGCCCAGTGCTGGCAGTGGGAATCCGGTTGGCTCAGGTTGCCTGCTCTCGGGGCTGTTGCCGTGGTCCCTAGTGTCGGGCAGGTTCACAGATGCCTGTGACTTACCTGTCCTTTGTTTGTGCCCTGGGTCGCTGCTGCTCCCTGAGGAGCTGTCGTCTAGCAGTGCACAGGGAACTGCTGACTCGCTTGCCTGGGCGTTGTTTGGTTTGGGATCCTGGCTGGTTCCGGTACCCTTTGGGAGAACTGTAGCAGGTGGCCCTTCGTTCCTGGGTATGGCCTTGATGGGATCTGGGGGCTGCCTCTTAGCACAATTTGGTTTTTCAGGCTCGTGGCGATGGGTGCCTGTGAGGCGGAGCCGATCGGGGGCAGGGTATCGATACTGTTGTCGTTGCCCTCCTGAGATCGCTTGCTCTGCAACTTGTATATATTAGCTGCTTGTGGCCATACTCCGTCGTGCATCACTCTGGTCTGAGGGACGCAGGCTACAGCGTTGGGTAGCTCCCGATGGGTGTATGCCCGCTGCATTGGCTGTATGTAGTTGAAATCCTACATCGCACAATGTTTCACTACTTATTGTGAATAACCTGTAGCTCTGATTGCAATCGCGTGACTTTTCCGTGCTTATTGCATGTATACAACTCTGATCATCAGTTACACATTTTACATCTAATTCACAGTTGCTATTATGTTGTTGGAGTGTATGGAACTGTCCCTTTAAGTGTGGTGGGTTGCTGGCCTCCTTTGAGAGCCTTGCTTTCTTTACCCCAATCCTCTTCTCCGTTTGGTGCCAAGTGTTGCTCCTCATGGTCTGGCCGCCGCCATCTTTTTCTTCAGCGCATCACCTCGTGGTTTGGACACCATCTTTCCTCCATCCACGCTGTCGACTGCGGTGATCCTCTTCTCCCCGGGTTCTGCTACCGAAGCTGGGGAGTCGCCTTTGGATCTGATTTTCTTCCTCCGGAGTCCTGCCACTGGAGCCTGGAAGATGCATTCGGGTCATCTCAGCTGGATCATCTCCACGCAGTCGTGCTTGGGTGCTGTGCTGGTCTGCTCTCTGGTGCCGAATGCAACTTCAGCTGAGGGCTTGCTTTGCCTCTGAGCACAGAGGACGTCGATCGCTGGAGGGGTGAAGTCATCTCACTTCCAATGGATATTCTCCATCCACCTTCTTCCGAGTAGCGTTGGTCCATCACCTGCAACAATCCACAGAGGTAACTTGTGCACCGCTCCATCATGGAGTACCTTTACATTTGCACTACCAACAACTGGGATAAGTTCATCGGTGTAGGTGCGCAGCTTTGCCTGAAACAAGACCAACTTGGGTCGTTCAGTTTGATTGTCCCATAGCCTCTCAAAGGCTTCTTGGTTCATTACTGACTAGCTCGCCCCTGTGTCCACTTCCATGAAGACTGGAATGCTATCAATCTCAACTTCCATCCTCAACGGGGAACACTCAGTAGTGCAGGTAAACATGCCATATACCTCGTCATGGGGCTGAGCTGCCTCTCTGACTATCGTTTCATAATCCGCGCTGGATTCCTGGCCATCTGCAGACTCTTCATCAACACAGTGAGTCATATTTCTCTCACACATTTGCTGGAGATGGCCCTTTGTGCTGCAGCCATTGCATACATAGTCTTTAAAACGGCACTGGTGAGCCCTGTGATTCCCTCCACAATGCCAGCATGGGGCTACTCGGTTAGCCCCCCCCCCCCCCTTGGTGGATTCTGAGTTAAGGGACATGGGGACCTTTTCTCGAAGGTTCGCGTTCTACAGTCCAGCCTCTAAAAGGCGCCACTCTGTGCACAGTACTTGCCGGGTTTGAGTCCTGAGGATAAGTCATCTGCCTAGAGCTGCAGGTCGAGTTCATGAATGCCTGGCTCACAGAGATGGCCTTCTGCGGTGTGACTGTGGTATCTGCCGACAGTAGCTTATGAAGAAGGCCCTCATGGCCGATTCCAATGACAAAAATGTCCCACAGCACTTCGGTGAGGTGGTCGCCGAAATCATACGGTTCCACCAGCCTCCTGAGGTCTGCAGCGTATTTCGCGATTTCCTGGCCTTTGGGCCATCGGTGGGTGTAGAATCGGTGTCTGGCTGTGAGGATGTTCTCCTTGAGTTGCTCATGGATCAGTGTTACGAGTTCCTCGTAAGTCTTGGTCGTTGTCTTCGCTGGTGCCAGCATGTCCCTGATGAGGCCATAGACGGTGGGCCCACAACTGGTTAGCAGGATAGCTCTGCGCTTGCCAGCCAGTGTGGCCGGATTGTCTCCTGCCAGGTCGTTTGCTGTGAAGAAATGGTCGAGCCTCTACAAAAGGCGTCCCAATCATCACCATCGGCAAACTGCTGCAATGTACTAAAGGTAGCCATTTTCGCGTGAAAGTCCATAATCTCGTCGCCAATTGTTATGTCTTTAGATGCTCTGATAACTCCACGAGGCAATGTGTTGTACTTGAACTGTAGTGACCGTAGTCCTTTATTGATAACTCCAGAGTGAGGATCACACTTGGTGGCCTGCCTTTTATACTAGGCCAGGCATACCTGTACAGGTAACCTGCAAGTCTCCCACTGCTGTGCCCTCTTGTGATAGTTCAAACAATAGCCATGTAGGATACATGACAGTAACCACTGTACTACCGGGCCCCTACCATGCTGCAAGACTGTAACCTTTGGATTCAGTCAGGCTTTTGAATGCCAGTCTGATCTGTCCTCTTTGTAAAGTGTTTGTACAATATATGTTCTCCATAATATCTGCAGCTGATGGAAATTAGATGTTCCCATTTATTCGATTCACCTAAATTTCATTGTTGCTCCCTGAGGATATCTATTTGGAGCAAGAAAATTATAGACGGAGCAATAAAGAAGTTTATCTGATTAGTGTACTGCATTGGCGTGGTATTTTCCATCAGTTGGGTAAGTGCTATATTGCCTGATGCCATGTCTTTTTCCTTATAAATTCTTCTAAATACAGTTCTTCAAAGATGCAGATAAGGTGATGTCAGTTGTCAAGTACTTGCAGCCAATAGACAAGGCAGTGCTTTTCAACTATTCTAGGAACTGCAAGTATGTTCCTGTGGTTTCTCGGCTTCTGGCAGCCATCAGATGTAACATTGATTCCTCCAAATTCCAGATTTTACTATGCCCTCTTCAATTAACTTATAGGCTGTGGCTGCTTTATTATTAGTGTTTAGTAGTTTAATATGTTAGAAGTCATATCTTGGATGGCTCAATGAATAAATGTAAATGGTGAGGGTCATGCAACAACGTGTATTTTTATAGCGCCTTTAACATTGTAAAACGTCCCAAGGTGCTTCACAGGAGTGCTATAAGACAAAAACATTAATTTGACACTGAGCCAGATAAGAAATTGCAGCAGATAGGTTTTAAGGAGCGTCTTGAAGGAGGAAAGAGAGGCAGAGAGGTTTAGGGAGGAAGTTCCAGAGCTTGGGGCCTAGGCAGCTGAAGGCACAGCCACCAATGGTTGAGCGATTATAATCAGGGATGCTCGAGAGTGGAATTTTAGGAGCGCAGACATAGTTTGTGGGGGGGGGGGGGGGGGTTGTGACAGAGATTAGAGATCGGGAGGGGCGAGGCCATGGAGGGATTTGTAAACCAGGATGAGAATTTTAAAATCGAGGCATTGCTTAGCCAGAAGCCAATGTAGGTCAGCGAGCAAGGGTGAGTGGGACTTGGTGCAAGTTAGGACACGGGCTGCCGAGTTTTGGATGACCTCAAGTTTACGTAGGGTAGAATGTGGGAGGCCGGCCAGGAGTGCCTTGGAGTAATCAAGTCTTGGGCATACTCTAAAGATTTCAGTTTGGCCCATAATAATTCAAATGGGCCATGTACTGTGTTTTTTTCATTGTAGTCCACTATATCAACTGACTAAAGGAGTTTAGTGCAATGAGGTACAAAAATTGCCGTTTGCTAAAATGAATTTGTTGTAAATGAAGATGAACTGGTTTCCCTTGGATTGATGGCAGGCAGAGTAAGGGGATTTCTCTGTAGAAATCTGCTTTGCATCATTGGCAGTGAGATTAGGAGTGTTTAAAGACAGTAAATTTAAGATTGAGGAAGCTTGATAAGGTGGATGCAGAGAGGATGTTTCCACTAATGGGGGAGACTAGAACTAGAGGGCATGATCTTAGAATAAGGGGCTGCCCATTTAAAACTGAGATGAGGAATTTCTTCAGAGGGTTGTAAATCTGTGGAATTCACTGCCTCAGGGAGCTCTGGAAGCTGGGTCATTGAATAAATTTAAGAACGAGATCGACAGTTTCTTAACCGATAAGGGAATATAGGGTTATGGGGAGCGGGCAGGGAAATGGACCCAAGTCTATGATCGGATCACCCATGATTGTATTAAATGACGGAGCAGGCTCGAGGGGCTGTATGGCCTACTCCTCCTATTTCTTATGTTCTTGAATGCTTGTTCTTTTTAGCAGTTCCCCACTGTTGGTCCATAAGCAGACCATAAGTTCAGAGTTCATGGTCCTGAATTTTCTCTGGGTTCTCCCGCTGAAGTTATGATGGGAGATTGGAAGTTAGTACGTAAACATCTGATTTTAGTCACATGATATCTCCAGTGGAGAAACAATGCGGAATTCCAGCTGTGTGTGTCCAAGTAGTATAACATGAATATGGCCTTGAGACTACACAAGTGGTTTATAAGAGTCTAATAACTACATTTAAAGGGAAGGATTAGCTCGTTTAGCTGGGGTTTGAATGGGAATAACAGCTTGAAGTAATTTTACGTTCCTCTTTAATTTAAATTTTACCTGGAATTTCAAAATTTTTGAATTATGGGGATGTAAAACTGGTCTACACATTCTTAACCTTCTGATCAACTGGTTCATAGCTATTTTATAAGACTTGCCAAATCACAATAGCTAATAAATTAGTCATCGTGCTGCCCATATGCAAAGTTATTGACAGCTGAAAAGTGGCAAACGGGGATTGGCTGTTACAGGTGGGATGTTTCAGCAGCTGTAATGTGATCTTGTACCTGGTTACACCTAAATGCAGGAGTGAAAATATTTCAACAGTGTTCTAATTGCAGTGCAAGAAAAGTATGATAATAGATGACTAGCAGTAGACCACAAGGCAGTAATTCAATCAAGTGGTTTTGTTAGCATTCCAAATTGGGTGAGCTTTGTTCTTGTGGTTTATGTATGTCAGAAGAATTCAATGAATGTTTTTGTCAGTCATTTGAACCCTATAACTTTTTGTTTGTGTGCACATCACAGGGGGCAACCTGATTTAGATGAAAAATCAGTAACAGAGTTGCTAAATTTTACCTGTATTTTGAAGCACATTGAATTGAGAGTCGCCCAAAGGCTCAATGAGTAACTGAACCTTACAAAGCAGAGAAGTTGGGTTTGATCCCTGGTCCGGGGAGCGTGGAGATGGTATGGGCCCTTGAAGTTGGACATAGCATCTCCGGGTTAGAGGGGTGGTGGGGCAATTGATGCCACCACCATGCTGGAAGCGTATTTTTGGTCATCTGATGTGATTTCCTTTGTCTCTTGCAGTTGAACAGAACACTACCAGCACACTCTGTTAGAAAATTTAGAAAAGTTGATGACTCAAGAATTCAGATCCATTTATTTTCTCTTCCTTCATTGCCATTCACATACCCTCCACCCCTGCTTTCACTAACTCATCTACATATTGTATTCACTCACCCCCCCCCCCCCCCCCAAAATGATCAGTTCTGCCTCCTATCTTAGTATAGCAGCTAATGTAGTTCCCTCTGTCCTTTTGAACACTATTCCCACCACTAGTGGCAGGAGGTAGCAGCCTTTGTATAATGTTGATGAAAATGTCTGACTAGTAATCCAGAGGCCTGGATTAATGATTCAGGGACATGAGCTAAAATCGGATTGTCGTTAAAACCCATCTGGTTCGCTAATGTCCTTTTGGGAAGATGATGTGCCATACTTACCCGGTCTGGCCTACATATGACTCCAGACCCACATCAAGTGGTTGACTCTTAACTGCCCTCTGAAATGGCAGCTCACCACCACCTTCTCGAGACCAATTAGGAATGGCCAATAAATGCTGGCAGCCAGCAATGCCCACATCTGCTGAGGCCACAACCCATGCTATTAGCTTTGGAAACAGGTGAGCGAGGATAGAGAGACCTCTTCAGTGTGTCACACTGAGAGGAATGAGTGGTTGGGGAAGGAGCCAGGAAAAGAGAGTGTGATCTGTGCTGAATTCTGTCAGCAAACTCTGATACTGCCTTTTGACACTGTCTATTCGCGTGAAACGCTAATGGGTAGCATGTATGCACATATGTGAAGACAATGGCAACCGTGCCTTCAGTTGTGAAGACCATGGCAACCGTGCCTTCAGTTGTCAAGGCCATAAGCTCTGGAATACCCTCTACAAACCTCTTTGCCTGTCCACCTCTCTCCTCTAAAATGCTGCTTAAATCCTATCTCTTTGACTAAGCATTTTAGTCACCTGTCCTGATGCCTTGGTGTCGATTTTTGTCTGATTACGCTCCTGTGAAGCATCTTTGGAAGTTTTACGATGTTAAGAGGCGCTATGTTAAAATGCAAGTTTGTTGTTGTTGTTTCACCACCTTAACCTTATTTGAAGAGATTGCTTGTTGATTCAAATCTTAAAAAAAAATATCCTGAGGTGTAGACCATGGTATAGCTCAGCAATCCATAGCTTTATCTGGTAAATTTTGTGGAAAATCAAAGGGACTAACTTGCCTACAATTAGAATGTGATTAGTTAAATCTGGTACAGTATGAATCACAGAAGATAAAATGAAATTGTTGCTTAGAGAAATATATTAGAGACTGACCTTCAAGGTTTGTAGCTTATGGGGTGTGTTCTTGATCAGTGTAAACATTCATATGGTTGAATTAGTCATTTGAATCTTAGATAAATTAGAAACTTTCAGCATAGGAAGCAGTTTGGCCAGTCGTGTCTATGCTTGCTGGCTCTTTAAAAGAGCAGTCGTGCTTTGTCCCACATCGCCACTTTTTGTCCGTAACCCTGTAAGTTCCTCATCCTCAAATATCTGAGCAACTCCCTTTTTAAAATTATTTATGGAATCAGCTTCCACCACTTTTTCAGGTAGAGCATTCCAGATCCTGACCACTCTTGTGAAGAAAATTCTCATCTCCCCATTCGATCTTTTTTCAATGATTTTGAATCTATGAACTCTAGTATTGATTGGCCCACTTACCTTGAAAACCTCTCTGGTCGCCTCTTAACCATCTCTGTTCCTAGGAGAACAGTCCCAACTTTTCCACCTCTCCCCATGACTGAAGTCCCTCATCCCTGGTAAACTTCTGTACCCTTTCTAAAGCCTTTACATTTTTCCTGCAATGCAGTGCCCAGAATTGTCCATAACACTCCAGCTGAGGCCTAACCAGTGATTTATCAAGTTCCAGCATGATCTTTGATTTTATATTCTATTCCTCTATTTATAAACTCAAGTATCCCATATGCTTTTTAACCACCTTATCAACTTGCCATTGATAAAATACTAGATATCGAATAATATAAATTATTGCAATTCTCCAAACTGTTCTTGAAATTACCTGATTACAGTTCTATGTGGGGAATTTTCCCATAACTGCAATGCGTACCATTTTACATCATCATGATGGCACTGAGTCCAGTGTAATGTGTGTGCTTGTTCCCCCTACAGCAATTTACTGGGAAACAAACTGTGATGCAAGCTATTTCCAACCAGCCTTGTTTGTTTCCTTTGGTACAGAAAGAACATGGAATCAGTTTGTTTTTGTGGATTTAAAAAAAAAATAGAAGGACCATTTTTTTAAATTCACTTGATTCAAATTTTATATTGACCCACATCATTTAGTTTGCATCAATGAATTGAAGTTTCTTCGGGTTCTCCATAGCAGGATAACTAATCAAGACTGCTACTTTCTCTTTTACTTGCATTTATTATCCTTGTAATTTCTATGAAAGTCAGTCCTAAAATCCACATGTGTTTTTGTAACTTAATCAGTGTCAATAATTACCTCAGTACATTGATAAAGAAGTTAGCTTAGTGTGATTGAACTTGCAGAGTTCTACACAGTATTCAGTATGTATGTGCTTGAGGAGAAAAGAAACTACAAATGTAAAGATAGAAAAATGTGTTTAATCTGCCACATGCTTTGCCAACACAATAGCAACATATGGTATCTAGCACAAAGGAAGATGGTTGTGGTGGTTGGAGGTCAATTATCACAGCCCCAGGATATCATTGTAGGAGTTCCTCAGGGCAGTGTCCTAGGCACAACCATCTTCAGCTACTTCATCAATGACTTTCCCTCCATCATGACTGCAGTGTTCAGTGCCATTCGCAACTCCTCAGATAATGTACCTGCATGCAGCAAGATCTGGCGACATTCAGGCTTGGGCTGATAAGTGGCAAGTAACATTCGTGCCACACAAGTACCAGGCAATGACTATCTCCAACAAGCGAGAGTCTAGCCACCACCCCATGACATTCAACGGCATTACTATCGCCGAATCCCCCACCATTAACATTCTGGGGGTCACCATTGACCAGAAACTTAGCTGGGCCAATCACATAAATACTGTGGCAACAAGCGTAGGTCAGAGGCTGGGTATTCTGCGACGAGTATCTTGCCTCCTGACTCCCCAAAGCCTTTCCACCATCTACAAAGTCAGGAGTGTGATGCAATACTCTCCACTTGCCTAGATCAGTGCAGCTCCAACAACACTCGAAGCTCGACACCATCCATGACCCAGCAGCTCGCTTGATTGGCACCCCATCCACCACCTTAAACATTCACTCACTCCACTACCGGCGCACCGTGGCTGCAGTGTGTACCATCTACAAGATGCACTGCAACAACTCGCTAAGGCTTCTTCGGCATCTCCCCCCAAACCCGCGACCTCTACCACCGAGAAGGACAGGGGCAGCAGACGCATAGGAACACCACCACCACGAAGTTGCCCTCCAAGTCACACACCATCCTGACTTGGATATACAGCGCGTTCCTTCATCGTCGCTGGATCAAAATCCTGGAACTCCCTCCCTAACAGCATTGTGGGAGTTCATTCACCACAAGGACTGCAATGGTTCAAGAAGGCGGCTCAACATCATCTTCTCGAGGGTAATTAGAGATGGGCAATAAATGCTGGCCTTGTCAGCGACACCCATATCCCATGAACAATTTTTAAAAAAAGTCAAACTAGCATAAGCAATCTCTGTTCTATTTGCAAGTAGTGGGGCTTACTGCATAGGATTGCTGCACTTGTACATGTAAATTAGTCTTTAAATCTAATATTGTGCACAAATTACCAGTTGGGGTAAAACAAAAATCACTAGCAAAATCAATTCAGATGAAGTAGTGATCTGTGGTGAAACTTTGCTAAACCACATTTTATGCACAAAATGCAAGTTGTGGTGGTGGAGCAATTAATGTTAAGCCCCAATTCTAGTTGACATTTCAGCCCATGGTCTGACTGTAAAGCAGATTTTTGTGAGACAGCTCCAGCATTATTGTCCAATCTGTTTTTTAAAAGAATCAAAAATGTATCGAGCTCAAAAAATTGGGAGTGCACTTTCTATCTAGTGATTAAGCCAAACTATAGGTATAATTGGCAGATATTTTGTGGTAGTATTTGTTAAAAGCTTGCATTCACAAAGTGACCATTATTTTATGCAGTGTTGTCACGTCATCTGTCTTGGAGCAGGTGAATTTTAATAATGTTAAGATGTTGTAAAATATTAAGTAGCTTCTTAAAAGATAGTCACATGCTAATTGGAATAGTAATTGTACTGATTTAGTGTGCTTTTGTGCCAGCACGGTGCCCTTCAGCAGATTAAAGCATAGTAATTTAATGAACACTGCTCTTTGTTTCAATATAAAACAGCAGTCAATTATACTGGGGATGAGGCTTTAGAAAATGGGAATGTTCTGATAATTGGCTATGATATCTGAAAATCACAAGCTTGTGAAAATTTTGTATGAATTGGAAGCTTAGAGCGGTGGCGGCTTAAGTATTAACTTTTTTTTAATGTAGATCAGTGACCTAGACTTGGGTATAGTTTCAAAGTTTGCAGATGACACGAAACTCTGAAATGTATTAAACAGTGAAAAGGATAGTAACAGACTTCAAGAGGACATTGACAGACTGGTGAAATGGGCAGACACGTGGCAGATGAAACTTAACACAGAGGAGTGTGAAGTGATACATTTTGGTAGGAAGAATGAGGAAAGTTAATATAAACTAAATGATACAATTTTAAAAGGGATGCAGGATCAGGGAGACCTGGGGATTTTTGAATGAGGCAGGACACGTTGAGAAGGCTGTCTGTCTTTTTTTTAAAAAAGCGTTGGGATCTTTGTCTTTATAAATCGAGGCATAGCGTGCAACAGTAAGGAAGTTAGGCCCCAGTTAGAGAATTGTAGCCAATGCTGGGCATCTCACTTTTGGTAGGATGTCAAGGACTTGGAAAAGGGTGTGGAGGAGATTTATGAGAATGGTACCAGGGATGCAGAACTTCAGTTATGTGTAGAGTCTGGAGAAGCTGAGAATGTTCTCCTCCTTGGAGCAGAGGAGATTTGATGGAGGTGTTCCAAATCACGAAGGGTTTTGACAGAGTAAACAAGGAGAAACGGTTTCCAGTGATGCAGGTAATTGGCAAAAGAACCAAAAAGAAAAAGAACACTTGCATTTATATAACTCCTTTCACGGCCCCAGGATGTCCCAAAGCACTTTGCAGCCAATGAAGTACTTTTCAAGTAAAAGCACAAAATGCTGGAAATACTCAGCAGGTCAGGCAGCATCTGTGGAGAGAGACACAGTTAACATTTCAGATCAATGACATTTCATTAGATGAGTATTTCCAGTATTTTTGGTTTCTATTCCAGATTTCCAGCATCCACAGTATTTTGCTGAAGTACTTTTTGAAGTGTAGTCACTGGTGTAATGTAGGTAACGGCTGGCCAATTTGCGCACAGCAAGCTCCCACAAACAACAGTATGATGTCCAGATAATCTGTTTTTTCAGTGATGTTGATTTGAGGGCTAAATACTGGTCAGGACACTGGGGATAACTCCATCTGCTCTTCAAAATAAAGCCATGGGATCTTTTACATCCACTTGAGCGTGGCCGGGGCTTTGGTTTACCATTTAGTTTACATTGCCTCTCCTCATTCTTCACACTTCTGTGTTAAGTTTCATCTGCCATGTATGTGTCTGCCCATTTCACCAGTCTGTATGTCCTCAGAAACCAGAGGCGATGTTAATGGGGGGAAAAAAAGATCGTGCACTGAGTTATGATCTGGAATGCACTGCACGAAATGGTAGTGAAAGCCGATTCAGTAGTAATTTGATAAATACTTGAAGGGCTGTAGGAAAAGAGCAGGGAAGTGGGACTATTTGGATAGCTCTTTCAAAGAGCAGGCACAGACACAATGGGCCGAATGGCCGCCTTCTGCGCTGTATCGTTCTGATTCTAGAAAGAACAAGTTGATGGATTTTTTTTAATGATACTAATTGCAAATTCCTTGGTCAGCTTTACAAATATTATGTTGGCTTTAGTAAGGTGACAGTTTAATTAGACATTCAACAATAAAATTGTAGCTTCATTGAGAGGATATCTCTTGTGCAGGAGTGGTTACGTTGATTATTCTCAACTGCTGTTATGGGGTAGATTTAACAAAATTATGATCATGGCAGCAACAATTTGCCAAATAATATGCAATTTCTTTTAAAGTAGTCGTTTTCATACTAGGCCTGCCATTTTGAATTTCAATAATTAGTTAGCATTAATCGCCTATTTACTAACTAACTGTTAGTGCGCTTTGGAGCAGTGAAAACACATTTTATATTCTCTACTTTTGTTCACCATTTTAGATTGTTTTTACACTGCAATTCTACTTATCGTGCACAAATCTCAAGCCTTTTCAGTTGTGAATTTCCTTTGCACCTGTAAAATGAACAGTTCCCATGACACATTTTCGTTAAATTGAATATCATTTCAAAAAATGCAGAAAAGTTGAGGTGCATCACAACGGCTTACAAATCGTTTCATTCCCCAAACGTATTTGTGGTCATATTGAAGATGTGCTACCATTGGCCTTAAAGGTTTAAAAAAGACTTTTTGTCACTAGTTTGCATAGTCACTGAAACCCAGGTTCCTGCAGAGCAGATGTTTTGTGCACTTTTGAAAAATAGAAACTACTGAAAGTAGCATTAAAATTAGCTATAATCTTTAAAGTAATTTTTACACATATGAAGTATGATTTAGCATGCAGATGTCCTTTTTGGGAAGTAGTGAAAGTTGAATGTTGTAACACCTGTTGCACTGAAAATAGGTCAGTCTTTTTGATGAGGCATTGAGGGCACGATGTACAGTGTAAATGCGTATTTAGACTTGATTGAAATTTGATAATTATGAGAGAGGATTGGGTTGAAATTACAGCTCGATACCAAAATGTGTTGACTGATGACAAATTATTTAATCTTATGCTTATTTTTACTTGGTTGCATTTAAAGAACCTGTTTTTTCCCCCAAAGTAATTGTCTGATGCAACTATTTGTGTCATTTACAGTGGTCCAAGATGATACTGTGTCTCTATACCTTACATTCACTACAATTATGCTGTGTGGAACTAAACATTACATCTAATAAATAGAAGAACTGAATGAGCTGTGGCTCAGCGGGGTAGCACGCTTGCCTCGGAGTCAGAAGGTTGTGGGTTCAAATCTCACTCCAGTGACTTGTGCACATAAAAAAAAATCTAGGCTGACACTCCAGTGCATTACTGATGGAGTGCTGCACCGTCTGAGGTGCCGTCTTTCGGATGCCACTTTAAACCGAGGCCCCATTTGCCCTCTCGAGTGGACGTAAAAGATCCCATGCCGCTATTTCGAAGAGGAGCAGGGGAGTTATCCCCGGTGTCCTGGTTAAAATTTATCCCTCAATCAACAGAACAAAAACAGTTTATCTGGTCATTATCACATTGCTGTGTGTGGGAGCATGCTTATGTGCAAGTTGGCTGCCACGTTTCCTACATTACAACAGTGACTACACTCTAAAAGTACTTCATTGGTTGTAAAGCGCTTTGAGGCATCCGGTAGTTGTGAAAGGCGCTATATAAATCCAAGCCTTTCTATAAGTCTGATGGTGTGTGCGTGCAAATGTGTTCCCTCATTAGCTTATCCAATCTGTCAATGAAGGCAAAATCTAAGCCAGTTTTCATTTAGATTTAAAAGGGACATAGAAACATAGAAAATAGGTGCAGGAGTAGGCCATTCAGCCCTTCGAGCCTGCACCACCATTCAATAAAATCATGGCTGATCATTCCCTCAGTACCCCTTTCCTGCTTTCTCTCCATACCCCTTGATCCCCTTAGCCGTAAAGGCCATATCTAACTCCCTCTTAAATATATCCAATGAACTGGCATTAGCAACTCTCCGTGGCAGGGAATTTCACAGGTTAACAACTCTGAGTGAAGAAGTTTCTCCTTATCTCAGTCCTAAATGGCCTGCCCCTTATCCTAAGACTGTGCCCCCTGATTCTGGACTTCCCCAACATCAGGAACATTCTACCCGCATCTAACCTGTCCCGTCCCGTCAAAATCTTATGTTTCTATGAGATCCCCTCTCATCCTTCTAAACTCCAATATTATAAAGGCCCAGTTGACCCAGTCTCTCCTCATATGTCAGTCCTGCCATCCTGGAATCAGTCTGGTGAACCTTCGCTGCACTCCCTCAATAGCAAGAACGTCCTTCCTCAGATTAGCAGACCAAAACTGAACATAATATTCCAGGTGGGGCCTCACCAAGGCCCTGTACAACTGCAGTAAGACCTCCCTGCTCCTATACTCAAATCCCCTAGCTATGAAAACCAACATATCATTTGCCGTCTTCACTGCCCGCTGTACCTGTGTGCCAATTTTCAAAGACTGATGAACCATGACACCCAGGTCTCGTTGCACCTCCCCTTTTCCTAATCTGCCACCATTCAGATAATAATCTGTCTTTGCGTTTTTGCCCCCAAAGTGGATAACCTCACATTTATCCACATTATACTGCATATGCCATGCATTTGCCCACTCACCTAACCTGTCCAAGTCACCCTGCAGCCTCCTAGCATCCCCCTCACAGCTCACACTGCCACCCAGTTTAGTGTCATCTGCAAACTTGGAGATATTACACTCAATTCCTTCATCCAAATCATTGATGTATATTGTAAAGAGCCGGGGTCCCAGCACTGAGCCCTGCGGCACTCCACCAGTCACTGCCTGCCATTCTGAAAAGGACCCATTTATCCTGACTCTCTGCTTCCTGTCTGCCAACCAGTTCTCTATCCACGTCAGTATATTATCCCCAATACCATGTGCTTTGATTGTGCACACCAATCTTTGTGTGGGACCTTGTCAAAAGCCTTTTGAAAGTCCAAATACACCACATCCACTGGTTCTCCCTTGTCCACTCTACTTGTTACATCCTCAAAAAATTCCAAAAGATTTGTCAAGCCTGATTTCCCCATCATAAATCCATGCTGACTTGGACTGATCCTGTCACTGCTTTTCAAATGCGCTGCTATTTCATCCTTAATAATTGATTCCAACATTTTCCCCACAACTGATGTCTGGCTAACCGGTCTATAATTACCTGCTTTCTCTCTCCCTACCTTTTTAAAAAGTGGTATTACATTAGCTACCCTCCAGTCCATAGGAACTGATCCAGAGTCGATAGACTGTTGGAAAATGATCACCAATGCATCCACTATTTTTAGGACCACTTCCTTAAGTACTCTGGGATGCAGACTATCAGGCCCCGGGGATTTATTGGCCTTCAATCCCATCAATTTCCCCAACACAATTTCCCACCTAATAAGGATATCCTTCAGTTCCTTCTTCTCCATAGACCCTCAGTCCCCTAGTACTTCTGGAAGGTTATTTGTGTCTTCTTCCTCGTGAAGACAGAACCAAAGTATTTGTTCAATTGGTCTACCATTTCTTTGTTCCCCATTATAAATTCACCTGAATCCGACTGCAAGGGACCTAAGTTTGTCTTAACTAATCTTTTTCTCTTCACATATCTATAGAAGCTTTTGCAGTCAGTTTTTATGTTCTCGGCAAGCTTCTTCTCGTACTCTATTTTCCCCCTCTTAATTAAACCCTTTATCCTCCTCTGCTGAATTCTAAATTTCTCCAAGTCCTCAGGTTTGTTGTCCAATTTATATGCCTCTTCCTTGGATTTAACACTATCCTTAATTTCCCTTGTTAGCCACAGTTGAGCCACCTTCCCTGTTTTATTTTTACTCCAGACATGGATGTACAATTGCTGAAGTTCATCCATGTGATCTTTAAATGTTTGCCATTGCCTATCCACCGTCAACCCTTTAAGGATCATTTGCCAGTCTATTCTAGCCAATTCACGCCTCAAACCATCGAAGTTACCTCCATTTCTAGGCCTTTTTAGTTTTGGGGGGAAGGGAGGAAATTCAGTCCTGAGCTTTATCATGGTAAATCCTAATACTGGTTCACAATTCTGTTTCTGATTGTTTTTCTAGTAGAATGATGCTACTTGTGTGAAGTAAATTATGGTAAGCCTTTTTAATTTTAGGGTAAAATCCAAATAATACCTGCAAAAGATTTAACAAGATAAGACGTTAAACAAGATCTTGTCTAGCTGGTCAGGTGAGCACTAAAGATCCTTTTACCATATTCGAATAAAAGCAGGGATTTTCCCCTTGAATTCGAGTCAACATTCCTTCCTCGACTACTACCATCGCAAATGCAGATTAAACAGTCATTCAACTCTTTGCTATTTTGGGACCTACCAGGTTTAACATGGCTGCCGCATTTGACTCCCTACAATAATCACTGCATTCCAAAAGTAATTAATTCCGTGAATCACACAATATTTTCGGTATGTGGTAAGCGTTAAAGGCATTACATAAATGCAAGTGTGTTTTTCAAATGAAGAATTCCAAAATTATGACTAGACTTAAGTTGCATACTGCAGTTTTGGTCTGATACATGTAGCCATTTTCCTTCTTTAGCACAAGCAACTTTTACATCATCTTTGGATTAGCTTGAATATGCACTGTTTAATCACTTGTGAATGCAGAAAGCTGAACAAAATTACATGAAGTTACAGGGGGTGATGTTTGTTGATGTGACAACTCTTAAGTGTTTATTTACTTAATGTTTCAAAATAGTTTTTCTGATTAAATCGAAAGTTCTTTGACGACAAATATTATGCTTTATTTTTCACCTACCGCATATGTGCTTGAAGTTGCTTTCACCTTTTTTTGGTAACCTGAATTCAGGATGGAAAACATTGAAAAGTGGATGATTGAAGGGCTGTTGGGCAAGCCATTTATTTTGAAGTGGATTTTTTTTGTCCAACTGAAAGTTTAATTCAGTTTTTAATTTAAAAAAAACAATTTCTTTTTAAACATTTAAGCATAGCCTTTCTTGCAATTTGTTTAGAGTTCTGATGAGTGGGATATTACATTTAATCTTTTGCATTGGTCTGTTTGAAGTAAAGAATGTTTTGCACCATAATTTGAACAATGTCAACAAACTGTTCTATAACTGAGATATTACAGTGTGGTTAAGCCCACACATTTAGTTTTGATAAAATGTACTTCAATTGAGTTTCATTAGTTGACGTTAAGTAGGTAAATACCATTATGGCAAGTTTCAACTAACTTAATACGTTAGTTGCTCATCCATTACTATTTTATCACCAGTGCAAGATTTTATTTTCTGTTACCATTACATTAAAAATGTCACACTGACTTTCTCACAATCTCCTCAGTGGATAAGCTTATACAGTGCATCTTCAATCACTTCAAACCTCCTGTCTACCATAGATTTTGCAGCCAGTCCAAATACTCCATATCATTTAATGGATGCAACATGCAGAAATAATCAACTTAACATCTTGTTGCTCTATAGAAGCAGTCATTTAAAAGAAATGTTTGGTAGATTGGCTGTGTACATTACATCAAGTAAATGAGAAGCTTTTTGTAGTGGCAGAAGGGTTGGTAACCAGAGGGCACAGATTTAAGGTGAAGATTTGAGAACCAAAGACGAAACGAGAATTTTTTTTTTTACTCTAAAAATTTGTGAACTGGTTTGCACTGCCTGAAAGGGTGGTGGGAACATATCAAATAGTAACTCTCAAAGGGAATTAGATAAATACTTGAAGGGGAAACATTTACAGGGCTACGGGGGACGAGCAGGAGCAGGACTAATTAGATAGTTCTACCAAAGAGCAGGCACAGGTACAATGGGCTCAATGGCTGCCTCCAATGCTGGATCATTCATTCTATGATTAGTGAAACTTATTGGAGTTATATTGAGCCTTGTAACATTGGGTGACTGGGGAGGAGAGGAAGACGGGGTCATTAAGGATGCAAAGAACAATTTGCATATTTGTTTGACTGAGTAGTGGTATTTGAATTAGTGATTGATTTAACAGCTATGTTTAAAATCCTAGCTAATTTTTGGAGATATTTGATATTCTTTGTCCATGTAGGTCCTATTGGGGTTTCCGCTTTCAAGCAAGAAAGCTTGCTGAATGTCATTGTGCAAAGCCATTGGAAGCTTCACTTTGATTTATAGAATCATAGGGCCCAAATTTGGCCCACCTGTTTTTTTCGGCGCACTCACCGGAAATGAGCTGACTTCCTAGGCTGAAAACGGCGCTGAAAAGATCTCCCCAGATTCTGGCCGCTCTGTGGCCTCTCCCATGGCTTGGCGTGGCGTGCTCTGTCCATTAGGGGGCAGAGCTAGGGCCCTGCACGAAAAACAGTGCCAGCAGCTCAACGCATGCGCACTGGAGGTTTCGCGCTGGCGCAGTAGCTCCTGCTCCCGGCCATGCTGCAGCGTGGAACCAGATGCATCCCACCCCTATCCCTGGCCGAGTGGCCTCACGACGTGCGCCGGGCTGGCTGCTGGAATAGTCAGAGAGATTCAGATCGCTGTGTGTGTTCTGCGAGCCCAGCCCCCTGTCCGATGATTCCTGCAGCCTGTGTGCTGTGCGAGCCTGTGGCCAGTTCCCTGTGCTCTCCCGCCAGGTCGTCCCACCCGCACCTATCTTCGGCTGAATGGCCTGTTGCGCCCGCTGACTTCCTGGGCCGAGTTAGGAAGGTAGGACTTAAGTTTTATTTTTTATTATTAATGGCTTTTATGCTTCTTGAATGTTGTTCTGAAGGTGTTTAGTGCTTTGCAAGGTCCTTTCTGCTCCCCCCCCCCCCCCCCCATATCTCTGGCTACCTGCGCTGATTTCTTAATTCTCCAAGGGTTTTCTGTGCGTCACAAGTGGCCACATTCGCTGGCCTAAGTTAGTTTGGAGCAACTATTAGCTGTCCAAAGTGGCTTAAATGGCCAAAACTGGCATAGTTGGATGGTAACGCCCCTTTTTGAAAAAAAACTAAACTAAACTGAAAAAAATCCTAACTAAATCACTTACGCTGGGGATTTTTAAGATACTCCAGAAAAATTGAGTTGCTCCAAAAAAAATGAAGCAACTCCTGGCCAGTTTTGGGCCTATAGAATGGTTACCGCACAGAAGGAGGCTCGAGAGCACTTCAGCTAGTCCCACACCACCACCTTATCCCCTGTAGCCCTGCAATTTTGTTTTCCTTCAGGTACATGTCCAATTCCATTTTGAAAGCTGCGATTTAATCTGCCACCACCACCTTTTCGGGTACTGCATTCCAGATCCTAATCACTCGCTGCGTAAAGAAAGTTTTCCTCATGTCGCCTTTAGTTCTTTTGTCGTTCACCTGAATGTGCCCTCTGGTTCTCGACTCTTCCGCCAATGGGAACAGTTTCTCTCTATCTACTAACTAGACCCCTCATGATTTTGAATGTAGTAACCAGGAGGAGTCTTTCTAATCTGTACTCCATTTGCAAAGTTGTCTCTGATTCCAAAGATGCCAACAGAGGCAGCCCTAGTGTAAAGTGTACATGACTCTGGAGGTGCTAAAACCTTACTTAGGGTATTATTCTGCTACGGTAAATGGCCTCCGCTAATAGCCCTTGTCATTATTTTGAAACTGAGCTCTCAACCTGCCCCTTGCAGATCAGCAGTTTTGATATTTCTGGCCATTAAGGACCTCCCACAGACATCTGAGAAGGTTCATGGGTAGAATGCAAGAGTTGCAAATGGAAATTTGTACCAGCTTAAGTACAATACGCAGATATTGTCCAGTCTACCTAAAATGCTGGCGGACTGGACAGAGTTATAACATTAAACACTTCCAGAATGGGAAAAATAAAATATTTTACAGTAATGAGGATAATTTTATTAACAAAATCAAGTTATCTTGGACTGTTTTATTCTAAGTAATTGAATCACAAACGATTGCTTCTACACAAGAGATTAATGTGCAAAGTTAAAGCACATGGGATTGGGGGTAGTGTGCTGACGTGGATTGAGAACTGGTTGGCAGACAGGAAGCAAAGAGTAGGAGTAAATGGGTACTTTTCAGAATGGCAGGCAGTAACTAGTGGGATATCGCAAGGTTCTGTGCTGGGGCCCCAGCTGTTTACATTGTACATTAATGATTTAGACGAGGGGATTAAAGGTAGTATCTCCAAATTTGCGGATGACACTAAGTTGGGTGGCAGTGTGAGCTGCGAGGAGGATGCTATGAGGCTGCAGAGTGACTTGGGATAGGTTAGGTGAGTGGGCAAATGCATGGCAGATGAAGTATAATGTGGATAAATGTGAGGTTATCCACTTTGGTGGTAAAAACAGAGAGACAGACTATTATCTGGATGGTGACAGATTAGGAAAAGGGGAGGTGCAACGAGACCTGGGTGTCATGGTACATCAGCCATTGAAGGTTGGCATGCAGGTACAGCAGGTGGTTAAGAAAACAAATGGCATGTTGGCCTTCATAGCGAGGGGATTTGAGTACAGGGGCAGGGAGGTGTTACTACAGTTGTATAGGGCCTTGGTGAGGCCACACCTGGAGTATTGTGTACAGTTTTGGTCTCCTAACTTGAGGAAGGACTTTCTTTCTATTGAGAGAGTGCAGCGAAGGTTTACCAAACTGATTCCCGGGATGGCGGGACTGACCTATCAAGAAAGACTGGATCAACTGGGCTTGTATTCACTGGAGTTCAGAAGAATGAGAGGGGTCTCATAGAAACGTTTAAAATTCTGATGGGTTTAGACAGGTAAGATGCAGGAAGAATGTTTGCAATGTTGGGGAAGTCCAGAACCAAGGGTCACAGTCTAAGGATAAGGGGTAAGCCATTTAGGACCGAAATGAGGAGAAACTTCTTCACCCAGAGAGTGGTGAACCTGTGGAATTCTCTACCACAGAAAGTTGTTGAGGCCAATTCACTAAATATATTCAAAAAGGAGTTAGATGTAGTCCTTACTACTAGGGGAATCAAGGGGTATGGCGAGAAAGCAGGAATGGGGTACTGAAGTTGCATGATCAGCCATGAACTCATTAAATGGCGGTGCAGGGTCGAAGGGCCGAATGACCTACTCCTGCACCTATTTTCTATGTTTCTATGTTTCGAAGACTAATGTAGGTCCCTTGCAGTCAGAATCAGGTGAATTCATAATGGGGAACAAGGAAATGGCAGATCAATTGAACAAATAATTTGGTTCTGTCTTCACTAAGGAAGACACGAATGACTTCCTGAAAATACTAGGGGACCGAAGGTCTAGCAAGAAGGAGGAACTGAGGGAAATCCTTATTAGTCAGGAAATGGTGTTAGGAAAATTGATGGAATTGAAGGTCGACAAGGGAAAACCAGTGGATGTGGTGTATTTGAACTTTCAAAAGGCTTTTGACAAGGTCCCACACAAGAGATTTGTGTGCAAAGTTAAGGCACATGGGATTGGGGGTAATGTACTGATGTGGATAGAGAACTGATTGGCAGACAGGAAGCAAAGAGTGGGAATAAACGGATCCTTTTCAGAATAGCAGGCAGTGACTAGTGAGGTACCGCAAGGATCAGTGCTGGGACCCCAGCTATTTACAATATACATTAGATGAAGGAATTGAATGTAATATCTCCAAGTTTGCAGATGACACTAAGCTGGGTGGCAATGTGAGCTGTGAGGAGGAGGTTAAGAGGCTGCAGGGGGACTTGGACAGGTTAGCTGAGTGGGCAAATGCATGGCAGATGCAGTATAATGTGGATAAGTGTGAGGTTATCCACTTTAGTGGCAAAAACAGGAAGGCAGATTATTATCTGAATGGTGACAGATTAGTAAAAGGGGAGGTGCAACGAGACCTGGGTGTCATGGCACATCAGTCATTGAAAGTAGGCATGCAGGTATAGCAGGCAGTAAAGAAAGCAAATGGCATGTCGGCCTTGATGGCGAGAGGATTTAAGTATAGGAGCAGGGAGGTCTTGCTGCAGTTGTACAGGGCCTTGGTGAGACCACACCTTGAGTATTGTGTGCAGTTTTGGTCTCCTAATCTGAGGAAGGACATTCTTGCTATTGAGGGAGTGCAGCGAAGGTTCATCAGACTGATTCCTGGGATGGCAGACTGACGTATGAAGAAAGATTGGATCGACTAGGCTTATAATCACTGGAATTTAGAAGAATGAGAGGGGATCTCACAGAAGTGCATAAAATTCTGACGGGATTGGACAGGTTAGCTGCAGGAAGAATGTTCCGGATGCTGGGGAAATCCAGAACCAGGGGTCACAAATCAAGGATAAGGGGTAAGCCATCTCGGACCGAGATGAGAAACTTTTTCACGCAGATAATTGTGAACCTGTGGAATTCTCTCCCACAGAAAGTTGTTGAGTCCAGTTTATATCCATTGGATATATACAAAAGGGAGTTAGATGTGGCCCTTACAGCTAAAGGGATCAGGGGGTATGGAGAGAAGGTAGGAGTAGGGTACTGAGGTTGCATAATCAGCCATGATCATATTGAATAGTGGTGCAGGCTCGAAGGGCCGAATGGTCTGCTCCTGCACCTATTTTCTATGTTTCTACTGATTGCTCACATATGGAGGATTGGTTCCTTCACACTTAAATGCAGGATCAACCTCTAACAGAGAGCCAATTTGTTGATGTACTTTTGTAGGTTCATTTTGCTGTTGCCTACCTGAACCTTGGCGTGTTTAACTGGGAAGGTCGCTGGCACAGAGAACGGTATATTTGCCAATTGGTGGATTATGAAAAAGGCCTTTTTAAAGTGTGATTGTGTTAACGAGGTATACCCTCCAGTGGCAGAAGTGGATTGTAAATGCTTTCTTGTGTGTTTGAACATGCTGGTCACACAAATTCTTGCCTTGGATGAACTGTATTGCTTGACAAAAGCACTTAATGGAGCACTTTATGGTGCGTAAGGTCATTTATCTTGAGGGAAGGAAATGTGGTGAAGCATTGCTTTCCTTAATTAATTTTTCGCCAACTGGAGTGGCAGTGAAAATACAAAGTTTAGGTTATCGCATTCTCCTGTCTGCATAGCTTTGAAGGCTGAAGTGTAAAGAGGAGAAAATATTAAATAAACTGATCGCTCTAAAGCTCTGATTTGAAGACTTCTCCAGTTTATAGAGATCTAGGACTGTAAACTGTTCAGAGCCAAAGTTACAAAGAAGATGCACTGCTAGGCCAGGAGCAGTATTCTGATAATAAACGCTGGTGCTGTTTATAAGTAAATTGCAAGTATCGAAGGCAGTAGAGTGAGTGTTATGTCAACCACTATGAATGTTTAACTTTCCACATTCCACCAATCTCTGATGTATATTATGTTTGTTCAAATGTACATATTAATTGTGTTATGAAGAATTGTAATGTTCAGTTTTACATGCACGGTTTAGGCATGATATGATCCTTCTGGCAAAACATCCATGATTGTCTTAATTTTACGGTATTTGTGGCCATGTATGTCGTCATATGATGCAAAAAGGGTTCCAGTGGCTGCTTATAGGAAACTGAAATCATTGAACATAAACTACCAATCTGAAAGTCGCTAGTATTGTCCATGTGTTTTTTAAAGTCACAAGCATGACTTGCCTCAAATCTAATTTTAAGATACAATAATTAACTGTACCTTACCCCCTCTAGCAATGCGTTAATGAACTTTAAACACTTAATCTGCATTAGCACTGTTTGTGCTTTTATCAATTGCAATTTTATAGAATTACTACTGTTACCATATTTTTACATTGCTACAGTTGCCACTGTATAGCACTGTTTATTATTATGGACATATACAGGGCTGAGTGAAGACTTAGTCCAACTGACCAGTCCCAAAGTTGAAAAAATAATACACTGTCTTGTGGTTCTCTTCTGCTTTCCTTCTAAAGAAACTATGCGGCTCTCCCTTGAATGTTCTGACATCGCCTGTCTCTACAGTCTCCCTGGGCACTCTGTTCCATACACTCACTATCTAGTAGTTCGTACCTTGTCTGTTCATCTGAGCTTGAGCCCATGTTTCATGTGATTTTGTAAAATAATTTTATGTCTTTCACCATTGTTTCGGTGTCTTATCCCAGGTCAGTTTAGTTTGGTGTTTCTTGTACCATCTCCAGATGTCTCCACTGTAGTATGGTGGACAAAATTGGGGCTCACTATCACCCCGAGACTTGTGTTGGTGATTTTGTAATTTAGTGGCAGTGTTGATCACTAAGATGGATGATACTTTCACTTACTTCAAATAAGACAATTTTGATCAATTTATCTGCATTCTCGTGGATGATCTTGTAGTGTCTGGGAGTTTTTTTTATCATGCATTAAAATATTTACTGTGACCTAATTTGAACTATTAATGGATGTCCTGTACTTTAATTGGGATGGCCACATCTAAACTGTTTAGCAATTTCATAAAAGCACTGAAGGAACTTGATGACTCGGGTTTTAACAAACTGTCCTTTTGCATCTGGAAGCTGCTATTAATCAGCCGATTGTGTGAAACCTTTTTTTAAAAATGAAGAATGCGGCTTTGAAATGATTTGGAAAGTTTCAGCTTAGTACTTATTAGGCAAGGGTCCACAACCTAAAACATTCATAACTGGCTTGAATTGGTAATGTTCAGAAGCTATGAGGTGAAGGGTGTGGAAGTTGGAACCATTTCGTTGGACTGGAGACTCTTGAGGTTGGGTTTAAAGCACATTGTTAGAGTAGAAAGAGCTTTACTTTACATCTTTAAAAAATACTGTACCTGGCCGAGGAGTGCTTGATATGGCACTCCTACATGGCAAGATAGCCCCAGGTGGGCAGAGGAAACGTTTCAAGGACACCCTCAAAGCCTCCTTGATAAAGTGCAACATCCTCACCGACACCTGGGAGTAGAAACATAAAAAAATAGGTGCAGGAGTCGGCCATTCGGCCCTTTGAGCCTGCACCACCATTCAATAAGATCATGGCTGATCATTCACCTCAGTACCCCTTTCCTGCTTTCTCTCCATACCCTTTGATCCCTTTAGCCATAAGGGCCATATCTAACGAACTGGCATCAACAACTCTCTGCGATAGAGAATTCCACAGGTTAACAACTCTGAGTGAAGAAGTTTCTCTTCATCTCGGGCCTAAATGGCTTACCCCTTATCCTTCGACTGTGACCCCTGGTTCTGGACTTCCCCAACATCGGGGACATTCTTCCTGCATCTAACTTGTCCAGTCCCGTCAGAATTTTATATGTTTCTGAGAGATCTCCTCCTTCTCCTTAACTCCAGTGAATACAGGCCCAGTCGATCCAGTCTCTGCTCATAGGTCAGTCCTGCCATCCTGGGAATCAGTCTGGTGAACCTTCGCTGCACTCCTTCAATAGCAAGAACGTCCTTCCTCAGATTAGGAGACCAAAACTGAACACAATACTCCAGGTGAGGCCTCGCCAAGGCCCTGTACAACTGTAGTAAGACCTCCCTGCTCCTATACTTAAATCCCCTAGCTATGAAGGCCAACATGCCATTTGCCTTCACCGCTTGCTGCACCTGCATACTAACTTTCAATGACTGATGTACCATGACGCCCAGGTCTCGTTGCACCTCCTCTTTTCCTAAACTGCCGCCATTCAGATAATCTGCCTTCATGTTTTTGCCACCAAAGTGGATAACCTCACATTTATCTATATTATACTGCATCTGCCATGCAGTTGCCCACTCACCTAACCTGTCCAAGTCACCCTGCAGCCTCTTGGCATCCTCCTCACAGCTCACACCGCCACCTAGCTTGGTGTCACCTGCAAACTTGGGGATATTACACTCCGTTCCTTCATCTAAATCATTGATGTATATTGTAACTAGCTGGGGCCCCAGCACTGAGCCCTGCGGCACCCCAATAGTCACTGCCTGCCATTCTGAAAAGGATCCGCTTATCCTGACTTTCTTTTCCTGTCTGCCGACCAGTTCTCTATCCATGTCAATACATTACCCCCAATACCAGGTGCTTTAATTTTGCACACCAATCTGTTGTGTGGGACCTTGGCCAAAGACCGCCCTAAGTGGAGGAAGAGCATCCGGGAGGTGCTGAGCACCTAGAGTCTCATCGCCGAGAGCATGCAGAAAACAGCGCAGGCAGCAGAAGGAGCGTGCGGCAAACCAGGCTCCCCACCCACCCTTTCCTTCAACCACTGTCTGTTCCACCTGTGACAGACTGTAATTCCCGTATTGGACTGTACAGTCACCTGAGAACTCACTTTTCGAGTGGAAGCAAGTCTTCCTCAATTTCAAGAGGGATGATGATGATGGCTTGATACAGATCTATGGTGACCAAGATTCCATTGTTCAGCATTAACAGTCCTGCACCTTGAGTGTAGGAAAAAGAAAAAGATGGATGCACTTTCTTTTGTGCTGCTTTCTACTTTGGTAATGCTGTTGTTTTTATAATCCCTTTCTCAAGCTGGGAGTAAATTTTCCTAAAGTCTTATTTTTCTTAAATCTCGTAATATTCCCATGAAGCACTTTGGGACGTTAAAGGCGTTATATAAATAAAAGTTGTTGCCTCCAATAACAACCAAATTTGGTAATGCCCTGATAGAAACTAGTTGTGTATGGGATCTGTGTGTTTACCCGTATGAGTGATTATTCTAGTTGGGTAATTAAGAGAGACTTACCATAGACTTTGGCCCTGTCGAAGACGAGAAGGGAATCTAAATATTGCACAACATTCATAACCAATTTTAAGATAATGCTATCTCCCCAGCAGCAATTTCTATTGTGTTGTAGCTGGGAACGGTGACTTGGAACGGAATTATAGGGTGGGTAACTACTTACATTTGTTCATTGATTCACAGATCAGTCATGATCTTATTGAATGGCGGAGCAGGTTCGAGGGGCCAAATGGCCTACCCCTGTTATATTTAATTCAAAGTAAAAAGATATCATTCAATGTAATTGATAGCAAGCATAAGTGAAGAACATCAGGAGCCTTAAAATACTGCAGGCAGATTCCTGTTTGATTTTTTTTAAAACCTTCCCAATTGATAGTTTTACAAGTCATACAAAATAATTATAATTGTATTTAAAAAAAAATGTTTTTGACTTTGACCCCCAGCAATGATTATTTCCTGCCAATAGTGACAAAGTATTGTTAAATGTAATTTAAGCGAATCTTCACTTATCGTGTTGAAATAATCAATATTATCCTTGCCTTTAATTGCAAATATTAAACATTTTTGCCATGTACAGTTGGCTTGTAGAATTGCCTTGTTGTGTGCTGTCGACCCTACTTATGAAGGAATGCTCCTCGAGAGAGGGTAAGTAATAGGGAGCACCTCAGACATGAAAAGCAGTGCAGGTGAGCCGCATGTGAGGAAGATTCAGTGAATCGGAGGACCCAGCGCTCTGCATCTTCAAACTGATTTATATCTTTTTCTGTTTTTCTTGCGTTTCTCCTTGCTGGGTCACAGCTCCACAGTATTGGGCATTCATTATCTTGCCCAAGGGATCAGCATCCACAGCCTTTTTGGAGAGAGAGTTTCAGATTTATACTACCCTTTGCATGAAGAAATGCTTCCTATTTTCACTCCTAAATGGTCTACTGGATTGTCCCACCCGAGGAAATAGTATTTCTGCATCGTCCCTGTGAAATCCCTTTTTCATTTTTAAACTCCTCGATTAGATCACCCCATCAACCGCCTATATTCAAGCGAATACAAGCCAAGTTTAAGCAACCTGTCTGTGTAATTTAATAAGCCCTGGTATCATTCTGCTGATTCTGCACTATATTCCTTCCAAGGTCAATATATCTTTCCTGAGGTTCGGTGCCCAAAATTGAATATAGTACTCCAGATGGGGTCTGACCAAGGCTCTATACAACAAAAGCATCACTTCTGATCCAAAGTGGATAACCTCACATTTCCCCACATTGTGTTCTCTCTGCCACTCACTTAATTAGTCTGTCTCGGTCCCTTTGTAACGTCTTGTTCGCATCTGCACTATGCCTCCTAACTTAGTATCATCTGCAAATTTGGATATACAACTTTCTCTTTCATCATCCAAGTCATTAATATGTAATGGTGAAAAGCTGAAGTACTGTCTTTTGGCTGAGACGTTAAACTGAGGCCCCATCAGCTGGTTGTAATGGTTCAGAGATGTAAAAGATATAATGGCACTATTTGAAGAATGGCAGGAAGCTCTTGTTTCCTGATCCTTCTTAACCAATGCTACCAGTAGATTAACTGGTATTTCATCTCCCTTGTTTGTGGCATCTTTGCTGTGTACAAATTTGGTTGCTGAGTTTGCCTATATAACTATAGTATCTATTCTCCAAAACAAAATGTAGTTCATTGGGTGTGATGAAGCACTATATAAATTTGTTTGATATTGATACATGTCCAGTAAAATCAATATGTATTTGTGTGTGAGATCAGGTATGTACTTCAAAAAAACAGATTATAAATATAACTTTCTTCACTGCAGCTGGTCAGGGGGCCTTTTCTGCAGGCTCACTCAACATAAGTCCTAATGACGACCTCAGGAAAGGAAATATTGATATAGGATGGGGCAATATGCCAATAATAGGGTCCTGACTGAGGCCTGTTTGTCCTCTTTGTCCCTCTTTGTTTTAACCATTAAACATATCATTGCTCTCTGTCCCAGCCCATGGCTTCATTAAAAATACTTCTTCTTGAACTACTATCTTAAAGGTTTCTTGCTCAAACTAGCACTTAGCTCCTGAAAATCTGACTGCAGGAACACCAACCTGTTCTTGCCAATGTCATTGTCATTGGTTCCTATATGAATCTTGATCATTGGCTGAACTCTTCCCTTGTCAGAAGTTTGATTAACTGCACCATGAAGTCCTTCATCCATGTGGGACTCTCCATTGTAGCTGCAAAGCATACTGTCGCTGCTGCAGAATTCCCTACTACCCTTTGCAACTTTCCACATCACCACTTTTGGTAGCTTCTTTTGCCATGATGCCACAGTGTTGATCAGGGTTACCCTTCCCAAAGCAACTGCTGCTGTCCTTGTGGCTATGCAAAACCATGTAGCTATGGACGGTGCCAGGAACTTTGAACTACTTGCCTGACTTTGTGGAGTGACCATCATCTGGAGCATGTGATTATGGAAAACTCAATCCTGCCAGATGTTGTGGAAACTAGGACTTCAAGTTCAGCAATTTTGCACTTTTGAGACTGCACCCTCTGGCACCCGATGCAGGCACAAGTCCCCTGGATATTCTGTAGATCCAAGGCGATGAAAATCTTACTTTAAATAAACTTCGAGAGAGCTTACTACCCCTCCATTTCTAACCTTCTGAATGCCATTGAAGAGAAAATATTTACTCACTAACCTCTTCTCAACCCAAATTCCAAAGTCGATATTCTGGGATAAGGCGTCCTCTCTCTGTCTGCTCACTACTTCATAGTGTCAGTTCTGGTTCGTGTAGCTTCAGGACAGATGTCCCATCAATGCTGATTTCATTGTGCCAAACTTTTCTAATTGCAAGTAGCTTTTTTTTAATTGCTGGGTGAGAAAAAACAATTGAGTAATGGATTGCTGGTGCTTCAATGATGGGGGAGAAAAAACCATCACTTGCTCACCGCACCCTTCCACTCATAGTGACTCCTTACCTGAATTATGAAAATAAACTCAGTGTTGGGGAGAAATCCCACCATTAAACATGATACCGCAAGGAGTGGTTGAAGCGAATAATATGCAATGAAGAGGAAGTGAGAGAAGCAATATGAGAGAGAAGGGAATTGGGGTTATGCTGATGCAGTTAGATGGGGCAAGGCTCGAGTGGAATAAACACCAGTATGGACTGGTTGGGCCGAATGGCCTGTTTCTTGAAATCCAGATCCCAAGTGTGTGTTTTCAGAATGAGATGTTTTTGATTGCATAGTCAGTTGGAGGATCTCCTCCATGAAAATTCCAGATTCTTCAGTGCCCTCCCTGCTAGCTTCTGAGCCTCCACCCTTCATAAACTTGTTCAAAAGTCAATTGTGTCCTGTCCTGCATCCCTATGACTCCCATCCCCACTCAACAGTGGTGGCTCCGTGACTCTCGACACAATGAATTTAAAATTCTTGTCCTCAAATTTCTGCCACGGCTTCTCCTCACCCTATCTCTACAATTTCCTCCTGCACACTTCAGTCATCTGACTGGCTTTTTATGCATCCCTCCCCATCCCACCTTTAGTAGCAGAGTCTGTACTGCTGCGGCCCAATTGTCTCCCTATAGTTCTCTGTCTCTTTACTTCTCTTTCCTTTTTAAAGAACTTTCAATACGCACCTTTTTGAACATAACATAAGAAATAGGAGCAGGAGAAGACCATACGGCCCCTCGAGCCTACTCTGCCATTTAATACGATCATGGCTGATCTGATCATGGACTCAGGTCAGCTTCCCTGCCCGCTTTCCATAACCACTTATTCCCTTATCGTTCAAGAAACTGTCAATTTCTGTCTTAAATGTATTCAATATCCCAGCTTCCACAGCTCTCTGAGGCAGCGAATTCCACAGATCCACAACCCTCTGAAGAAATTTCTCATCTCAGTTTTAAATGGGCAGCCCCTTATTTTAAGATTATGCCCATTTGTTCTAGTCTCCCCCATCAGTGGAAACATCCTCTCTGCATCCATCTTGTCAAGCCCCCTCATAATCTTATACGTTTCGATAAGATCACCTCTCATTCCTCTGAATTCCAATGAGTAGAGGCCCAATCCACTCAACCTTTCGTCATAAGTCAACCCCCTCATCTCTGGAATCAACATTGTGAACCTTCTCTGAACTGCCTCCAAAGCAAGTATATCCTTTCGTAAATATGGAAACCAAAACTGCACGCAGTATTCCTGATGTGACCTCACCAATACCCTGTATAACTGGAACAAGATTTCCCTGCTTTTATACTCCATCCCCTTTGCAATAAAGCCAAGAATTCCATTGGCCTTCCTGATCCCTTGCTGTACTTGCATACTAACCTTTTCTGTTTCATGCACAAGTACCCCCAGGTCCTGCTGTACTGCAGCAATTTGCAATCTTTCTCCATTTAAATAATAACTTGCTCTTTGATTTTTTTCTGCCAAAGTGCATGACCTCACACTTTCCAACATTATATGCCATCCGCCAAATTTTTGCCTACTCACTCAGCCTGTCTATGTCCTTTTGCAGATTTTGTATGTCCTCCTCACGCATTGCTTTTCCTCCCATCTTTGTATCGTCAGCAAACTTGGCTATGTTACACTCGGTCCCTTCCTCCAAGTCGTTAGTATAGATTGTAAATAGTTGGGGTCCCAGCACTGATCCCTGCGGCATCCCACTGGTTACTGGTTGCCAACCCGAGAATGAACCATTTACCCCTACTCTCTGTTTTCTGTTTGTTGTCCAATCCTCTAACCATGCTAATATATTACCCCCAACCCTGTGATCTATTATCTTGTACAGTAACCTTTTATGTGGCACCTTGTCAAATGTCTTCTGGAAGTCCAAATGCACTACATCCACTGGTTCCCCTTTATACACCCTGTTCGTTACATCAAAGAATTCCAGAAAATTTGTCAAACATGACTTCCCCTCCATAATTCCTTGATTCCCTTAGAGTCCAAAAATCTTATCTGTCTCAGCCTTGAGTATCATCATCATAGGCAGATCCTTGAAATCGAGGAAGACTTGCTTTTACTCCAACAATGAGTTCTCAGGTGACTGTACAGTCTAATACGGGAATTACAGTCTCTGTCACAGGTGGAACAAACAGTCGTTGAAGGAAATGGTGGGTGGGGAGTCTGGTTTGCCACAGGTTCCTTCTGCTGCCTGCGCTTGTTTTCTGCATGCTCTCAGCGACGAGACTCGAGGTGCTCAGCGTCCTCCCGGATGCTTTCCTCCACTTAGGGCAGTCTCGGGCCAGGGATTCCCAGGTGTTGTTGGGGATGTTGCACTTTATCAAGGAGGCTTTGAGGGTGTCCTTGAAACGTTTCCTCTGCCCACCTGGGGCTCGCCTGCCGTGTAGGAGTTCCGAATAGAGCACTTACTTTGGGAGTCTTGTGTCGGGCATGCTGACGATGTGGCCTGTCCGATGGAGCTGGTCAAGTGTGGTCAGTGCTTCGATGCTGGCCTGATCGAGAACACTGACGTTGGTGCGTCTATCCTCCCAATGGATTTTCAGGATCTTGCGGAGGCAGCGTTGGTGGTCCACTGTGTATAGTATTGAATATAATCATCAACAGCCCTCTGGGGTCGAGAATTCTAAAGATTCCCAACTCTCTGGGTGAAGAAATTCCTCCGCATCTCAGTCCGAAATGGCCAACACCTTATCCTGTGACAAAGCCCCCTAGTTCTAGACTCTGCAGCCAGGGGAAACAGGCTCACAGCATCTACTCTGTCAAGCCCTCCCATAAATCTTGTATGATCACCTCGACTGTAAACTTCAGAGAGTATTAGGCCATTCTAATCAATCTCACCAAAAACTGCACAGTATTCCAGGTGTGGTCTGACCAAGGCCCTGTACAATTGTAGGACTTGCTTACCCGTGTACTCCAACCCCCTTGAAATAAAGGTCAACCTTACATTTGCCTCCCTAATTGCTTGCTGTACCTACATGTTAACTTTCTGTGCTTAGTGTATAAGGACACCCAAATCCCTCTGAACACCAACATTTAATAGTTTCTCACCATTTAAAAAAGAAATTCTGTTATATTCTTGCTACCAAAGTGAATAACTTCACGTTTGACATAGTTTTCAGTCACTGCCAACATTTCTATCGCGGCATGACATCATAGAAACATAGAAAATAGGTGCAGGAGCAAGCCATTCAGCCCTTCTAGCCTGCACCACCATTCAATGAGTTCATGGCTGAACATGCAACTTCAGTACCCCCTTCCTGCTTTCTCGCCATACCCCTTGATCCCCCGAGTAGTAAGGACTTCATCGAACTCCCTTTTGAATATATTTAGTGAATTGGCCTCAACAACAAATGGGAACATTGGGAGGGAACCTCATAGAAACGTTTAAAATTCTGACGGGTTTAGACAGGTTAGATGCAGGAAGAATGTTCCCAATGTTGGGGAAGTCCAGAACCAGGGGTCACAGTCTGAGGATAAGGGGTAAGCCATTTAGGACCGAGATGAGGAGAAACTTCTTCACCCAGAGAGTGGTGAACTTGTGGAATTCTCTACCACAGAAAGTAGTTGAGGCCAATTCACTAAATATATTCAAAAGGGAGTTAGATGAAGTCCTTACTACTCGGGGGATCAAGGGTTATGGCGAGAAAGCAGGAAGGGGGTACTGAAGTTTCATGTTCAGCCATGAACTCATTGAATGGCCTGCTCCTGCACCTATTTTCTATGTTTCTATGTTTCTTCCTGCATCTAACCTGTCGAAACCCGTCAGAATTTTAAACGTTTCAATGAGGTCCCCTCTCATTCTTCCGAACTCCAGTGAATACAAGCCCAGTTGATCCAGTCTTTCTTGATAGGTCAGTCCCACCATCCCGGGAATCAGTCTGGTGAATCTTCGCTGCACTCCCTCAATAGCAAGAATGTCCTTCCTCAAGTTAGGAGACCAAAACTGTACACAATACTCCAGGTGTGGCCTCACCAAGGCCCTGTACAACTGTAGCAACGCCTCCCTGCCCCTGTACTCAAATCCCCTCGCTATGAAGGCCAACATGCCATTTGCTTTCTTAACCACCTGCTGTACCTGCATGCCAACCTTCAATGACTGATGTACCATGACACCCAGGTCTCGTTGCACCTCCCCTTTTCCTAATCTGTCACCATTCAGATAATAGTCTGTGTCTCTGTTTTTACCACCAAAGTGGATAACCTCACATTTATCCACATTATACTTCATCTGCCATGCATTTGCCCACTCACCTAACCTATCCAAGTCACTCTGCAGCCACATAGCATCCTCCTCGCAGCTCACACTGCCACCCAACTTAGTGTCATCCGCAAATTTGGAGATACTACATTTAATCCCCTCGTCTAAATCATTAATGTACAATGTAAACAGCTGGGGCCTCAGCACAGAACCTTGCGGTACCCCACTAGTCACTGCCTGCCATTCTGAAAAGTACCCATTTACTCCTACTCTTTGCTTCCTGTCTGACAACCAGTTCTCAATCCACATCAGCACACTACCCCCAATCCGATGTGCTTTAACTTTGCACATTAATCTCTTGTGTGGGACCTTGTTGAAAGCCTTCCGAAAGTCCAAATATACCACATCAACTGGTTCTCCCTTGTACACTTTACTGGAAACATCCTCAAAAAATTCCAGAAGGTTTGTCAAGCATGATTTCCCTTTCACAAATCCATGCTGACTTGGACCTATCAAGTCACCATTTTCCAAATGCGCTGCTATGACATCCTTAATAATTGATTCCATCATTTTACCCACTACTGAGGTCAGGCTGACTGGTCTATAATTCCCTGTTTTCTCTCTCCCTCCTTTTTTAAAAAGTGGGGTTACATTGGCTACCCTCCACTCGATAGGAACTGATCCAGAGTCAATGGAATGTTGGTAAATGACTGTCAATGCATCCACTATTTCCAAGGCCACCTCCTTAAGTACTCTGGGATGCAGTCCATCAGGCCCTGGGGATTTATCGGCCTTCAATCCCATCAATTTCCCCAACACAATTTCCCGACTAATAAAGATTTCCCTCAGTTCCTCCTCCTTACTAGACCCTCTGACCCCTTTTATAGCCGGAAGGTTGTTGGTGTCCTCCTTAGTGAATACCGAACCAAAGTACTTGTTCAATTGGTCTGCCATTTCTTTGTTCCCCGTTATGACTTCCCCTAATTCTGACTGCAGGGGACCTACGTTTGTCTTTACTAACCTTTTTCTCTTTACATACATATAGAAACTTTTGCAATCCGCCTTAATGTTCCCTGCAAGCTTCTTCTCGTACTCCATTTTCCTGCCCTAATCAAACCCTTTGTCCTCTGCTGAGTTCTAAATTTCTCCCAGTCCCCGGGTTCGCTGCTATTTCTGGCCAATTTGTATGCCACTTCCTTGGCTTTAATACTATCCCTGATTTCCCTTGATAGCCACGGTTGAGCCACCTTCCCTTTTTTATTTTTACGCCAGACAGGAATGTACAATTGTTGTAGTTCATCCATGCGGTCTCTAAATGTCTGCCATTGCCCATCCACAGTCAACCCCTTAAGTATCATTCGCCAATCTATTCTAGCCAATTCACGCCTCATACCTTCAAAGTTACCCTTCTTTAAGTTCTGGACCATGGTCTCTGAATTAACTGTTTCATTCTCCATCCTAATGCAGAATTCCACCATATTATGGTCACTCTTCCCCAAGGGGCCTCGCACAATGAGATTGCTAATTAATCCTCTCTCATTACACAACACCCAGTCTACGATGGCCTCCCCCCTAGTTGGTTCCTCAACATATTGGTCTAGAAAACCATCCCTTATGCACTCCAGGAAATCCTCCTCCACCGTATTGCTTCCAGTTTGGCTCGCCCAATCTATGTGCATATTAAAGTCACCCATTATAACTGCTGCACCTTTATTGCATGCACCCCTAATTTCCTGTTTGATACCCTCCCCAACATCACTACTACTGTTTGGAGGTCTGTACACAACTCCCACTAATGTTTTTTGCCCTTTGGTGTTCTGCAGCTCTACCCATATAGATTCCACATCATCCAAGTTAATGTCTTTCCTAACTATTGCATTAATCTCCTCTTTAACCAGCAATGCTACCCCACCTCCTTTTCCTTTTATTCTATCCTTCCTGAATGTTGAATACCCCTGGATGTTGAGTTCCCAGCCCTGATCATCCTGGAGCCACGTCTCCGTAATCCCAATCACATCATATTTGTTAACATCTATTTGCACAGTTAATTCATCCACCTTATTGCGGATACTCCTTGCATTAAGACACAAAGCCTTCAGGCTTGTTTTTTTAAACACCCTTTGTCCTTTTAGAATTTTGCTGTACAGTGGCCCTTTTTGTTCTTTGCCTTGGGTTTCTCTGCCCTCCACTTTTCCTCATCTCCTTTCTGTCTTTTGCTTTTGCCTCCTTTTTGTCTCCCTCTGTCTCCCTGCATTGGTTCCCATTCCCCTGCCATATTAGTTTAACTCCTCCCCAACAGCACTAGCAAACACTCCCTCTAGGACATTGGTTCCGGTCCTGCCCAGGTGCAGACCGTCCGGTTTGTACTGGTCCCACCTCCCCCAGAACCGGTTCCAATGTCCCAGGAATTTGAATCCCTCTCTGCTGCACCACTGCTCAAGCCACGTATTCATCTGCGCTATCCTGCGATTCCTACTCTGACTAGCACGTGGCACTGGTAGCAATCCCAAGATTACTACTTTTGAGGTCCTACTTTTTAATTTAGCTCCTAGCTCCTTAAATTCGTTTCGTAGGATCTCATCCCTTTTTTTAACCTATGTCGTTGGTACCAATTGCACCACGACAACTGGCTGTTCTCCCTCCCTTTTCAGAATGTCCTGCACCCGCTCCGAGACATCCTTGACCCTTGCACCAGGGAGGCAACATATACCATCCTGGAGTCTCGGTTGCGGCCGCAGAAACGCCTATCTATTCCCCTCACCATTGAATCCATTATCACTATCACTCTCCCACTCTTTTTCCTGCCCTTCTGTGCAACAGAGCCAGCCACGGTGCCATGAACTTGGCTGCTGCTGCCCTCCCCTGATGAGTCATCCCCCCCCAACAGTACTCAAAGCGGTGCATCTGTTTTGCAGGGGATGACCACAGGGGACCCCTGCACTACCTTCCTTGCACTACTCTTCCTGCTGGTCTTCCATTCCCTATCTGGCTGTGGCCCCTTCTCCTGCGGTAAGACCAACTCGCTACACGTGCTACTCACGTCATTCTCAGCATCGTGGATGCTCCAGAGTGAATACACCCTCGGCTCCAACTCCGCAACACGGACCGTCAGGAGCTGGAGGCGGATACACTTCCCGCACACGTCGTCAGGGACACCGGAAGTGTCCCTGACTTCCCACATGGTACAGGAGGAGCATAACACCCGACCGAGCTCTCCTGCCATGACTTAACGCTTAGATACACTTAAATTGGCAACAACAATGTTAAAAGTTACTGACTAATATAAAAAAGAAAAACTACTCGCCAATCACTTACCCCCTAGGCTGTGACGTCACCTTTCTGTTTCTTTCTACTTCTTTTTTGCCTTCTCCCTGTAGCTGCACAAGTACGCCTCACCAACGAACTCCCGACGCCTCTCGCGGCCTTTTATAGGCCTCTGCTGATCCCCGGAATCACGCCTCACCAACGAACTCCCGACGCCTCTCGCGGCCTTTTATAGGCCTCTGCTGATCCCCGGACTCACGCCTCATCATTTTTAGCTATTTTAATTTTTACTCCCATCTGTGAAGTGAACATGGAATACAAATGCCAATGTTTTTCTGGAGGAGAATTGTTGATTCTACTAAATTTTTTAATTCTGTTACTATATGTTTTGGACTTGGTTTTGATCATTACGGTGATTCCATAAATTTACTTCCACAGCACAAAAACACAAGTTTTTTAATATCGTTGAGAAAGGGAGTGTCCATTGGCACCATTGTTTTAATTGGTTGGTGGGGAACAGGCAGAAAGGCTCTGGGAGAACAAGCAATGTGACGAGCCAGACCGGTTGAACGTGTTCTTCCAGGCCTGTACAACAATAACTGATGTGTGACCTGGGTGCTGTTTTCATATCATAAAGCTAAGGGAAGGAAATGCATGCAGTATTTTCACAACTAGAACAGACATGTACGCTCCCGTGTTGCTGCTGTTACAGAAGCTTTGTCTCTCTTTCAGTGCCTCCCTGCATCGGGGTAATTGTAGACCGATCCGGTTCGAACCGCCAATGTTGGATTTCCACGAACAGTAAGTCAACCTTTTGTATTTTTTATGATTTTGGTTTGCAAAGTTCAGGTATGAACGGAGAAGGGCGTCTGTTAAAATCTATTTGATCGAAAGGCTAATTGTTGCATTTTGAACTTGTGATACCAATACTCAGAATTATGTAATGTTCAATTATTTTTTTTAAAGTCTAATGTCCAGATTTCAATTTGTTTTGACTGAGGGCTTTTGAACAAAGGTGTGTCAGTTTGTTATGTACTATGAGGCGTGTTTATAACTATACAGTGTATCGAGGAAATGAGCTAGGTTAAACTTTAACTTTTATTTTATACATTAACTTTGGGGACAGGGTTTGAAGGTAAAAACTATAACAATTATGAATGGCTTCTGTTTCATAGAACATTACTAATGTGAAAAAATGCATGCAAATATTTTGTTTTTATAGTTTATTAACTGGATTGTGGCATACACACGTGATGGAAATACGTAATCTGAGAAAGCTGGAATTTGTTGGTGATAAGGCATTGATCAGGCAAACCATACTACATTTGTGTGCTCAAAAACTTGAATTTTTTTGATTAGAATTACATTCTATCAAGTGGCGTAACCGAGGAGCAGCAGCATTGTCATCAAACGTGACCCTAAACACATTGCCCTCAAGTGCTCAGCAATAATCCTCAGTCTGCCAAAACACTGGGCCATAATAAAGTAGCTGTATTGTGGACAGTGAGTCATGTTTCATCAAAGGCACATGTGAAAAATTATTGCTGGAGCTCAATGTTATTTTAAGATTGTGGATTTATGTCCCAGCTGACTCTTCAGTGCAGTACTGAGGGAATACTGCACTGTCGGAGGTGCCGTCTTTCACTTGAAAGGAACCAAAATGACTTGCATTTATATAGCACCTTTAACCACAGTATGTCCCAAAACACTTTATAGCCAATGAAGTATTTTTGAAGCGGTGTCACTGTTGTATTGTGGGACCTGACGGTCCGCGTTGTGGAGTTGGAGCTGAGGGTGGATTCACTCTGGAGCATCCACGATGCTGAGAATGACGTGAGTAGCACGTGTAGCGAGTTGGTCGTACCGCAGGGAAAGGGTCCACAGCCAGATAGGGAATGGAAGACCAACAGGAAGAGCAGTGCAAGGAAGGTAGTGCAGGAGTCCCCTGTGGTCATCCCCCTGCAAAACACATACACTGCTTTGGGTACTGTTGAGGGGGATGACTCATCAGGGGAGGGCAGCAGCAGCCAAGTTCATGGCACCGTGGCTGGCTCTGTTGCACAGGAGGGCAGGAAAAAGAGTGGGAGAGCGATAGTGATAGGGGATTCAATTGTAAGGGGAATAGATAGGCGTTTCTGCGGCCGCAACCGAGACTCCAGGATGGTATGTTGCCTCCCTAGTGCAAGGGTCAAGGATGTCTCGGAGCGGGTGTAGGACATTCTAAAAAGGGAGGGAGATCAGCCAGTTGTCGTGGTGCACATTGGTACCAACGACATACGTAAAAAAAGGATGAGGTCCTACGAAATGAATTTAAGGAGCTAGGAGCTAAATTAAAAAGTAGGACCTCAAAAGTAGTAATCTTGGGATTGTTACCAGTGCCACGTGCTAGTCAGAGTAGGAATCGCAGGATAGCGCAGATGAATACGTGGCTTGAGCAGTGGTGCAGCAGGGAGGGATTCAAATTCCTGGGGGAGGTGGGACCAGTACAAACCGGACGGTCTGCACCTGGGCAGGACCGGAACCAATGTCCAAGGGGGAGTGTTTGCTAGTGCTGTTGGGGAGGAGTTAAACTAATATGGCAGGGGGATGGGAACCAATGCAGGGAGACAGAGGGAAACAAAAAGGAGGCAAAAGCAAAAGACAAAAAGGAGATGAGGAAAAGTGGAGGGCAGAGAAACTCAAGGCAAAGAACAAAAAGGGCCATTGTACAGCAAAATTCTAAAAGGACAAAGGGTGTTAAAAAAACAAGCCTGAAGGCTTTGTGTCTTAATGCAAGGAGTATCCACTATAAAGTGGATGAATTAACTGTGCAAATAGATGTTAACAAATATGATGTGATTGGGATTACGGAGACGTGGCTCCAGGATGATCAGGGCTGGGAACTCAACATCCAGGGGTATTCAACATTCAGGAAAGATAGAATAAAAGGGAAAAGGAGGTGGGATAGCATTGCTGGTTAAGGAGGAAATTAAGGCAATAGTTCGGAAGGACATTAGCTTGGATGATGTGGAATCTATATGGGTAGAGCTGCAGTACACCAAAAGGCAAAAAACGTTAGTGGGAGTTGTGTACAGACCTCCAAACAGTAGTAGTGATGTTGGGGAGGGTATCAAACAGGAAATTAGGGGTGCGTGCAATAAAGGTGCAGCAGTTATAATGGGTGACTTTAATATGCACATAGATTGGGTTAACCAAACTGGAAGCAATACGGTGGAGGAGGATTTCCTGGAGTGCATAAAGGATGATTTTCTAGACCAATATGTCGAGGAACCAACTAGGGGGGAGGCCATCTTAGACTGGGAGTTGTGTAATGAGAGAGGATTAATTAGCAATCTCGTTGTGCGAGGCCTCTTGGGGAAGAGTGACCATAATATGGTGGAATTCTGCATTAGGATGGAGAATGAAACAGTTAATTCAGAGACCATGGTCCAGAACTTAAAGAAGGGTAACTTTGAAGGTATGAGGCGTGAATTGGCTAGGATAGATTGGCGAATGATACTTAAGAGGTTGACTGTGGATGGGCAATGGCAGACATTTAGAGACCGCATGGATGAACTACAACAATTGTACATTCCTGTCTGGCGTAAAAATAAAAAAGGGAAGGTGGCTCAACCGTGGCTATCAAGGGAAATCAGGGATAGTAGTAAAGCCAAGGAAGTGGCATACAAATTGGCCAGAAATAGCAGCGAACCCGGGGACTGGGAGAGATTTAGAACTCAGCAGAGGAGGACAAAGGGTTTGATTAGGGCAGGGAAAATGGAGTACGAGAAGAAGCTTGCAGGAAACATTAAGACGGATTGCAAAAGTTTCTATAGATATGTAAAGAGAAAAAGGTTAGTAAAGACAAACGTAGGTCCCCTGCAGTCAGAATCAGGGGAAGTCATAACGGGGAACAAAGAAATGGCGGACCAATTGAACAAGTACTTTGGTTCGGTATTCACGAAGGAGGACACAAACAACCTTCCGGGTATAAAAGGGGTCGGAGGGTCTAGTAAGGAGGAGGAACTGAGGGAAATCCTTATTAGTCGGGAAATTGTGTTGGGGAAATTGATGGGATTGAAGGCCAATAAATCCCCAGGGCCTGATGGACTGCATCCCAGAGTACTTAAGGAGGTGGTCTTGGAAATAGTGGATGCATTGACAGTCATTTTCCAACATTCCATTGACTCTGGATCAGTTCCTATGGAGTGGAGGGTAGCCAATGTAACCCCACTTTTTAAAAAAGGAGGAAGAGAGATAACAGGGAATTATAGACCGGTCAGCCTGACATCGGTAGTGGGTAAAATGATGGAATCAATTATTAAGGATGTCATAGCAGTGCATTTGGAAAGAGGTGATATGATAGGTCCAAGTCAGCATGGATTTGTGAAAGGGAAATCATGCTTGACAAATCTTCTGGAATTTTTTGAGGATGTTTCCAGTAGAGTGGACAAGGGAGAACCAGTTGATGTGGTATATTTGGACTTTCAGAAGGCTTTCGACAAGGTCCCACACGAGATATAACATTAAACACTTCCAGAATGGGAAAAATAAAATATTTTACAGTAATGAGGATAATTTTATTAACAAAATCAAGTTATCTTGGACTGTTTTATTCTAAGTAATTGAATCACAAACGATTGCTTCTACACAAGAGATTAATGTGCAAAGTTAAAGCACATGGGATTGGGGGTAGTGTGCTGACATGGATTGAGAACTGGTTGTCAGACAGGAAGCAAAGAGTAGGAGTAAATGGGGACTTTTCAGAATGGCAGGCAGTGACTAGTGGGGTACCGCAAGGTTCTGTGCTGGAGCCCCAGCTGTTTACACTGTACATTAATGATTTAGACGAGGGGATTAAATGTAGTATCTCCAAATTTGCGGACGACACTAAGTTGGGTGGCAGTGTGAGCTGCGAGGAGGATGCTATGAGGCTGCAGAGCGACTTGGATAGGTTAGGTAAGTGGGCAAATGCATGGCAGATGAAGTATAATGTGGATAAATGTGAGGTTATCCACTTTGGTGGTAAAAACAGAGAGACAGACTATTATCTGAATGGTGACAGATTAGGAAAAGGGGAGGTGCAAAGAGACCTGGGTGTCATGGTACATCAGTCATTGAAGGTTGGCATGCAGGTACAGCAGGCGGTTAAGAAAGCTAATGGCATGTTGGCCTTCATAGCGAGGGGATTTGAGTACAGGGGCAGGGAGGCGTTGCTACAGTTGTACAGGGCCTTGGTGAGGCCACACCTGGAGTATTGTGTAACCTGAGGAAGGACATTCTTGCTATTGAGGGAGTGCAGCGAAGGTTCACCAGACTGATTCCCGGAATGGCGAGACTGACCTATCAAGAAAGACTGGATCAACTGGGCTTGTATTCACTGGAGTTCAGAAGAATGAGAGGGGATCTCATAGAAACGTTTAAAATTCTGACGGGTTTAGACAGGTTAGATGCAGGAAGAATGTTCCCAATGTTGGGGAAGTCCAGAACCAGGGGACACAGTCTAAGGATAAGGGGTAAGCCATTTAGGACCGAGATGAGGAGGAATTTCTTCACCCAGATAGTGGTGAACCTGTGGAATTCTCTACCACAGAAAGTTGTTGAGGCCAATTCACTAAATATATTCAAAAAGGAGTTAGATGAAGTCCTTACTACTAGGGAGATCAAGGGGTATGGTGAGAAAGCAGGAATGGGGTACTGAAGTTGCATGTTCAGCCATGAACTAATTGAATGGCAGTACAGGCTAGAAGGGCTGAATGGCCTACTCCACCTATTTTCTATGTTTCTATGAAATGTGGCAGCCAATATTTGCACAGCGGCTTTAAAACAACTTATCCCCTCCGCCAACATCAGTTTTAAAATGAACAGATTATGCAGCCATTGTGTAATTGCTGTTTGAGGGATCTTCCTGTGCTCAAATTGGTTGCTTCATTTCCTACATAGCAATGGTGACTATGCTACAGAGTACTTCATTGATTGTAAAGTGCTTTATGATGTGCTGAGGTCATGAAAGGCAAGTCTGTGATTTAAAAGAGATGCTGCAATTTAAGTGAAGGTTTATAAATTAGCAATCTGCTGTTCATCGCTGTTTCTGTTAATCTTGATAAACCTGTCCCGTAGTTTTAAACCGGAGATATGTGGTCTGATAAGTGTTTCAGTCGGAGGAGAATCGGAGCATACTGTAAGATCTTGTACCATTTCCAATGCATATTTTTCATAGTACGTAAAACAAAAACATTCGCTGTTTCCCTGTGGCCTGCTATCTCTGATTAGTTTGTGCATTAGGGTAACCTTTTAGTTCATAGAGAGCAAGGGCTTGTCTGCGGAAGCTGCTTTTCCCATTGGATAAGAAAGAGAGTATCTGGAGTGAGCTCAAATTGTAACACAGCCCATTTCCAGTTCTCCTGAGTTGCTCCAGCTGAGGTCAGCTGACTCATCACAGAGCTGGATCAAATTTAGGATCTTGTGGTCTGTTTGGCTCCTTCTACACTCTTCTGTCAGAAGTAGATATAATTTGGAGCTGCACACTTATCCTCTGGAAACCCTTTTCGGATCCCAGAAACAATTGGTATCTGATGTACAGGAAAAGCTTACAACTGTGTCATTCATAGACAGTCCCTCGGAATCGAGGAAGACTTGCTTCCACTGTTAACATGAGTCCTTAGGTGGTTTTCCAGTCCAATACGAGTCTGACGTTCCAGGTCCAGAACTTCATGTTAGAGGAGTGGAAGATGCCTCTGTGTGAGTTCTTTTAACGTGGGGTGGCTGTTGCACACCGGCTACCACACGGGCTTAGCTGAGCGAGGCCTTGGTCCAGTGGCAAGGGGGTCCGAGACGACTGGAAACCAGGCACTGCTGTATGGTTCTAGTTGCCTACGGCGTGATGTTGCCCGCAGGCTCAGCGCTGGGTAGCGCCCTTGATGTTAGGTGGTCTGAGGATCGCCGCTGGAGTGGGGGGGGGTGGAGTTCCGATAACCAGGCCCAGCCGCCGCAGGAGGCCCTTCTGCGGCGGCTGGGCCTCCTGCGATGAAGCCAATTGCTGTCTCCTGTGTTTCTGCTGCATTCTCTGCCCGATTGAATGGGGCAGTTTCAATGTGCCACCTGGGTGTGCAACTGTCGCAGCACCCATTAGAGAAACCGACAGATTTTCGCAAAGCCTGCCAATGAGGCCCGGCTGCTAGAATCGATGAATGGATCGAAAATCATGAGCAGTTTTGAGCCCATGTACCCCACTAGTTCTCGCACCCAATGAGCTGCAGAGCAACAGTGGCACGGATATTCCCATAGCTCCACCATTCTGGGAACTGCGTACTTCACGCAGCACTCAATTATCTGCATCTCGACTCATCCTACGACTGTTAGCGCCATTCCTAATCAAACATTTTACAGTCAAAGAAAGACTTGCATTTCTATAGCGCCCCCCACGACCACCAGACGTCTCAAAGCGCTTCACATCCGATGAAGTACCGTTGAAGCGTAGTCGCTGTTGTAATGTAGGAAATGTAATTTTTGTCTCAAGTGGCCAATTGAGATTGCCTTAAGAGCTACTCACTCCACTACTGGGCGTAGGGACTGCTGCCTCTCCTGCTGCCTTTACCCCATATATCATTATAGATTTGATGGGCCGAATGGCCTCCATTTGTGCCCTGTGGTTCTACGATAACTGTTAATGGAAGAGGTTGGAGGCAGCAAGTTAGGTTAATGAGATTATTACTGCATCCACAGATCCGGCAAGACAAGAGGCAGCTGTCACTGCACTATGGGAGTGGGCTACGGGCACCCCCCCCCCGGCCCCCACTTGAACTGACCCCGCTGATCCCACACTGCCACTTAGAGATCCGGCAAATGGGGCTGAGCATCTCCATTACCACAGGCATTTATTAAATGGGCCGGCTGTGTATCCCCCCCTCAACCCCCGGTCACCCTCACCCTCCCCAGTCACCAGCACCCCCTGCCCCCCAAATTCCCTTGACAGTACCAGTTTCATGTATTTGAATCACAGAACACGAAGTGGAGTGGTACATCTACGGTCTAGGCATGATTCTGTAATGGGCACTTTGATTCCTCCAGTGCGTCATTGCAACTGGATTTATATGCACCTGGTTTCTATATTCTGCATTTTATTATGGCACTTGTAATGAATGGATGGTTGGAAAAATGTATCGAGGTAAATGGTTAAGTTACATGTCTCCCTTTAACGAATACGAGCAGATTCATTGCTCATATTGAGCCACAGATTATGCCTTTTCAAGGGGGATGGGAAATGGCTGCTGAAAATATTTGCAAGGAATTATGCCTTGAAGTGCATAGCTGGGGAACACAAAGGGTTCTTCAAACTCACTGCAGGTAAATAAATGTGTTCCTCTCGCATAGCAAAGTTACATAATGAATAAATCCCTGAATGTACTGTGCTGTAGTCACAAACAGCACCTTGAATATAATAACCTGCATAATTTTGGCATCATTAAAACATAGCACTGTTTTATCCATTTAGTCAAAAAATTATGCTGTTTGGAATTCATCAGTAAATATTAAATAGTGATTAAATTTAACCCCCCCCCCCCCCCCCATCCCATATTTATCAGCCACATGACTATCTAAATACAGAAAAGTTTAGTGACAGATGAAAATATATATTTTTTTTCCAGACTTCACTATCAGTTGTAGCCTGCAGCTTTATATTTAGGCACCTAATCTTCAAGACTCTGGATCAGTTCCTATGGACTGGAGTGAAGCTAATGTAACCCCACTTTTTTTTTTAAAAAAAGAGAGAAAACAGTGAATTATAGACCGGTCAGCCTGACATCGGTGATGGGTAAAATGTTGGAATCAATTATTAAAGATGTAATAGCAGCGCATTTGGAAAGCAGTGACAGGATCGGTCCAAGTCAGCAAGGATTTATGAAAGAGAAATCATGCTTGACAAATCTAGAATTTTTTGAGTATGTAACTAGTAGAGTGGACAAGGGGGAGCCAGTGCCTGTGGTGTATTTAGACTTTCAAAAGGCTTTTGACAAGGCTCCACACAAGAGATTGGTGTGCAAAATTAAAGCACATGGTATTGGGGGTAAAAGAAACAGAAAATAGGTGCAGCAGTAGGCCCTTCGAGCCTGCACCACCATTCGATAAGATCATGGCTGATCATTCCCTCAATACCCCTTTCCTGCTTTCTCTCCATACCCCTTAATCCCTTTAGCCGTAAGGGCCATATCTAACTCCCTCTTGAATATATCCAATGACCTTGCATCAACAACACTCTGCGACAGGAAATTCCACAGCTTAACAATTCTTGAGTGAAGAAGGTTTGAACCTTTGCTGCACTCCCTCAATAGCAAGAATGTCCTTCCTCAGATTAGGAAACCAAAATTGGACACAATATTCCAGGTGAGGCCTCACCAAGACCCTGTGCAACTGCAGTAAGACCACCCTGCTCCAATATTTAAATCCCCTAGCTATGAAGGCCAACATACCATTTTCCATCATTACCGTGTGCTACATCTGTATGCCATCTTTCAATGACAGATGAACCATGGCACCCAGGTCTCATTGCACCTCCCGTTTCCTAATCTGCCACCATTCAGATAATCTGTCTTCACGTTTTTGCCCCCAAAGTGGATAACCTCACATTTATCCACGTTATACTGCATCTGCCATGCATTTGCCCACTCACCTAACCTGTCCAACTCGCCCTGCAGCCTCCTACGTCCCCCTCACAGCTCTTACTGCCATCCAATTTAGTGTCATCTGCAAACTTGGAGATATTACACTCAATTCCTTCGTCCAAATCATTGATGTATGTTGTAAAGAGCTGGGGTCCCAGCACTGAGCCCTGCGGCACTCCTCTAGTCACTGCCTGCCATTCTGAAAAGGACCCATATATCCCAACTCTCTGCTTCCTGTCTGCCAACCTGTTCTCTATCCATGTCAGTATATTACCCCCAATACCATGTGCTTTGATTTTGCACACCAATCTCCTGTGTGGCACCTTGTCAAAAGCCTTTTGAAAGTCCAAATACACCACATCCACTGGTTCTCCCTTGTCCACTCTACTAGTTACATCCTCAAAAAATTCCAGAAGATTTGTCAAGCATGATTTCCCTTTCATAAATCCATGCTGACTTGGTCCGATCCCGTCACTGCTTTCCAAATGTGCTGCTATTTCATCTTTAATAATTGATTCCAACATTTTCCCCACCACTGATGTCAGGCTAACCGGTCTATAATTACCCGTTTTCTCTCTCCCTCCTTTCTTAAAAAGTGGTGTTACATTAGCTACCCTCCAGTCCATAGGAACTGATCCCGAGTCGATAGACTGTTGGAAAATGATCACCAATGCATCCACTATTTCTAGGGCCACTTCCTTAAGTACTCTGAGATGCAGACTATCAGGTCCTGGGGATTTATCGGCCTTCAATCCCATCAATTTCCCTAACACAATTTCCCACCTAATAAGGATATCCTTCAGTTCGTCCTTCTCACTAGACCCTCGGTCCCCTCATACCTTCGGAAGGTTATTTGTGTCTTCCTTCGTGAAGAAAGAACCAAAGTATCTGTTCAATTGGTCAGCCATTTCTTTGTTCCCCATTATAAATTCACCTGAATCCGACTGCAAGGGACCTACGTTTGTCTTCACTAATCTTTTTCTCTTCACATATCTATGGAAGCTTTTGCAGTCAGTTTTTATGTTCCCACCAAGCTTCTTCTCGTACTCTTATTTTCCCCCTCTTAATTAAACCCTTTGACCTCCTCTACTGAATTCTAAATTTCTCCCAGTCCTCAGGTTTGCTGCTTTTTCTGACCAATTTATATGCCTCTTCCTTGGATTTAACACTATCCTTAATTTCCCTTGTTAGCCACAGTTGAGCCACCTTCCCCGTTTTATTTTTACTCCAGACAGGGATGTACAATTGCTGAAGTTCATCCATGTGATCTTTAAATGTTTGCCATTGCCTATCCACCATCAACCCTTTAAGTATAATTTGCCAGTCTACTCTAGCCAATTCACATCTCATACCATCGAAGTTACCTTTCCTTAAGTTCAGGACCCTAATTTCTGAATTAACTGTGTCACTCTCCATCCTAATAAAGAATTTACCATGTTATGGTCACTCTTCCCCAAGGGGTCTCGCACAACAAGATTGCCAATTAGTCCTTTCTCATTACACATCACCCAGTCTAGGATGGCCAGCCTTCTAGTTGGTTCCTCGACATATTGATCCAGAAAACCATCCCTAATACACTCCAGGAAATCCTCCTCCACCGCATTGCTACCAGTTTGGTTTGCCCAATCAATATGTAGATTAAAGTCACCCATGATAAGTGCTGTACCTTTATTGCATGCATCCCTTATTTCTTGTTTGATGCTGTCCCCAACCTTACTACTACTGTTTGGTGGTCTGCATACAACTCCCACTAGCATTTTCTGCCACTTGGTATTCCGCAGCTCCACCCATATCGATTCCACATCATCCAAGCTAATGTCCTTTCTTACTATTGCATTAATTTCCTCTTTAACCAGCAGTGCCACCCTGCCTCCTTTTCCTTTCTGTCTATCGTTCCTAAATGTTGAATACCCCTGGATGTTGAGTTCCCAGCCTTGGTCATCCTGGAGCCATGTCTCCGTGAGGCCAATTATATCATACCCGTCAATTGCTATCTGCGCAGTTAATTTGTCTGCCTTATTCCGAATACTCGCAGTGAGGTTATCCACTTTGGTGGTAAAAACAGGAGAGCTGATTATTATCTGAATGTACTGACGTGGATAGAGAACTGGTTGGCAGACAGGAAGCAGGGAGTAGGAATAAACGGGTCCTTTTCAGAATGGCAGGCAGTGACTAGTGTGGTATCGCAAGATTCAGTGCTGGGGCCCCGGCTATTTACAATATACATTAATGATTTGGACGAAGGAATTGAATGTAATATCTCCAAGTTTGCAGATGACACTAAGCTGGGTGGCAGTGTGAGCTGTGAGGAGGATGCTAAGAGGCTGAAGGGTGACTTGGACAGGTTAGGTGAGTGGGCAAATACATGGCTGATTCAGTATAATGTAGATAAATGTGAGGTTATCCACTTTGGTGGTAAAAACAGGAGGGCTGATTATTATATGAATGGTGACAGATTGGTAAAGGGGGAGGAGCAATGAGACCTGGGTGTCATGGTACATTAGTCATTGAAGGTTGGCATACAGGTGCAGCAGGCGGTGAAGGCAAATGGCATGTTGGCCATCATAGCAAGAGGATTAGAGTATAGGAGCAGGGAGGTCTTACTGCAGTTGTACAGGGCCTTGGTGAGGCCTCACCTGGAATACTGTGTTCAGTTTTGGTCTCCTAATCTGAGGAAGGACATTCTTGCTATTGAGGGAGTGCAGCGAAGGTTCACCAGACTGATTCCCGGGATGACAGGACTGACCTATGAAGAAAGACTGGATCAACTAGGCTTGTATTCACTGGAATTTAGAAGAATGAGGGGGGATCTCATAGAAACATATAAAATTCTGACTGGATTGGACAGGTTAGATGCAGTAAGAATGCTCCCGATGTTGGGGAAGTCCATAACCAGGGGTCGTAGTCCAAGGATAAGGGGTAAACCATTTAGGACCGAGGTGAGGAGAAACTTCTTCACTGAGAGTTGTGGGCATGTGGAAGTCTCTACCACAGAAAGTTGTTGGGGCCAGTTTGTTAGATATATTCAAAAGGGAGTTAGATGTGGCCCTCCCGGCTAAAGGGATCAAGAGGTATGGAGAGAAAGCAGGAATGGGGTACTGAAGTTGCATGATCAGCCATGATCTTTTTGAATGGTGGTGCAGGCTCGAAGGGCCGAATGGCCTACTCCTGCACCTATTTTCTATGTTTCTAAGATGATCGTGAGATTATCGGTCAGGACTATTGCTGCAAAGTGTGCAATACTCTTAAGCTTCAAATTGTTGTGACCCTTTATTTTTCATTGACTCGGAGGAGGTCCACCATCTTGGGGCAACAAGGGACCAGTAATAAATGAGGCCGTGCCAGCATTGTCCACATTCTGAGCACAAATATTTTAGAAATGCCAATTTTAATGTTTCCTGGCAACCAAAGATTTTTTTTTAATAAAGCAATTCCTGCAATTCTGTAATTGCACTTTATATTTTGAGTGCTCATTCCATTAATTGCTCATTCCATCTTTTTTCTAAGTTTTTCAATTCTCGACTCGTAATTAAATCTGCTTCCAGCTACCTTGATAAGTTTTCCCATTTCTACCCATTTTCTCCATTGTTTCCATTGCCGTACTTTGCAGTGATCTGCACCTTAATGACAGCTGTCTATTTCTGTTGGGAGACCTGCATTGTGGAGTTGCATAGGTATTTTTCTTTCCCTCGCCTCAACATCTTCACACGTTGTTCGGATGACACCACAAACAGAAAAAGATATTGGATGTGGGGATTTCCATTTTGCTCTTCCTTGGGCGAGGTAAAACTACTTGTCACTAGTCATAGTCATTGTGGCACAGAGGAGGCCATTCGGTCCATCGAATCCATGCTGGCTCTCTAGAGCAATCCAATCAGTCCCATTCCCCTGCTCTATCTAAAGGTGCCTGTTATTTTTTAATTTTAACATTTATTGCAGTGTTGAAGTAGTTATTAGATTTCACTAATCAATTTTTTTGTTGCGGTGGGTTGGAGGCATTTCACTCCACTAGAGGTGTCCTGTATCCCCGAGCATCATATTTTCCCCCCTTGCACTCCTCTGCAAAGTAAATCATCTAGAAAAATCCTTTTTATGGGAACAACCTGAAAACCGATGAATTTGCTGTCAGTGTTTTGAGGGTGCATTTCTGAACAAATCTGCATTGTGAAATGTGTATGTAGGAATGTATGTAATTTTAGCTATGTTTCTCAAAAGCGCTAGTTCTGAATAGTGTTGAGATAAACCACTGATTTCCTCTTGAATCGGAAATTACAACATTTAAAGAATGAGAAAGCAGAAATCGAGCTGGTTTCAGAAATGCTAACTAGTTTGCTTAGCATAGCTATATTCCCAAGAGTTCAGAATAAACTGGAAAGAAGCAATAATTTTTAATGTTCCTTCATATCCTAGGTACCTTTTTTATGCTTTCTAACTTCACAGCATAATCATACTATCTCTGTTTATCTGGGGCTTTAAATGTTTAACATTGTTATATTTCATTTCTAAATAATTCCATTTCAAATATGTTGCTATGCTGTTCTTTATTTCTTTTCCATAGAGGAAGAGCAAGGGTTAAAGTGCAAACAATTGAAATGTTGAATGGTTTTATCCCATGGTTATGCTGCAGTTTTGAAGGTTGAATTGCACTGAGAAATTGGCTTTAATGCTAACTGCAGTGTGGTCAGTTACACTGTTACCAGTGCACTTTAGACACTATTGGTGATGGTTTCTCACACAAGGGCAATTTAATGGCATGCTAGTTACACTTGATGCTGAAAATCCCCACCACACTCCTGACACTTGCCTCCTGTGTTAGCTCCTGCCTCAACTCATTTTAAAATAAGATTTCAATCGAGGGGATATCTTTGAGAGTATCGTGTATTAATTGGGAGGTGCACGCAATAACCTACATTTTGATAGCAGTGTGTGTATATGTGTGCATTCACCCTCATCGTTTTACCGCTAGCTGCAGAACTCCGACTGCAGAAGTGCGACTGTCAACAAATATTAATGCATTTCTAGAGGTACATGCTAGTATTGATTTTAGTTGCCCATGAAGCAATGTAGTTTCCAACCATTGGTCTGAATGGACATTCAACATTTTAGAGGATGTTGGCTAAGTATTTGAAAGGACAATATGAAAGGATATGGTGAATGGGCAGGGAAATTAGCTTAGGTAGCTGTAATATATGGCCTCTTGTGCTTCTACTGTATATGGTTTTCAGACATCAAGAAGGTATAGTGGCAAGAAATACAAGCAAGTGGTTTGTTGCTTACATGATGCAAAATCCTTCCCACAGTATATTTGAATCGGGTTTCATTAATTCAGGTTCCCCAGGATAATGCAAAGCCATTTCTTGTGGATTCAGTATATTGATTCTGGATTACAGCATCAGGTCTCTGAGCACACGTGGTATTAAAAAGTGTCTGCAGAATTCAATGAACTAAAAACAAATGAGTGAAAACAGTATTATGTTAGTTTTTTTTTAAAAAGAGTTTACTATGGGTCAAAAGAAGCGCATAATACCCCAAATTAAATTTGAGTACCAACATTGTTACAAATCATTTTAAATGTAATGAGGTATTTTAAGAAGCATTGCTTACATTAAAAGGCTGCATTGTGATCTGATAAATTATCTCTTGAGAATTTTTGCTCCCTTATAGTTTTGCTATGAAGATTCTGAAATAAATCTATTTTATCAGGGATGTGGAGACCAGCATAGGTGTGAAATGCGAAAGACTCAGTCACAACGTTTATCTTTTAATGTTTATAAAGAGTGGGAACTGTAATTATATTCACCATATTTTTGTGTCACTCAGATCCATCAATTCCTTTTTAAAATTGTATTTCTTTTAAAAATCATTTTCAACAAATATTTGGAAACCACTTCAACTGGGCTTTGAATAGGAAAGGGTTAAATGAATGTTGCATTTTACTTGGGAAGCCCCCAAGGGTGCAAGGTTAGGCGGCTACTTCGGATGTCATGACCGTCACTCTGAAACACATGCCTGAACATTATACTTGTCCTAAAATTAGTAGTAAGGTTTAAGATGGATTCAAATAACAATGGGTGGAGCTGATTACCAAACAAGAATCTCAGATTTCCTAAACCACAAGAAAAATTTGAGATGAAGCTCTGGTCTTTTTGTGGTCCATGTACGGAACATGTCTGATCTGCTCCGCTCCCCAGGCTCTGATCTGAGCCAGCAGGTGATGTGCATGATAGAGCAGCATGGGAATCCATGGGGCCAAGTTTCGGCCTGAGTTGCTCCTGTATTTTTGGAGCAACTGGTTTAGAATGAAGTATCTTAGAAATTGCAATTCTCGGCATTTAGTTTGCTAGGGAAGGGGGGGGTGAGGAAGGGAGGGAAGGGGGGGGCGAGGAAGGGAGGGAAGGGGGGGGCGAGGAAGGGAGGGAAAGGGGGGGGCGAGGAAGGGAGGGAAGGGGGGGCGAGGAAGGGAGGGAAGGGGGGGCGAGGAAGGGAGGGAAGGGGGGGCGAGGAAGGGAGGGAAGGGGGGCGAGGAAGGGAGGGAAGGGGGGGAGAGGAAGGGAGGGAAGGGGGGGAGAGGAAGGGAAGGAAGGGGGGGAGAGGAAGGGAGGGAAGGGGGGAGAGGAAGGGAGGGAAGGGGGGAGAGGAAGGGAGGGAAGGGGGGCGAGGAAGGGAGGGAAGGGGGGGCGAGGAAGGGAGGGAAGGGGGGGGCGAGGAAGGGAGGGGAGGGGGGGCGAGAAAGGGAGGGGAGGGGGGGCGAGGAAGGGAGGGGAGGGGGGGCGAGGAAGGGAGGGGAGGGGGGGCGAGGAAGGGAGGGGAGGGGGGGCGAGGAAGGGAGGGGAGGGGGGGCGAGGAAGGGAGGGGAGGGGGGGCGAGGAGGGGAGGGGGGACGAGGGGAGGGGAGGGGGGGCGAGGAAGGGAGGGGAGGGGGGGCGAGGAAGGGGGGTCGGGGAAGGCGGGTGGAGGAAGGGGGGTCGGGGAAGGCGGGTGGAGGAAGGGAGGGAAGGGGGAGAGGAAGGGAGGGAGGGGGGCGAGGAAGGGAGGGAAGGGGGGGGCGAGGGAGGGGAAGGGAGGGAAGGGGGGGGCGAGGGAGGGGAAGGGAGGGAAGGGGGGGGCAAGGAAGGGAGGGAAGGGGGGGCGAGGGAGGGAAGGGGGGCGAGGGAGGGGAAGGGGGGCGAGGGAGGGGAAGGGAGGGAAGGGGGGCGAGGGAGGGGAAGGGAGGGAAGGGGGGCGAGGAAGGGGGGTCGGGGAAGGCGGGTGGAGGAAGAGAGGGAGGGGGCGAGGAAGGGAGGGAGGGGAGCGAGGGAGGAAAGGGGGAGAGGAGCGAGGGAGGGAGGGGAGCGATGGAGGGAGGGGAGCGAGGAAGGGAGGGAGGGGGGCGAGGGAAGGGAGCGGAGGGAGGGGGGCGAGGAAGGGAACGGAGGGAGGGGGGCGAGGAAGGGAACGGGGGGGCGGGGGGGAGGTGAGGAAGGGAGCGGGGGGGAGGTGAGGAAGGGAGCGGGGGGGGAGGTGAGGAAGGGAGTGGGGGGAGGGAGGAAGGGAGGGGGGGTGAAGGAGGGGAGGAGGAGGAGGGGGAGGAGAGAAAAGAGTCGCCGAGGTCGGGGGGGAGGGAGGGAGGGATGGGGGGGGGGGGGATGGGAAAGAGTCTGTTCGCCGGGGCAGGGGGGAGCGGAGGTCAGGTCGGGGGCGGGCAGCGAAGGTCGGGAGCGGGAGTCAAGTCGGGTCGGGTCCGGTCGGGTGGGAGGTGAGCCTTATCCACGCAGCCCCAGTGAGGCCATTCGGCCAGGGCTAGGGGCTGCGTGCTTCGGGCTTCTCCCACAGTTTTGGGCGCCTGAGCTACTGCACATTCGTGCCCACTGTAGCGTGCATGTGCAGAGGTCCCGGCACTGTTTTCAGCGCAGGGACCTGACTGCGCCCCCCACAGCTCGTGCTGCGCCGCGCCGAGCTCGAGAGGACCTGCAGGGAGCCGGGAGAATAGGTGAGTTTTTTTAGGCGCACTTTGTGGCGTGAAAAACGGGCGTCCAGGTCGGCGCGGCCCGAAAATTGGGCCCAATGTACCCAGCAGTTCTTTTAAGTATGGAAAGCACAGTACCTTTGTCTAGAAAGGAGTATGTAAAAGGCATTAATAATTGGAATGTGATTGTTGCACATACTGACTATTGCTGATAGAATTCAGGATCAACTGCAGTTGAAAATTGTATCTGTAAACAGTCGATTCGGAGGGTTTCACAATGCATTAATCTGTGTTTTGTACGTAATGCACAATACAAGGCTTCGAATATGTTACAATCTAG